>NC_134403.1:327044501-327361115 GCF_038048845.1 Mixophyes fleayi | reverse complement strand
TGGATAATTCAGAATTAAACAGCAGAACAGAGATTCGAGTCTAGTGACTGCCCCTACAGAAGAGGTACAGGTAGGAGTTGGCCAGAAGAGCATCTATTCACAGGGTACTCATTTCACACACCTAGCTCTGTCTGGATGACCTGTTAGTAAGTATGGTTCCACATGAATACAATTATGTCACCAGACCATTTCTGATCTGCATGTAAAATCAAATGTAATCTCCAGAAATGTAAATGACCTAATAAAATAAATAAGGAATGATGACGAAAGACAGTTAATTACAGGGCCGATATGGAAATATTGGCAGCACGGTGGCTTAGTGGTTAGCACTTCTGCCTCACAGTACTGTGGTCATGAGTTCGATTCCCGACCATGGCCTTATCTGTGTGGAGTTTGTATGTTCTCCCCGTGTTTGCCTGGGTTTCCTCCGGGTGCTCCGGTTTCCTCCCACACTCCAAAAACATACTGGTAGGTTAATTGGCTGATAATAAATTGCCCATAGTCTCTCTTGGGGTGTGTGTGTGTGTGTGTGTGTGTGTGTGTGTGCATATGTTAGGGAATTTAGACTGTAAGCCCCAATGGTTCAGGGACTGATGTGAATGAGTTCTCTGTACAGCGCTGCGGAATTAGTGGCGCTATATAAATAAATGATGATGATGGTTTATTTTCTTTGGTATTTAATTACATACCACTAACACAAACCTAAGAAAGTTGTATTACATCTCCGAAATAAGGAGCAGCCTGAAAGTCTACAACCCTAGACACTGGCCAATGTACCTTCCACAGATCCAATCCTTGCGGTCACCAACCTATCTAACCAGAATGTAAAGGATATTTTGCCCAATCTGATGGTGGCTGATGTGGATAGTTATAAGGCTGTGAGAGAATTGCATTGTAAATTGCAAAAAGTGCACAATTCTCCTTGTAATCCAGTCTGAATAGTTTTTAGAAATGCATTTAATCATACTGACAGCTAATCATCCCATTCTTTTTGCTGTTGTTCATGTAATCATTTTGCCTGTTTTGTCTGTTTCCTCTGCTCGCATTTTGTGTTTGTTAATGGCTTAGAGTTCCACTGAGAGTAAAGAACTCGATAAACGATTATCATTATGATGATATAAATGAATCCGACTACAGATTCCCCATCCTTTGATGAATCCAACAGAGAGCTTTTATATTTGGGGCCAATCAGTCACCCCTTTATCTGTATTGTTATTTTTACAAAGAAACTTTAAAACCAGGGTGATAGAGGTCAATGAACAAGGATGTATAGGAAATAGCAGAGGCAGGAAGGCAGGCAAAGAATATAGAGCTCTTGCGTAAGGTGGATTTATTATCTATAAAGGGATCGTTTGATGATACATAGCTATAATTACAAACAGAAGTTTAGTTTCAGCTCTTCCACTGTTACATAATAACCCTGGAACACATGAAGAGAATTATTTAGACATATATATATATATATATATATATATATATATATATATATATATGTATTGTATATATACAGTCACCACTTTATTAGGTACATCTGATTTTAAATGCAAGTAGCTGATCAGCTACTCAATGCATAAAAGCATGCAGGCATGGTCAGTAGGTTCAGTTGTTGTTCAGACCAAACACCGGAATAGGGCTAACATGTGAACTAAGTGACTTAGACCATGGAATGATTGTACGACGCACCACAGTCTCAAGAGTTTACAGAGAATAATGCAATACAAATACAAGAAAACATCCAGTGAGCGGCAGTCCTGTGGATGAAACCGCCTTGTTAATGAGTGAGGTCAGAGGAGAATGGCCAGAGCCGTTCATGGTGACAGGAAGGCAACATTAACTCTAATAACCGCGCGTTACAAGACTGGTATGCAGAGAGCATTCCAAATGTTATAGTGGATAGGCCACAGCAGAAGAAGACCACACCAGGTTCCACTCCTGTCAGCTAAGACCAGGAAACTGAGCCTACAGTGGGCACAGGCTCACCAAAACTGGACTGGTGGAGATTGGAAAAACATCACCAGAAGTTGGTGTAAACACCATGAATCCATGGATCCATCCTGCTTTGTGTTAACAGTGCAAACTGGTGGTGTAATGAAAATGTGAAAATGTTTTCTTGATACACATTGAGCCCCTTAATACCAAATGAGTATTGTATAAATACTACAGCCTACCTGAGTATTGTTGCTGACCGTACAAACCTTTATGTCCACAGTCTACTCATTCTGTAATAGCTACTTCCAGCAGCATAATGCACCATATCACAATACACACATCATTTTATTCCTCGTCCATGAACATGAGTTCGGTGTAATCCAATAGCCTCGACAGTCACCAGATATCAATACAGTAGAGTATGTGGTGGAAAGGAAGATTTTCAGCATGGAAGATTTTCAGCCAACAAATCTGCAGCCACTGCGTGAAGCTGTCATGTCATCATGGACCACAATCTCTAAGGAATGTTTCCAGGACCTTGCTGAATCCATGCCACAAATAAATCAGGCTGTTCTGGGGACAAAGGGGGCCCTACTCAATATTAGACAGATGTACATATTACAGTGGCCACAGAGTGTGTATAAAATTATCGCCACTGTCCTCTGATTACTACCGCCACCTCAGAATGGTGCCCACAGGAAAAAAAATCTTTATTATTTAAATAAAGCTATTTTACCATTTTTTTTAAATAAAGATGTTTTGGGGTTTTTGCTATATTTAAATATTTTTTTCCTTTCATTTTTTGAATTAATCTGGAAATGGAAGCCCGAGTCCGGGCTTCAAGCTCCAGTGCTCATGCACAAGCTGGCATGCTGCCACATCATGTGCCCTGTACTGGCCTGGCAAGCAGTAGGACTGCTTTTACCACTGCTAGCCAGTGTGGCTGGGGAGCTGAGCATCACTCACTGGTCCCAGTGACAGTTTAATGATAAACTGTGTGGCTGAAAAAGAAGGGTCTTCCTAAAAGACTCCTAAACTTCTTATGGAATGTAACACTGACATAATATAACGGGGCCATTCCTACCATGAGGCAATGAGAATAATTCCAAAGGAGTTGAGGTTAACATGACTTAACAGCACCAATATTTGGAGTCAGTCACTAATTTTCTCATGCACTGTATGAGGAGCAGTGACTGGGGAACACTTTCCCCCTATGTACCACATATGGGGACACAGGTTGCACTTTCACAATAACTAAGCTGTACTGTACTATATCTAATGTGTACCGTATTTAATGTTTTTATCATCATCATCAGCTATCTATATAGCGCCACTAATTCCGCAGCGCTGTACAGAGAACTCACTCACATCAGTCCCTGCCCTATTGGAGCTTACAGTCTAAATTCCTTAACACACACAGACAGACACACACACACACACACACACAAACACACACACACAGACACAGACAGAGAGAAACTATGGTCAATTTAATAGCAGCCAATTAACCTACCAGTGTGTTTTTAGAGTGTGGGAGGAAACCGGAGCAACCGTAGGAAACTCACGCAAACACGGGGAGAACATACAAACCCCACACAGATAAGGCCATGGTCAGGAATTGAATGTTTTATTAATGTATGCATGTCACCAGCTTTGGTTTAGAGCTTTTTTTTTTACATTTAATTACCGCTACCATTGGCTAAATGGTGGTTTTCTCAAATGACATTGTTGAATGGTGTTACTAAATTGGTTTTTAGGATCTATACCATAATCTGGGCATAAAGCAGACAGGGTATCTCTACTGTGACTCCTGGTGGGCAAATGCCCCTTCACAAGTTTTTATTACAGATAGGGGTCTATGCATCATTACAATGCGATTTGCAGCGATGCATATTTAAGCATTTCTGGAATGCATCATGCAGGGGCTACTCTGAGAGCCCTGGTGAAGTAACCCCTCTACTGCGATCTCAGCTTCCTGAGGAGGAAGTGCTGTGAGCATGCACACAGCACTTCCACTGTAACGGATTCTGCTAAGCTTCAGCAGAATCCCATAGGAAAAGACAGGTAACGCCATCCTGAGATGGCGTTATCTTTCTGCGCAATGCAAAGCTTATCAACACTTCATGCATTGCAGAACATCGCGGCCCCCATAGTGATCTATGGGGACTGCAAAGACAAACGTAAAGTGGGCTATGGCAGGAGAAATCTGCTATAAGCCCTTGATGCGTTCCGCAATGGCCATTTAACGTTTTAATGGCACATCGTAGTTTCATGCATAGACTTCATAGTCTTTCACAAAATAATGTTGAAGACAATCAGGAAACTATAACTGGAAGCAGTTTCTGCAATATTACCATGTGTGTTTTGTTCCTTGACGCAAGCCTATAGTCACTATAGAGTTAAATTAATTTGCAAGATGGATTTTCTTCCCTGTCTCACTCCTTTGTTCAACAAGCTGCAATAAGGAAGGAGCCATAAATCTATTAGATTATAACACACTTCACTGACAGGTTTTATATGCCATACAAGAGAAACTAACACAAAAGAGAGATTTCAGCCATTATATGCTGTTGTTGTTTTCTGTTACAAGGACTTGACAAAATTAAAACAAAAACCACTTAACTGAAGGTCAAAAGAAACTTTTTCATAATGGTATTCATTGCACATCTGTAACAAAAATAAACATACACACCGTCTCACTCTCTAAGCGCTATTTTACAAACCAGTAATCAGAAGAGCAGCACATTTAACTATGCGTTAATGTTCCTATTCGTCCTTGACTAGCCAGCTACACCCATCCCAGAAGAGGAACGGTTAATCCCCCAACCTCCCACAATAAACACCAATTTGACGTGCTAATCCTCGCGCAAATCCACAAAAACACACAGATTACCAGCATTGTTGGTGAAGTAAACTTTCATCTCAACACTAGGGAATTCAATTCCCCCCGAATTACTGCAGCATTAAAGTACAAACACAATCCTTCTTCTGCTAATGACATATTAGGATGCTGATAACACAAAATAATCCATAAAAAACGCATATGGAATTTTTTAAAATATATATATATATTTATTATATTTTAAAAAGCAATATTTTATTGATAAATCAATAAATTATGGCAATAGTTCTACCGAGAAGAGACAGGAATTCCAAGGGCACTTGAAATTTGCTACTAAACTGTAAAACTAATATTATTTGTGGCTTCAAAAATCTGCTTAACTCCCCCAAACCCTCTAAGAACAAGATGAATCCTATTACCTGTGTGACACACATGATCTATGGGAGAGCGTCATTACAAACACTGAGTGCGAAACAAAATGTTTAGCAGCTTGCACATACTTCAAGAGTATGTCTAATTAAAATGCACTAAATTATAATAATATTGGTAATAGGTCTATTTCTCTTATGTTGTCTCAAGACGCTAGTTAATTAGGAAGCATGTATTAAGTGCTGTCATCCCTCTACTAATTGTATCAATCTGCACTTTTTTTTTGTAGCAGGAGCACAGCTAAAATTAATTCTGAAAACATACCAGAAATTGAATCCATGTTCAATGTGACTTAACTCTGTCAGCGTACTTCTTGAACCCACACTGTGCTATTTATAACTCCTAGTTTAAGAAAAAGTAGTGTCGTCCAACACCAAGTTAGAGAGAGTGGGACGAAGCCATGCCTGTTCTGGGAATCCACAGAACATTTTGGTAAAGAAAAGGATAGTAAGTTCATGGTGCCCATGGGGATGGAGTATGATCTGGGCATCCTACATTGAACATGACTTTGATGAATGTGGTTATCTGCCATCAGTGGAAGAACTACTACCATGGTAAGAGGTGCAGTTGTTATGGACCCAAAGAAGAGGTAGCCCAGCATTGTCAGTCCACTCTCTCTTCTAGGCATGCACGGTGGCTGGTTCATGCACAGTAAAGACCCAAATAGGCCCCCACAAATGCACAGAAGAGCAGAACAGCAATCTCGAGAGTGTGGACGAGCATGACCAGACTCTCTGCCAAATTTTGTAACTTGTAACTTCATCAGGTTAAATGCTTTAGAAGAAATGACTGTAGAACTAGGGTCACTTTACAATAGACAGAACCCCCAGGGGTAAATTGTAACCCACAAGTTAAAACAGAGTTTCAGCTGGACAAATGAAGCTTATTAACTTGTAAAGGATAAACTTGACACATACATGACTCCAGAGCTTGGTGTACGTAACAGTAATTCTGCACAATACACATTTTCCAGTGTAAGGAACACAATCTTCACTTAGTAATCTGTCTGATAGAATAAACAGATCTCTCGCAGCAACTGTAGAGTTAAACAACTTGCAGTTCTCTCCTCAGCAACAATTTTAGGCAGTTTCACAATAGGATCAAACTTATGATATAGACAAATGTGACAAATAATTTCTCTCTATGTCCCTAGCACACTGTTTCACAGCTTGATGTCTTACTTGTCCACATCTTCAGGAGAATTCAGAATTGAAGATATTAGATATAAAGTTATAAATGTATGTGTATGTGGGCTTATGGTAGCAATATTTTCTATCCATGGTTTGCATGGGGTAGCATCAGAAATGGCTTAGAGCGATGGCAACCTGCTTGCGAAAGCCATCACCGGGATTTAGCAAATAGGGAAAAGCCCTAAATCCTATGAAAAGGGGACTTATCGCCCTCTAATAATAAATATTACCCTGCATTTTAAATGAATCAGGAAGCATCTCATTTTTGAAACATTGGCTTTATGATCTTTGGTGCACAGGAGTTGAAAAGGAAAACCAATCTGATGATCTCAAATATTTTAGTAATGAGCTTTCATAGATTACATCAAACTCAGAGAGTTGTACAAGTCGCACCAATTGGAATTTCAGAACTCAAACTGTTGTTTTACAGTGTGGAAATGTTTTGATTGGCTATAGTGATTATAAGTGACCAATATTAAACAGTGTTTTATTTACCAGCATACAAACCTTACAATTACAAATGGTGTAACAGACATTAAACTAAGGAAATGTCAGTTTTCAGTCATCAACCTTAACATAAAGCCATCATGTTATGTATTTTGTAAGCTCTGCATAATTCCTTCCATGTGATTAGTTACTCATGTCATTCACACATGACCCACAACCATATTACACTGGAGAGATTCATGACAGCTTGTATTGTTTAGAAGCTGATTAGAGAGGACTATATATCTGCCAGCGGCAGCCAATAGATTTTGGTATAAATAAAGCTATTACTTAATAACAGTCCGGTTTAACCTTCTTTTGCCAGATTATAGGGTCTATTTATTAAAGGGAAATAAGGTCTAAATCCTGTGAAAAGGTGTTTGTTTTTTTTATCAGGATGACGTTAGTGTTGGGTGCCCACATAAACAAATACTTTATTACTAAAATAAAGCATTATTTATGGATGGGGGGTATTCATTTATTTTTAATTCATTTTCTTTCATTGATTTATTTCTTTGCCAAGAGTCACAGGACTGGCTTGTTAAGAGGTAAGACTCCCCTTACCGATGTCGGCCAGTATCATAGTTGAGCTCCCGGTGAGTATTTGTAAACAAATTGCATGTTAAAAGTTTATATGTTGGTCACTGCTGTCAGTTTATACGTTGGTCATTGCGACCTGACCCTATTTAACAAGCCTTAAGAAGCTTTATTTCTCACTGCGAGCCTTAAAAAACGAACGCCATATGGCGTTAGCTTACCTTTTCAATGGAGTCCATAGCAGATGTTGACGTGGGGGTGTATACGGAGGTATGCCATACCGCCACTTCTCCTACTGCCTTCATTGTAAAGCTATCAAATTCCATTCACTTACATTCCCTTTACATTTTTCATACCACCATTTTTAAATTTCCACTGCAACCACTGGTCCATCGCTGCCGGAGACATGGGAGCCGGGCGCCAGCAGATTTTAAAATGCGGTGCTGCACTGTAGCAGCCTGTATTAACTTAAATAATAATGTCACATTCTGAGACTTTATTAATGTTTACTCAGCGACAGTGCCGACCTCCCCCCCAGAGCCTGGCGCCCTGGGCAGCTGCTTAAAGCTGCCTAACTGTGGCACTGACCCTGCTCTTGCTGTGATACGCAGCTTTAGAAAATCTTGTTGTCAATGGAGTCTATAAGTGCTGTGATGTTGCCGATAGACTTACATGTCTGCACAGAACTTGACATGTAGCTTTTAAATGCATAAAGAACATTGGCCTGTTTGGGGGCGATTTGAGGTGACTGGAGTATCCCCAGTAAAAGGCATATTACTATTGTCTAAAAGATGTATATATGAGGGGAGCTGCAGTATCACTTTTGGCTAATGGGCGAATAACACAATGCACTTTTAGATAATAAGTGAGATGATATTATATACTGTATTTCTGAGTAACTATCATACATTCCATCATTTTTACACAGTCCAAGGACACTGTGCTGCTGGGAAGGTTCCTCTATGCTGCAGGCTCTTAGATTGAGTATAGAAATTAGCTTTGGGACTCGTAATTTTGATTTAAATTAAAATTGCCCTGTATTCATTTTTTATTACTTAACTCTTGGATAAAAATATATTAAGTAATGTGTGAAGTGGAACAAGAAATATGGAAAAAAAAAAATGGTGTTAAACACATTCAACATATGGAAATTAAATAAAAAATCCAAATAATTTATATAAAGACAAAGGCAACATCCCACTCAAGTCGAAAAATTGTTTAAAAAAAGTAACACTGAACCTAATATCAGTACTGGACCATGAATAATCAGCATTGGTAAAAATGTATGATTATGAAGTGCAAAACACCCATTACAGAGCAAATACAGCTTTGGATTCACTGTGCATCTAGATTTCTGCCAGGGCACATAGATTTGTGAAGGAAGATGGCCTCACGGATGAGGAGAAGATTGTCCGGTCAGAGGAGAGGAGTTAGGAATAGTTGGGTGGCGTGAGTGTGTGTAACGATACTGGTGGTATTATCTGAAGACCAATGGCCGAACGGATATACAGCAAATAGTCTGCTGGGTCAGTACACAAGCGGGTAGTCAGATTTCTCTTCGCACCCCATGGAGGTGAGTGGAGAAGTCTGTAATATTGAGGTACCGTAGTACCTGCCACCAGTCATCGCTGCAAATTGAATATGCCCCTGTTTATTACAGTATTAAAGCTTGGATTGCTTTAGGCCTGCAAATTGGATTGTTGTTTATAACTAATGGCTATATGTGTGTACCGAGTGGGCTGGAGTGATGAACTAGCTGTGCCTGCTGCAGATGCATATTTCAAAACCAGTATTCTAATATCTAACAATTACTAACTAATAAGTATTGCTATAGCAGACTATATACAGATATTAACAGTATGCATACCATACTTGCCAACTTTGGAGATCACCCCTCGGGAGATCTCCAAAGTTGGCCGTGTCTTGGGGGCGTCGACCCACGCTAATCGCTACCTGCCATACAATACCAATTCCGGAATATTATAGCAGGGGGCTGGGCCTGAATGACACAATTAGCCCCAGCCACACCCACTTCACCAACAAAGCGGACAGGGTTTGGGAGCTTGCCCTGCTCTCCCCGGAGTCCAGGGTAGCTCCCTAAAATTTGGTAGTGTCCCGGACATTCTGGGAGAGTAGGCAACTATAATGCACACATGGTTTAAAAGAGTCTAAACTGAAGAATTTGGACAACAAAGTTTTTTTCAGGACCAATAATGCTACATCTGGTGGAATATAAGGAACTTTAGAAGCAGAATGAGCTAAGGCTCTGAAAATCCCTTTTTTCTATTATTTCCCAGTATGTCTACCAAGTTGTGATTTTGAATAAATATTGCGATTCTAAGTAATTTGTTTTACAGGGTTTATAAATATGCAGATATTACAATTGCAAAACATATCTCCCACTGTTCTGGAAGTCCGAAAAAAAAGTACCCTAGAATCAGGACTACATTGTGGAGGTTAGAAGATATTTAGGGTTTCTTTAAAATACAGTATGTAAGTATGTAAACGGGAAAAAATAAATAATGCACATATCTGAAATAAAATAACAAGAAAAAAACTCACAAATTCTGTTTGCTGAAACCGCCATATATTGTAAACAGGGAAAAATAAATGAAAGAAAAAGTAAGGTAATATACCACAACATATAAAAAACAAATTAGTTCTAATTAAAAATAAGTAACAACTAATTACTGAGTCTACATAAGGCTAATGTGTAGCGTTCACAGGATATCATGGTTTTAAGGATGACCAGGAATAAACACATCTAACATAACTCTTTCTTAGACAAAGCTAATATTAGCTTCCAGTGAAAGCTGTTTTGATAAATGGGTTTTCTGCCTAAGTACACAAAGTCACATCCCCACTTAATTAGAACGAGTAATCCCCTAGCAACCCATGTTTCCACGGAAAGGAAAAAGATGTTTATCTTTTACACCTGCTAATGAGACATAAAAATGGAATCTCAGAGCACAATGAGGTTAGGTCAGGTGAAATGGAGACATAACCCATTGTGCTACCAGCAAGGAAGATAGATGTATCATTTCTATTCTCAGGTCACCAGTCTGCAAAACAAGTATCACCAGACTCACAGGAAACTGAGAATCACAATTTTTAATGCTATGCTGCAGAGATACACTAAGAACAATGTCAAATACCTGACATTGCTATATCTATAAAACAGTGCTAAGAATGCACATATGGTGGCAGAACATGTAATTCATCCATTGTATTGCAGCCTCCATACTCCCTATATATGTATAATAAGATATTATCATAGAGGATGCAGAGGAAAGTGGTCATGATGGTTTGGCAACTGTGTCCCACTGCCGGGTAGCCATGATTATTTCCTCAACCGAAGCCTTTTTATCACCAATATGACAATTCATAGGGGCGGAATACTTTAACCCAACATTTGTGAATTAAAATTAGGACAATACTCGCCACCTATTATGTATATGCCATGACACATTTAATTTTACCATTTTACCATTAACATTAAATTTACCATTGCTACTTCTATTTTAGCTCATGGGACTGTCCTGTGAAAATCAGGACTGTTAGGCAGTGTGCATAACATAGTAAATATGCATTGACTCTAAACTGCAGAGTTCATTATTCACAAGTGGCACAGTGGTATATATATTCTAAGTGAGAGATTACTTATCTCAGGTGCTGCGTTCGGGGTCCCTTCCATTGAGTCTGGAAGGTCTCGTTATTCTAGGTGCCTCCCAGACATTCTGGGAGAGTAGCCAACTATGCTGTTAAAGCCAGAGTGACCTGGATGGATTTTCACCTTTAAGATTAAAGTAAATTTTGTCTAAAAACAAACAAACAAAATCCAATAATTTTCACTACATCTTAGGTAATGACATCAAAAAGAGGAGATTCTAACCCAGCTGGTAAATAATATGAGGACCTAAAACAAGAAACACTAAAACAAACATTTTGTTTTGTTCTTTAAAAAAAAGTGATAGGGGTACACTCTTTTGAAAGACAAACCTGGGGTACAAGGTTGTAAATGAATAAAGAGATTTCCGTATACCGCTCACCTGTTTGACTTGCCTGTGGCAGAGTTTCAGCACAGTTATGTTACATTAGTTCCATACAAAAGAAAAAATGCAGCGTTGTCAATGCATAACAAAAAAAATCAACGAGTTTAGCTTAGTAAGAGAGATCCAAATGAAGGAGATGTTCCAAGGTGATAATAAGAAGTAATCATAAAGTATATCTGTAATCATGAAACTGAAAAAGTGAATTATATAAGATAAAGGTTCCTTCTCATCATTCCATCTCCTACTCATCACTCATCAACACGGCAGAAAGCATGTCACAAAGACTATCAAATCAACCCATACATCTTGTGAACATTTCATGTAAAAAAAAACTATTGACGGGTGGCAACCCCCTTTTCCTTCTGTCAGTGCAAGCACACGTAAGCTTGGCTTGATATTGAATTTAAAAGATTTATTGCCATTTTCTGCACTAGAAATATTCTAGATTTGTCAGTGCAATGATGATAGATACAAAATGATGCATGATATAGGTCTTGTAAAATATTATATAGATAAATAAATAGATAAATAAACATTCTTTAAGTATTAGTTACTGGGCTACAAATTGGACATGTTGAGATAATAAAGCAGAATGACTGGTGTAATAGAAGCGGACAGGGTCTATTTATTACATACAATAGGAATAGTGACCTGGTCATTGCCCATTGTGAATTTTATTGCATTAATAACTTTGTATTTGGCTCTAATTTAATGAGTCAGTTATGGTGGAGGGAAATATAAGACACACAGCAGAAAATGAGGGCTAGTGGCTCATAGTATGGAAGGTTGTGGGTTAAATCAATGACAGGAAACATTTCAGTGTGACTATATTATTGACAGGTAACATGAATTGCTCAATATTTTATTTTTCTGTGCGTTCTTTTGATATTTTATATTCCACATACGTATTGTACGTATCCTGCAGTGTCTGGTCTAGTAGAGGAGAGTAAAACTAAACCCGTATTCAACACCACACGTATCTTGTGATCCGCTACTTGCTGACTCCGGGAGTATGCAGAGCGGCTTTACGTGCGGTTTATAACAAACATACGGTGCGCGCAGTATGCGTGTCTTAATGACTCAGACCCTTAGTGGTCTATATACTACTGAGCAGCAGTAAATCTCATTATCTAGCTGCAAAATTCAGTTTTTTCTTTTCACTGGCAGCCTAACACTACCGGGGAATACAGAAAGTGAAATGCTCATGCGTAGCTAAAATCTGCACATGCGCATGGTGATCTGAACCGATGAGAAATCAAGTGAAGCCTTCCGGCTTCAATGGACCCCATAGGAATAGGAGAGCTAATGCCATCCTGAGATGGCGTCAGTTTGCAGTGAAAAGAACACTGCTTCATATATTATCAACATCGCATTCAGTACAGAGTTCTATGGGGGTTGAGGTAACCAACGAAAAGTGACGTATACTTTCCACCATCAGTGTGGCCACACTTATTTTGAAGCTCCACTTCATGATCTTCAACGGGGTCATTGGACACTAGTATCTATTTGATGTGGGACATTTAGCTGGTTCTCTTTAGGAGTGATCGATTCCATGGTTCATCAGCCTTATTGATGGTTAACACAGTCGGTTCATCTGATTTTTTACATGTCAAGTTGTTATCCACTGGCCAGTGTTGTCTATTTTATGGTTCATTTTTAATAAAGTGTTTATATACATTTATTACCCACAGATGGTTGGATATTGATTGTGTTTATCAGTCATCAGCGCTGTTTTCTGTTGTGTTGTATAACCAACGAAAAGTAGGCTAATGCGTTAACCCCTTCATAAAATGCGTATATTGATGCAATGGCCCTTCTCTGCAAAATACAGCTGTTTTATCCAGGTTTATGGCTGATCGCAGTTTTTAAAATAGACCCTTTAAATCTGCACTACCTGGGGCATAAGGTCCAATCACGAGCCGCAATCAAGAGACCCGGGAAAAAAACGACTGCATATAGTAGCCCTTGGGACTTGTGGGAGGGGCACATTAGTAAAATACTTTCCTGGGTGGTATTATAGCTTTAAAATGTGTTTGAAGCTATGCACCACATTGACTATAGACTTATGTTATGGTTTTGGATTTGGTTTAACTTTGTGTTTTGGTTTTGGCAAAACCGCCCTCGTTTATTTTGGTTTTGGTTTTTGATCTGTATTTTTTAGAAAAGCACTGTCTAATAATTAGCCATGCCCCCACGCATGTTGGTCACGCCCACTTGTGGCGTGGTGTGGAAACCCTCTCTACAAATCCTGCGTTTGCCCCTGTAGAGGTAGGGACCTTAAACATCTAGAATCCTCATCCATGTTATGCCATTTGAAGCGAGTTCATAGAAAGCTCTTGGGAATATCAGAAACATATGCTAAAAAAATAACAACAAGCAGTCCAGTATCAGCTACCTCCCTTTTCTCATCTAGATCCCAGCACCTGCAATCTACACCCCCAACACCTTCATCATCAATATCTTCACAAGTGATCGGAGTTAGTCCTGCATCCAAGTTGCTAATGCAAGATGACTCCTCCCCTATCCAGGATTCCTCAGAAGAATCCTTGAGCGTTAGGCCCACTGCTGCTGCAACTGCTGCTGGGGGTGGATCTTCAACCCAGAAGAAGACCAAGAAGAAACCTACTAGTAGTTTACATCAATTGACTGTTAAACAATCCTTAGCAAGTATGAAAGCTGTCATCCAAACGCAAAGCGGATCACAGACGCCATGGTGACTATGCTAGTATTAGATCTGCGTCCAATAAACACTATTAATGCAGCTGGTTTTAGACAGTTAATTGAGGTCTTGTGTCCCTGTTAGCAAATTTCATCACTACACCATTCTACTAGAAAAGCAATTCCTCACCTGTGCCAGGAGGTTACAAAAAAGAAAATAATTGTGATACAAAATGCCATTCTACCTACTGTACACACAACCCCAGATATGGGAACAAGCGGAACTGAGAAAACTAAAGATTATATGACTGTGACAGCCCACTGGGTTGGTAAATCGCCTTTAGCAGCAGGAACAGCAGTAGCATCTAACAAACAACGCCAGATCTTTCAGAGGCAGGCTACTCTGTGTATCATCTGCTTCACTAAGAGGCATACCGCTGACAACCTGTTTGTGGGCAGCACGGTTAACACTTCTGCCTCACAGCACTAGGGTCATGAGGTGGATTCCCAACCATGGACTTATCTATGTGGAGTTTGTATGTTCTCCCCGTGTTTGCGTGGGTTTCCTCCGGGTGCTCCGGTTTCCTCCCACACTCCAAAAACATATTGGTAGGTTAATTAGCTGCTACTAAATTTACCTTAGTCTCTCTCTGTCTGTGTTAGGGAATTTAGACTGTAAGCCCCAATGGGCCAGGGACTGATGTTAATGAGTTCTCTGTACAGCGCTCTGGAATTAGTGGCACTATATAAATAAATAGATAATGATGAAAAACTAAGAGATGTCATTGCAACATAGCTAATCCTGCTTGGACTCTCCTGAGGAAATGTGATTTCTGATAACGCCACCAGTATTGTTAGAGCATTACAGCAGGGGGAATTCCATCACATTCCCTGTTTTGCTCACACGATCAACTTGGTGGTACAGAACTTTTTAAAAAATGACATGCAGGAGATGCTGTCTGTGTCACGAAATATTTCGGTTCATTTTCGGCATTCTGCAACAGCATGTAGGAGAATGCAGCAGCTGCAGGAAGAATAGAATTTGAGGGGGAATGTACTTTAATCCAGCAAAGTAATCACATGTGAAGAGAGTGCAGACACTCCTAACTTGAGTCAAGTGATTCCCCTAATTAGACTTTTTGAGAAGCAGCTTGAGAAATTGAAGAAGGAAATGAAACAAAGCAAATCCGCTAACTATATTGGAATTGTAGATTAAAGTACTTAATTCGCTTAGCCAGGATCCAAGAGGTATCAACATCTTGAAATCGGATCACTACATTTTGGCAACTGTGCTTGATCCTAGGTTTAAGAGCTATGTCTTCTCTTTCATTCCAACTGACCCAGATCTCAAGAGATACAATGAGCTCATGGTCAGCAGGTTGACAGCTCAAGTGGTACACGACACAACAACGTCTCCTCCTTCAGTTTCTCTGGCAATTGCTTTCAGGATAAAACTAAACTTTCCGAAGACACCCAGTGGGATGCAGATGAGGCAGCACAACATTTTGACATTTGGTCTGGTCTAAAAGAATTGCCCAAAAATCGTGACAGCTCTGCCATAAAATGAACTACAAATTCCATGAAGAAGGCCATTACCGGCAATTACATCAATGTAAACAGACTTCTGTGATGGTGGATTCCAGCGGGGATAAATTAGTATTGTTTGAGGATGATGTACACACTGATGAGTGTGAATATGATGACAATATAGATTGCATGTGCTGAAATCTAGCTGAGAGAAGGGAGCTACCTGATGCTGGTATGCTTAGTAATATTTTGAGTAGAATGGCATCTTGGCAACTTTATGTTTTTCTACAGTAAACTTTCACCTTTACTAGAGAGGGTTTTTTTTCTTTAAAAAGGTACAAGCTTTTTATTTACATTTTTGTTTCCCTGACTTAAAACCCCTATGCACTTCAACATAGGCTTTAGCACATGAGGTAGAGGGATAAGTATCATCATGACTGAGACTGGAGAGTGATAAGAACATGCCACCCCTCCTGTTTCTGTATGAGCTATGGCAAAGTAGAATGTCTTTTACTTTTATTACAATTTCTGTTTCAGCACTGATCCCTGCCACCCCTCCTGTTTCTGATTGAGCTATGATACAGTAAAATGTAACAGCAGATTTAGACCAAGCCTGCCAGCCTTATTATTTCTATTTCAGCAATGACAATTAACAATGGAGCTCTACTCTTTGTGTGTAACCTATATAACACCGTAAAATTTGACTGCAAATTCAGAAGACTAAGTCTGCCAGCCCTAGTATTTCTATTTCAGCAATGACAATTAGCATTGAAGCAATGGAGCTCTCCTCTTTGTTTGTTACCTATATATATATATATATATATATATATATATATATATATATATATATATATATACACACACAAACACACACACATCACATTGTTCCATGTACATCCTTTTTCCTGCAGCCATAGAGGATCCCTCCCACTGTGGGAATGGTATACAATGTCTATATGAATATCATTAAACAGCTGTCACCTCAGCTTTATATTGTTCTAAATTTACTATGAAGAAACTTCAGTCGGAGAAAATATTAGTCCAATTTCTTTCTCTTAAGTATACTTACACTTAACTGCAGGCTAATCATTTCAAATAACTATTTTCTTTATCATGGGGCTGCAACAGGAATAATTACATCTGGCACCTTGGGCATTATTTCATTACTTTCTTTCCACCACACCCACAATTTCCAGTAAGAAAAATGAGTGTTTAGCTCTCAACACTAATTTTGCCTCTTGCTGGTTAGCAGCGATGTGTAATTTACACAGTGAGGATTATTGCAGGATTCATTTGATCCAGAAGAAAACGGGAATTTTTTCTCTGCGAGGAAATCAAGTAACATATCAAAGCAGATCCAACTGGCGATAAACCAATTTATACCAATGCTCTTATCAAATGTTTTATGTGCCATTAGCAAGATGATCAGAGACCTGCATTTACAGATGTAATGGTTGTGTAACTGCACTAATGGCATGAAGAACTACATGATCATTACTGAATAGAGAATACCCATATTATGTTGGAAGTTGATCTTGTTGGTGTAAAAGGGAATAAAATGAAGACTTTGCTTTTTGTCAAACCATTATACGCTCTTGAACAAAACACACATGTCCCCAAGTCTGTTAGAGATGCCTTGTAAAAAATAACTATATGCTCATAATGTTTTTAGGAACATTTAAAGAAAAAAAACCTTAGCAGGGCATTATTCATAATGTGTACATCTGTCTTAGGAACTTTATATATTGAATACTCTGTAAATCAACTAAAAGAAAAACTCTGTACAATAAAAACAGACCATAAATGATTTCATATGTGAATGGAACTTAAATCATCTCCCAAGAGCTGAGTGTCTTTTGCAGACAGCAGAAGCTTTTGTGCCATCCATTCTGCCCTCTATTGGGGCAAGATTTCCAGTCCCTGTAGTAGAAAATAATCCCCATAGCATTATGTTCCTGCCGCCATGCTTCTCTGCAGGGATAGTGTTCTTAGGATGATAGCTTCTATTATTTAATATTATTATTTATTATTGGGGCCAACAAGTTCACTTTTGGCCTCATCAGACTATAGAATCTTCTTATCTTCTGTATGAGAGTCTCTCACATGCTGCCAGGATTCCCAAATATGAAGACCTCAGAGAATAGCGTAAGTGGTTTTATTTTAACACAGGTCACACACAAAAAATGACATTCAGCAAGTGGTAAGGCAGTTAGCATGAGTCTGTAGAACCAGGATAGCTGGGGAACAGGAGTACTGGATACCAGGCACAATGGGTTAACTGCAGGTACAAGTTTGTCAGGATAGCTGGGTTTAGCTAGGAAGCTGGAGACCAGGCACAACAGTGTGACTGTGGGTACAGGTTTAAGAACATTGGATTAAGTGGTTTAGCCACTAGAGCAGGAAATACTGGTGTCCAGGTATGACTGATAAAATGCAGAAATAAGGGGACAAATATCAGGGAGCAAGGCAGGATCATAACACAAGAGTTACACAGAGAAACGAGCAGCAAAGACAAGTGATGAACTGGCCCAGACTGCTGGAGAGGGAGTCTTTTAAAGGCCAGAGACAGGTGATTAGGATCAGAACACATGATGGAGGTTTAACCCCTTGCTGGCAGGAACAGATGAATGCACAAGAGCATCTAGGGAGGAGATGCTGAACTGCAGTTGGGCAAATCGTGAAACATGCTTTCTAACAAACTCTAGGTGGGATTTAATGTAAGTGTTCACCAATGGTTTTCTTTTTGCCAACTTTCTTTAAAGTGCTGATTTGTGAAGTGCCTGGGCTATTGTTGCCCCATGGACAGTGGAAGGAACATACATTAAGGGGCCAATTTAATTAGCCATAAAGTGTTGTAGTAACATTACAAGTTATGCTTCAATGTGATTTATATGTAATGATTTTTGAGAATTTTTAAGTTATCATATTTGCCGTTTTTGTGCTCATCAATGTAATGTGGGATGCTACTACAGCACCTGGCAGGAAACTGAATTCCCTAAAAGTTAAAAAATACCAAATTTTTAAACAAAGTTACGGAAAAACACTAGTTACAAGGTGAGCATAAAATTGTTCTTAAATGTCCTTTATAAAATGATCCAGTTTGTTATTAGATGGGGTGTCCAGCTTTGAAAGAGGGTTTATGCTGCCCCCCTTGACTAGTAAAATTCTGGATGTTCCCTGTAATTTGAGCTATATAGCTGTAAACGTAACTTGGCTGAACTGTGGACCTCTGCATTTGAGATTCAGGAGCACTGTCTGATGACTGTAAAACTTGTTCGGGAGCCATTTCAGCTTATTCCATCCTCCTGTTGTTTTCTGCTCTTCTGTCTCTCCTTCAGAACCCTGTACAAAAGAGTATGGGGCATAGCTGCACTCTGAAAATATCAGGATTCCCAAAGGATGGACCACTACTGATATACTAGACTGCTGGAATGGTTGGGGGTCTTACTTCCCACACAGTGACATTTCAATTTTTAAGTTAAGTTAAGTTAAGTTAAAGGACAAACCACAAAAAACAATCCCTATACTATAAAACTGTCAGAACTAGTAGAACCACAGGTTCCCATCCTTGACGGAGACAACACAAAGATTGTCAGCACAACTGGTTGGATGTCTGCCACAGTCTGTTGTGTTGAAATCTCTTATAATCTAATGGCCAGTGACAGTCACACATGTGATTCTCATAACATGACCAGTCGGTTACTTGAAGAAAGAGGGTTGATTCATTAACTAATGCAAAACAAAAGTAATGTGAGTGTTTAAAACAATGAATGAACACGGGGTGGATGGATTTATCCGTCTGTTGATAAATACGGAGCCAGGTGCGCTCTACTCTAACAGACAGTAGACTGCAGGAAACATATAATACATATATGGAATATAAAGTCACAAAAGAACGCACAGAAGAAAAAAAAATCAATGATTGTCACCTGTTAATAATATAGGGCCTGATTCATTAAGGAAAGTTAAGCAAAAGTAAGCAAATAAGGCAAAACCATGTTGCATTAGAGGGGGAGGTAAATTTGAAATGTGATGGCAGATTTATAGTTAGAGCAGGGCATGTCCTAGATTAACTTTAAATTTCTGTGTACAAATAAGTTATGAAGTATTTGTGTGCTACATGCAAAAACAGCCAGTATTTTCCTTATGTGCAAAATAATGAACTCATTTGCACCCCTTGCATTGCTACATGATTTTGTCCAGAAAACTTAAGTGAGAAAACTTACTCAATTTTCTGCTTAACTTTCCCTAATGAATCAGGCCCATAGTCATTAATGACAAAACATTAAAAAAAGTTTTTTTACCCATTTTTTTCTTCCATAAAATACTTTTATTAGGATGTTCTTAATGTCTACATAAAATGCATTTTTGCTCCTGATTGCAAATACATGCTTACCTATATTAGAGGTGCCCAAAGCTTGAATCAGACGTTGCTTCCTGCGCTCGAGCTTGGCACTCCCTTGCACTACATTGCCTTAGTGCATATACCCATTCCCCTCCCCGTTCCGCCCATGGAATCATATGGTGTAGTAAGGGACCTTTGTGCTTGAAGATGAGTTAGACGTTGCTGTGTTCGCTGGTTCATTTCTGGACATGCGCAGAGTTATTTTACGCATAATATGGCATGCATTGGCATTTACGTGCCTTAATGAATCAGGCCCACAGTTTCAAAACTATAGTATATGACTGCCTTTACAGGACTGATTAGTTGGCATTATGCAGCACCAACTTCCAAAAATGTACCAAAATACAGTTGCATATAAATAGCTCGTATAAACTGGATAACAATCCCAATTACCAGATCCGAGACTTCTTGTTTGGAGCACGGATGCCCCAAAATGTAGTGTCATCGGCATCAGTACCCCAAACTTTTCAAATCTCCATCAAAAAGAAAACAAGAGAGACACCACCATCTCCAACGAGCCAGAAAGCTGGACACAGAAGTCTCTAAGTGCACTATATGAGGGGGACAAGAAGTCTCATCAGTAGATCTGGTGATTGGGATTGTTATGCAGTTGGCATTTACGCTATATGTTTGTGTACATTTCTTTTTATATGCACTATTTATATTCAATTGTATTTTGGACTTAGAATTATGTGTGATCACTTGTGAGAGTGATACAGATTGAATAGACAGTATATTTTGGTGCGCTGAATTTCCAAAAATGGACCTGTTTAATCCTATAATGCCATATCAACACTTTTTCACAAAACCAGTAATTTCAATATATTTGTTTAGTAAGAATAGAAATGAGGCTGCTTTGGCAAAAATGTTTAAGTCTGTCTTAGCAAATATACCTTATAATCTTTGTATCATGCACAGGTTAAATGTATTTACTGCTATACAAAAAAAATTAAATTTTTCTAAAGGGTACCACAATTATTTTTCTGCAAAAGAGACAAAAAAATCTGATATTAAAATCGTTGTCACAAAATTAATTTCACACATAGAGTTACAGTGTTATAATGACACTTTATAAATTACATTTTGAAACAACTGCAGAAATTCGTTTTTAATGTAACTCAGATTTGCTTATAGCATTAAAGCAGGTAAGGCTTTCCAAAATTAAAATCAATTAAAGCCACATCATTATTTTTCTGTTATTTGGATGCACCTCTGGGTAAACATACATCAATTCTTGGCACTGTTCTTAACAATCAAAATTTCTTATAGTCATTGAAAAGTTATTGCTTATTGCTTATTATTAATATGAGTAAGTCGTAGTACAAGCTTAACAACATAATAGATTAACCACACACTGTTTCGAGACATGAGGGCATATTTATTAATTGACAGGGTTTTGCCCGAATAATTATTATCTGACATCACAACAATGACATAAGATTTTTCGGACCCATTTAACAAAAAGTCATCCCAGATCAGTGTATCTGATAGGAGGCTGTCCCGAGATTTTATTTATTTACCTTAAAACTCCGGTTACTATAGCAATGGTGGCTTTGTGCATGCGTATACCTAATCATCATTATCATCATCAGTTATTTATATAGCACTGCTAATTCCGCAGCGCTGTACAGAGAACTCATTCACATCAATCCCTGCCCCTAAGGTCACACATGCGCAAAGCCATTTTGCGATAGTAATCAGATGGGAGAGCAGGAAGGCTGCGGTAAAGGAGCCGAAGTTCCCTCTCCCGCAATCGTCTCCCCATAGGTTTTAATGGCAAACGCCATCGTTAGATGATGTTAGCCAGTGGGGACAGTCCCATATGGGGACTGCTTTTGTGTATGAAGACAGTTCTTATCAGAGATTCTATTTTAATAAATAACAATGTTACATAATAATGCGGTTATCCACCACAAACTGATGTTTTCTAGGTATTTTGAGCTCTTAGGAGCTTCCTAAATAGGTCCCATGGTGCTTTATCAGGATGATTTCTGTACCTACAGGGTTTTATGTTTTTTCTTTACTCTAACCCCATAAGTGTTTTGATTGCTATCATATTTGAGAACTGTTCTACATATAGGTAATAGGTCATAAACGAGTTGACATTGGTACAGTACTTGTCAGTTCTTTGATGTATAGGTTGCTACATCTCATGGGTGTTTTTAGACGTTTAGAAAAGGACTCACTGCAAGACAGCAAATTCTACAACGTAAAAAGGCAATTCTATTAATGACAGCCAGGTGGCAGTGCTGGGCTCTCATTTTTCTACTGTTTGTTATTTATTTATTTATTTTATTTATTACAGATCGTTTTAGTTTTCAACCCACAACAAGATCGACAGAACACACCACAAACCACATCTACATAAGCACTAGAAAAGCTTATATATAACAAAATTATATTGAAGAAGGGAAGACATAAGTTTATTTATGTGTTCTAAAGTTACTGACCTCAATCAATCCAATAATTTCCACCTAGAAGCAAGCAGCAGGTAGCCTCAGCCAAGTATTAATACATTGTGGGTCTGATGTAGAGTTGGATGCAACTGATTAGCGCAAAAAACACTTTTAGCCAAGGATCCGTGTCAGTTTGCACTCTGACTGTGACGGATCTGCCCCTTGCACCTCTGTGCACTTAGAGAGGTGGGACGGGTAAGATAGTGGGCGGACCTAGCAATGTAAAGATGTGTTCACACTCTCAAAGCAGCCGCATATAGGTCTCTAGGAGAAGTAACTTTTGTGGGTGCTATCTCCTGGTGCAACAGACCTTGCTGTATTAAAAAAAGAAGTTCAAAAATAATTACATTTAAAAAAAAAAATGTGCACCCCCTCACAAACAGCTTAACCAACCCTAGTGCTGTTTGGGGGGAGGAAGCATGTTTTTTTTTACCATTAATTTATTTATCTGCTGTACAGGGATGCTGTGACTGATACACTTAAGTGTATCACGCCCATAAGGCAAATAAAGAGGTGTGTTTGTACAATTTGCATAGTATTCTAAAGATCCGTGCGACTTGGATTCCTGTGTAAATTACGGGATACAATTTACACTTATGATTTCACTGTGAATTGCGTCCGACTCTACATCTAGGGCTCACAGATCTGCTGTACCTAAAACCAGAGGTCCATAGTCCAAACAGGCAATGGATGTAAACATATGAACAAACCTGCCATGAAACGATATTAGATTGGGGTGTCAATTCACAAATCTTTAAATACTAGTTAAACCCAAAAAATACGTTTCAGACGAAAAAAAAATATTTTTATTTTGTTTTATTGAATTAATTTTTAAAAGGATTTAAAAACACACTTTTTCAGCACAAAATGATTTTTCAGATTTAAGTAACTGAAATACTTTGCTGAATTGTTTTACTCATCTCAACAAAAATTTATAAATCCAAAAGATACTGTAACTACCTCATTGGATGACTGCCTGTAGCAAGGAGAGAGGGCAAAGTTTCAAATACATCAAATCCCGCTTCCCAGAGACATTTACACATACGACTTAGTGTGTGGTCTGATTGGCAGGTGGTAGATGTAGCAAGGGTGTACCTGGCATCATCATCATCATCATCATCATCATCAACATTTATTTATATAGCGCCAGCAAATTTCGTAGCGCTTTACAATTGGGAACAAACACTGATAACACAATACTGGGTAATCATACAGACAGTGAGGTAAGAGAACCCTGCTCGCAAGCTAACAATCTATAGGACAATGGGAGTTAGAAACACAAGGGCATGTGCTACATCATATTGCACAATGGACCAGCTAGAACGCAAAGGTAAAAGTATTGAGTGGGCTGTGTGTGTTGCAATGTTGGTGAGAGGGTTGTTGTCTTGCGTTAGCAGTGTAGAGGATGGTAATAGGGTAATCTAGGGAAATTAAGATGGTGGTTGAGGAATATCATAACCTTGTCTGAAGAGGTGGGTTTTCAGTGAACGCTTGAAGGTTTGAAGACTAGAGGAAAGTCTTATTGTGCTTGGGAGGGAATTCCACAAATTGGGTGCAGCCCAGAAAAAATCCTGTAACCGAGAATGGGAGGATGTGATGAGAGTGGAGGAGAGACGTAGATCTTGTGCAGAACGGAGGTGTCGAGTAGGGAGATATTTTGAGATAAGTGAGGAGATGTATGTCGGTGCAATTTTGTTGATGGCCTTGTATGTTAGTAGAAGAATTTTATATTGGATTCGTTGATATACAGGCAGCCAATGTAGAGACTGACAGAGTGGCTCAGCAGAGGAATAACGGTTAGTAAGGAAAATCAATCTAGCCGCTGCGTGCAAAATAGATTATAGGGGTTCAAGTCTGACTTTGGGAAGACCAGTAAGGAGGGAATTGCAATAGTCGATGCAGGAGATGATGAGTGCATGAATTAATGTTTTTGCGGTGTCTTGTGTCAGATATGTGACGTCATCACGCCCGCCCGACATCCATTGCGGAGCGCGACGGAGGAGGAGACCAGGGAGGGAGCCGAATCGCCAGCTGACAGCAAGGTAAGTATTTTCTTCTTTTTTTTCCAGGTTTTTATTTTGTGCTGCCTCCGACGGGCTTCCCTGGGCTGCAGGGTCCATATATATAGCCACTTTTTTTTTTTTTATGTATATATAGGGGCCCCGGTGCACTGCTTTGCCCAGGGGCCCAAAAGGTTGTTAAGCTGGCCCTGCAAGTGAGGAGGTTAGAGAGAGTAGTTTGGAAGCAGCATTTGAACGTGGATTAGCAATAGGGATGTAGAAATTACCCATGATGATGGTGGGGATATCAGTAGATAAGAAGTGAGGGAGCCATGCAGAGAAGTGTTCAAGAAATTGTTGGTGTGGACCAGGGGGGCAATAGATGACAGCAACACGCATAGAGAATGGGTTAAAAATCCTAACAGCATGTACTTCAAAAGATGTGAACGTGAGTGATGGGACACTTGGTAGAACTGTGAATGTGCACTGTGGGGAGAGAAGTAGTCCAACCCAACCTCCTTGTCTGCCTCCTGGTCTGGGGGTGTGGGTGAAATGGAGACCACCATGTGAAAGGGCTGCAGGTGAGGCAGTGTCTGATTGCGTGAGCCATGTTTCTGTTATTGCTAGAAGGTTGAGGTTGTTTGAGAGGAAGAGATCATTAATGGAGGTAAGTTTGTTACACACAGAACATGTATTCCAAAGGGCACATTTAAAGGACTTTGGAAGAGAGGGGAGACAGGTGATGCGTTTAAGGTTTGCTGGATTTCTGTAGTGTTCAGATATATGCGTGTGGGAGAATTGAGGGGGACCTGGATTAGGTGATATATCACCAGCTAATAGAAGCAGGGAGGAAGAAAGGTAGGAAAGATGATTGTAAGATGTGTTTTTTTAGTTTCTGGTGGCATGGTGCAGCTGTTAAAGTTATTGAATTTAAATAGGAAAAGAGTTCATGAGTGTTCACTAGAGGTGAGTGAAGTAATGAAGGGGCAATGTGGACAGAGGTGTGTCTTTTGGCATCTTTGCAAAAGAGAGCTGCCCAATTCTGCCAGGGCAATATAAATCAATGAAGAGTTTACCTTGATCTGCATCATGCACTGACCATTGTGGGACCATATGATGTTATTGGGGCCTTTAAAATGCAGAGGTCCAAGCAATAGCCTTGGATTAAAATGAAAACAAAGATCACTCTTTAAATACTCAAATGGACAATTCATTACCTTTCCTCTGAAACTCCAACATTTCAGCAACTGTGAGCAGTATAATAATTTAAATAATGTGAGACACCCGGCCAATCCCCTCTACTTACAGTCTTGTACATTTGAAGACATTTATCCATTGTTACACCTGCATTCATATATCTAGAAAACCCAGCCACTCTCTGTCTACTGAGGTTGGCAGTACATTGCTAACAGAACCACATGCACCTTTGACAAGACTCTCATGTCAATAGTAAAAACACTAAGGGGTAAATGTATGAAGCTCTGATTTCTGAAAGTCGCCAGAAATCGGCGACTTTGCAGGGGAAATTTAAAGCGGCGATGGCTTGTAACGACAAGTTTGCCTTTACAAGCCATACAGAAATCAGAGCTTCATACATATAACACTAGGGCTTGATGCAGAATTGGCCGCAAAATGGGCATACTTTACGATAATATGCTGAGCCGTATGAATCTTAAGATCCGTGCAGGTCTGCACCAGTAGGATATGCACTCGGTTTATGCCAGGTAAGTGCTACAGACACTTACGTCTCAGTGGCGCCCATGTTTTTATCTATTTGTTTTATGTGCAGCAAGCGCATCAATAAATCTTACAAAAAACCTTTGAGTGCAGCAGAAACATCTCCCTGTCTCGTGTACAAAAAAATAAAAAGTTTTGCTTAGCCACGCACACAAAAGCATAATATATGCCTGAGCTCTGCAATTAAAAGCAGCCAATCAGAAGCGGTTCACCACCACCACCATCATCTGCTCTTTGCCCCGACCACCCACTAATAATACGGCTTTCTCAGACATACATGCTCCTTTGTCCCGGTCTCCATCCTTTTCTAATGGTGCAAACACACTCTTACTGAGCTTAGCCTATGGTAGACTGTCCTGCCTCTCCAGGTGCAAGCTGGCCTAAGTGGCAGAGGCACACAAATCTGCAAGGGCACATATGCATACGACAAATTTCTGCGCATGTACACTGTGATTTATCACAAAATACGCTACGCAAACTGGCATAGTACTCATTCTGCATCAGATCAACTAAACTTAATTGATGAACAAGGCAGAACCTGGAACATATTTGCCTACTCTCCCAGAATGCCTGGGAGACTCCTGAATTCCAGGGATATCTCCATGTCTCACGGGAGAGCAGGGCAGCCTCGGGGATTCCGCCCACTTTCCCAGGAAGTGGACGGGGATTGAACTTGATGAGACAATTCACTGCCACTTGTGTCACTTGACGTAAATCATAAGAATGCGTGATGGGGCGAAGCAATGATGACGCAACTGTGCAGTCATAATCCATTGCATCCTCTAACTGGAGAACTTGGAGGAGTGGCAGAAAAAGTTGGCAAGAGTGACTTAGAACCACAAAGCAAATGCAGTGTCTATTTCCTTACTGATGTCCTGCGCTTATTCCTGTGCATTTGCTTTTGCAGTGAAGAAAACATTGCACAATCTAGACGTGTACTTTACAGAGTGAGAGCTTGCTATGCTTTATATCCTCAGGAAATCATAGCTTTGCCGCCACGTGAAAGCCATATGCATTCAGTTATCACAAGTAAAAATTCTTTACTGATTCTGTACTGAGATTTACTGCTGGTAAATAGTGTACGCAGTAAGACAGCCTGTGCACCATCATGAGACTGAGGGCCTGGGATGAGCTGGAAGGACTCTGCTTATCTCCTCATAGCCAGCTGGACTTCCTGCCACAATTGGGAATGATTAGTAGTTACATTCCAATTTGCAATGATTAATATTTCTTTCACATATTTCCTGCAGAGCTGCTCTACTAAAATGTAAAATTGCTTCTTTTTAAGAATTATCGCTCAAAGTCAAATTAAAGCTAAAGATTGAAAATAACAATATAAACTGTTAGTGAAAATATAAGTCACTTTATATTCTTTGTCAGAACTACATTCACAAGACAGCTGTGTGTAGCTGGATTCTTAATGCAATGAGCTTGTGGTAAGTACCTACCATAGTGTAATGTTGATCTTACCCATTAGGGGTGATCTCCCTCTTTGAGGGGTGTTTTGGTGACACTAAATTGGTGAACAATGACACACTGCTTTTATAAATATCTCTTTTCCTGAATTGAGCTATAATTGATTTATTTTTTGGACATATTTATGATATGAGACCTTATCGATCATTATGGGGTATATTTACTAAACTGCGGGTTTGAAAAAGTGGAGATGTTGCCGATAGCAACCAATCAGATTCTAGTTATCATTTATATAGTACATTCTACAAAATGACAGCTAGAATCTGATTGGTTGCTATAGGCAACATCTCCACTTTTTCAAACCTGCAGTTTAGTAAATATACCCGTATGGGTGAGATTAATGGGGACCTAAATTAGCACTAGAATTGATTGCTTAAGAGGAGACTTTGACTATTTTGTACATTTTTATATCCTAAAATGCCCTGATGTTTCCTTCAGGAATGCAGTGATGTATGTAATGTTATAGAGACATAAAGGATCATGGCCGGCAGCAACCAAACGTTATCCAAGTCAATGAAATGGTCAATCCAGCAAACAGCAGAGGAATTTGTACACCCTGGTATTCAAAACAGAACCTATCATGAACACCTGGTAAATGCCCATCCTGGCCATAGGTGTATCTGTATCTGTCTTATACTGTAACCTTCGCTACCTTGTGCTATTATTGGTAGGTCAAGACCATCAATGGAGGCATTAGTATATTTAGCTGTTCACATCCAAGGTCTTGTACATGAATCCAGGATAACAGGAACTGCTAGACACTGATCGAAGGAACTCGTCAATCTGGCACATTGCTTGCAGTTGCCAGATACTTATATTCACACGTGAGTGTCCAGCAGCTGTGATGACATCAGTTATCCTTAGGAAACTTTCTGCTATCCTGTCCCAATCTGGAAGCTAGTATAGCAAAGGCAAATGACTTATACCTCAAGGCGGAACTAGTGAGCTGTGGGCCCCGGTGCAGGGAAGCGTGGAGGAGGAATCAACCGGGGTCCAAAGCTCTCTAGTTCCCTGTGCAGCGGACTCCATTATCTCCATGGGCCCCGATGCATCATACCTGCTGCCCCAATGATAGTTCCGCCATTGTCTCATAGACAGTTTTCTGTAGGTTTTAACAACGTAAGCAGCCCTATGATGTTGTACCTACAGGAGCTACTAAGGCCATGGCTTGTGATACTTAGGGCAATTATAGCGGTAGTCATACCTCAGACCAGCGCTCGTCCACTGTGTTTCAATACATAGAATTCAATACGTCTGGGAGTCCTGTAATTGTCCATTAAGTGATTTTCTAAGACACTATATTGGATTTGTATTATTAAATAAAGTCCTTGTCCACTTAGGACAACCAAATCAGATTAATATAGCATCTAATTACACTGAACGCCACCGACATGTATGGAGAAGTATTTGAATGATTGAACTTAAAAAAAAAAAAAGTTATTGCTTGCAAGGTAGTAACTGAATCAATGGTTTAGTAAATAAGGTGATGCAGCCTTTGTTCTTATGAGAACCTCATGCAACCAATGTGTTTTCAGTGCAGCTCTACTCCGTGGATTTTCCAGAAACAGTCTGATCATTTTAGCAATGCATCACGTTTACACCATCTCAGTTGCCATGGTGGGTGTAATGAATGAGCTACAGGCAACTGAATTTCTCTTGACAGTTTTCTGAGAGGTCTAGATGCTAAGGTCAGCTGTGAGGAGCAAGGTCAGGTGCAGCTGGCAGTGTGGACCTCCACGGAGTAGAAAAAATCATCACTTCAAACAAAACAATACTGACAGCTCTCATATTACCTGTGATATGTATACTAAACAGCCTGCCCATCCTCCACATATTATCTCTCTGGACAGAGCCTAATATCTCCTCACATCAATAAGTTATATCAAGATAGCACAACAATAGCTAAACACATTATTTGCAATGATGATTTACAAAAAATAAATGAAAACATAGCAAAATGTTTACATTGTTAGAAGACATGAACAAATTAAGAAAGACTGATAAAATGGTCCAATATTTTCTTTTCAAATTGCCCAATTAGGAACAGGATCAACTAAATGATGGCTTAAAGCTGCACTACCACCTACATGTTACGTAATACTAATCTCTTGCCTCAACTAGCTTGAGCCCTGGGGGCTGCTCCATGAAGATGTTTTTCGAAATAATTGTCGATGGTGATTTGGGACCAATCACAAGGCACCGTCGAAATAATTGTCGACAGTGCCTTGTGATTGGTCCTCTCACTTACACGCCCCCTCCATCATTTAAAAATGGGGAACTAAACTGATTTACCAGTTCTGTATTACAGTGCTCCAAGAAAAATGTCGGCATGTAGTAGCTCCAGGGCTCCAGCTGGGGGTGGGGGTGTGTAATAAAATATTTTACGTAGATGGTAGAGTAGCTTAAAGGCAAGAAGAGTGCCATTATGTATATGCTACACTATGCTATGTCTGCCTTGGGCTCATCAGTCTCTTACTAGAGGAGTTGTATACAGCCTGTTATCACTGGCTGATAATCAAAAATGATTTGCTCCCTGCTAATAGTTCCCTATCTGCCCACTGAATGCTTCTATCACTCCTCTTGGGCATTGTCTGAGGCCCACAATAGAGACAGAAGTTTGTACTTGTGGCCAAAAACTGGTTGAGCAGTCTAAGTGCACCATGGTAGCATAATAACTATTGTTTCCTAAGGTTTCAAAGAACATTAACATGACAGGAAAATAATGAACACTGTACAGTAAATAAATAAACAAGTATGAAAAATTCTTACCCACTTTAGGTCAGCAATTTCTGTGACAAAAGGCTTTTAATAGCTTCTGCTCAGTGTCAGCATGACTCCGGAGAAAGCTCTTTACACCTCAGCACACCGGTAACACATATCATTTGAAACATTTTCTGCTACTAGTGATTTTATAACAAGAACTCCTTTCTATGAAAATTCTCTATAACTTCCAAATTTTTTTTGCCTCTGTCAAAAGTGGCTTTAATGTCTGAGAGTTTTTGATTTGTTTTTTCAATTAGTCATTTTCCTTGATACCCTCTCCGTTTAAAGTCTGAAATTCCATGGATGAATGGTTTGCATGTAATTCTTTAAGCAGTGTTAACATGTGGTATATTTTCCTTTTAGAGCTAAATCTGCATCCTACTAAATGTAATCTGTTAATCAAAGATTCCTCTTTTCTTGTAGTTACTTAGATAAAAATAATTACACAGTTAACGATCATTTTCTGATCTAAGGCAAAACAAGTCCAGTTTTGATTATGGTTTATTTTCATTAACTTTTGCTATAACCGCTTGAGATGCCCAGCGCAATGCTAAGTAGTACTGGCCCCTTCCTGGTACTCCTGGTTAGTTGCTACAAGGCAAATAGTACATACTGTTAAAATGTCTCCACAATTCTACTCAACTCCAGAATTCATAACTCCCATCCTTCCCTGTAAATGATTTCCCCCTTCACCCTCCCATGTCATTTATTTACCCCCTCATCCTCACGTCATTTATACCCCTCACACTTCCCTCTGTGCCCCACCACACACTCTCTCCAGTAATTTATTTACCCTCACTCCCTTACCTGTAATTTATTTACCCCTCCTGGACCCCACCCCCCTCTACAACAAACTACACAATGCCATAACACCTTCACTCTTCCCCATCCCTGCTATTGTATACCTTGTAGAACAGTAGGTCAGGGAAGGGGGATGTGTGTCTCTGTGGACATGTGATCGTGCACATCACGCGGCTGCTCCTCAGTTTCAGTCTCTAGGAACATGTCTCTGCGCAGTGCCATGCTCTCAGTGACCCTGAGGAACATTAATGTGATGTGTATGATCACATGACCACAGAGCCTGCCTGCTCTACAAGGTATGAAACAGCAGAGGGAGGGAAAGTGAGGAAAAGAGCATGGTGACCTAGTGGTTAGCACTTCTGCCTCACAGTACTGGGGTCATGAGTTCAATTCCCGGCCATGGCTTTATCTGTGAGGAGTTTGTATGTTCTCCCCGTGTTTGCGTGGGTTTCCTCCGGGTGCTCCGGTTTCCTCCCACACTCCAAAAACATACTGGTAGGCTAATTGACTGCTAACAAATTGACCCTAGTCTGTCTGTCTGTATGTGTGTATATGTTAGGGAATTTAGACTGTAAGCCCCAATGGGGCAGGGACTGATGTGAATGAGTTCTCTGTACAGCGCTGCGGAATTAGTGGCGCTATATATAAATAAATGGTGATGATGATGATGATGAAAGATTTTACATACTTAAACACACCCAAGCCAATGAGGAAGGAGTAGGGATAGGTTAATTTAATTCCCCAGAGCGCATTGCTCAATGCGGAGACACTGCAGGGAAAATAATAACACTGAATGAGTGACATTATTTGTGACAATGTTTGTAGTACCCCCTAAACCTTGGTGCTTGGCGACTTGCCTTAGGTTGCATAGTGGTAGCGCCAACCCTGGATTAGGCTCAGATGTGTCCCAGGTTTCCCAGGATAATTCCTGTTTTTGTCATTAAAAAAAATATTGATTTTTCTAGAACTGAGATCCAGATACATGAAAATGAGACAGATTTGTAGGGATAGACACCTGTAGCTGCTTTAGTTAACACCCAGTATGAGGTAAGGGGTGGCAATAATAGGCTTATTTTTATGGAAACGATTTTCCTGGTTTTATTTAAAGTGGAAATTTTGCCTTTAATAAAATTGTCTTTTTAAATTCAGAAAATTGGCAATTTTGGAAAAGAAGAATTCTTGACAAATAATACCCAAGGTGAAATCTATAAACCTAAACCAAAGGGCAGTATAAGATAATAGTACTCACATGTATTAATGTTACAAGCAACAGGGGCACATGCGGGATTTTTAAGGGGGGGGGGGTTCCCCCCTCCCAAAAAAAATAAAATAAATTGCGAGAGAGCTGCACCCACGCATGCGCAGCAGCTCTGTTTCGCCAGCACTGTACTATACAGCAGCCACGGCGCTGTCAAAGAAGCGTCCGCGGCGGTGCTGTATACAATACAGCACTCCTGCGGACGCCTCTTTGACAGCTCCGCAGCTGCTGTATAGTACAGTGCCGCACTTCGTTAGCGGAGGGGAGGGGTTTCTGGAGACCCAGAAACCCCCCCCTGCATGCGCGCCTGAGCGACACTGACAGAGCATGTGAGCTAACTGAGAGCCAGTCCTAGTCCTAGGTCCATCAGAGATGACTTAAAGACTCTGTAGATCATGAAGCAGCACCGGTGACAGCAGAGATGTACATAAAGAAATGTTACTTCACTCATACAGTATTCTCTGCTCGATCTTACCAAGATTATCCCTTGTCCTAACATATACTGTATGATCAATGCTTTAAATTTCAAAAGACCTAGTTACATGGATTTACATACTATTCAAGCAAAATATGTATATAACCTCCTACTGCTGAGGTGAAGCACTCACATTGCACTCTGAGCTGGCAGTAACACATATGCTGTATCCCTATAATCAGGAGAAATAGCTCATTGTATTTTGCGGTACATTTTGGTGATTGCTCCAATTATGTTAAAAGAACAAGTACAGTAAGAACTGTTTCAGTACGAAAACCCATTAGGAAAACTGTATTTAACATCAGCTGCTCTTGGTTAATTTTCCCCACAATTTGGACACAATTTCAGCTGATGGGTTACATGTATTTTTGAGAGGTACATAATGATTTGAACAAAGCCTCTTGTGGTTTGTTACATCTTCTGCTGCCTACTGATATATCTTTTTTTTTTTACCTACTGATGATGGGACAACTAGAATCTTGTGTATTTATTGTTCTTCATAACATAAAGCTATTAAAAACCCATAATGCAATTTGTCAAAATCATGGTCCACTGAGCTTGAAAATTGTCACATTGAAGTAAATGATAGAGTAAAGAAAACACATTGTTACACAGCGACACTGTCATGCAGCAAGCTGAGTCACACAATCCATTCTCTTCCCTGAGTCAGAGCCATAACGGGATGGTCTACTGGGTCTCACACAGACAGGCTGGGGACACACTACAGGTTTTTCACCCGATTATTTGGCCAATCATACGATAAACGACTGTTAGGTCCGATATCGCATTAGTGTGTACGCTCCCACAATCATGATTTTTATTGTACTAATGCACATCGCATGTTTTAATTCGATTTTATAATCAGACTAAAAATCTCTATAAATGATGGAACGATGTCAGGCAAATTCTGATGTGTGTATGTACTCATGACAAGCAGTGTAGGCAGATCTCCATAGAGTTTACAGAGTCACAATCGTTTCAGCCAATGGTTATGACAGATGAAGGGCACAGATCTGAGGGTAAATCATGAAAAATGTGTACAGTGTGTTTCAGTCGTTGGTAGAATTGTTAATGATAACACATGGGGAGAAATTTTCAGTAAAGTGTACCCAGCCTTATAACCTTTCCTTTAATTCTGACTTCAACCTTACTATCTATAATATAAAAGCCTAGTGGCGTGTGTTAGTCTGTGTGTGTGGGAAAAAAAAAAACCAAGCTGCAGCGCCATCTGCTGGGCGGAGTTATACACTGACCTAGTAAATTCTTAGTGTGTGTGGAAAAAAAAAACTCAGAAAGGGCTGAAATTTGGTATACTAAGATTTTTAATTTGTAAATTTAATTAGTTAATTGTTAAAAGTGCTTATAAAGATTTTTAAAAAATATATATATATTTCTTGAAGGAGAAGTGACAGTTGGGAGTGGTTGGTGGTTGCCGGGGGTGACAGTTGGGAGTGGTTGGTGGTTGCCGGGGGTGACAGAGCGAGAGGAGTGTGATATTCAGGACCGCTGAGAGAGATCCCTGTGTCTGGATAGACATCTGGATAGATGTGGCGATAAAGATGAAGGATGACGTGATGGAGAAAAATGATGAGGTGGTGACATGTGGACAAAACCACATTAAAAAAGGGCGCTTGCGTCAGGAAGTAACGCTCTTCCCCTGAGGAGGCCTGGGCTATGGCCCAAATGCATGACAAGAACCTTTTTAACACCTTAAGTAGCTTGATTTGACTAGAATGCATGAGTATCATGCACGGGTTAACTTGTCTATAATATAAAAGCCTAGTGGCGTGTGTCTGTGTGTGGACAAAAAAAAACCAAGCTGTAGCGCCACCTGCTGGGCGGAGTTATACACTGACCTACTAAATTCTTAGTGTGTGTGGAAAAAAACTCAGAAAGGGCTGAAATTTGGTATACTAAAATGTTTTTAATTTGTTAATTTAATTTGTTAATTGTCAAAAGTGTTTATAAAGTTTTTAAAAATATATATATATATATATATATATTTCTTGAAGGAGAAGTGACAGTTGGGAGTGGTTGGTGGTTGCCGGGGGTGACAATTGGGCGTGGTTGGTGGTTGCCGGGGGTGACAGTTGGGAGTGGTTGGTGGTTGCCGGGGGTGACAGTTGGGAGTGGTTGGTGGTTGCCGGGGGTAACAGAGCGAGAGGAGTGTGATACTCAGGACCGCTGAAAGAGATCCCTGTGTCTGGATAGACATCTGGATAGATGTGGCGATAAAGATGAAGGATGAGGTGATGGAGAAAAATGATGAGGTGGTGACATGTGGACAAAACTACGTTAAAAAAGGGCGCTTGCGTCGGGAAGTAACGCTCTTCCCCTGAGGAGGCCTGGGCTAGGCCCAAATGCATGACAAGAACCTTTTTAACACCTTAAGTAGCTTGGTTTGACTAGAATGCATGAGTATCAAGCACGGGTTAACTTGTATATACATATATATATATATATATATATATATATATATATATATATATATATATATACATACATACACGCACACTTCACAGGGAACTCTGCTACTCCACATACATAAATGTTGGATTCCAGTCTCATAATATGTGTTTGCTTTAGGAGACGGGTTTAGCAGTATTCATTTATGCAATGTAATTGCACTTTGGCATGCTTTGGATGGATATACCAGTCATTATGAAGATACAAACCAGGTAGGTGAAACCGTAACCCTTTAAACACTAATGCGGCATCACACATCCTGGGGCTGAAGCAAGAAGATACCAAACTGAATCAAGTTACATAGTAAGAGCTACTATAATATAATGTAAATAACAGCAATAAAGCATAATGAGGCTGGATAACATTGTTGTATTTAAAACTAACAAAAAATATAATATTGAAGCAGACAGATGTTAAGAACTGAAAGAAAACAAGCGCTCATTAGGAAAAATGAATACTTGGGTATAAGTAACTCTTTGGATAAGCAACATCTGTGAATCCAGTAACTGAGAGAGGGGGATGGATGTTAGTAAGCCATCTTCAGTTACACAGGAGAAGACTATAATTGCAAGGTTGGTTGACAGCCTCATGTCATGTTCTCGACCAGTCCAAAATTATCAATTATACCCCTTGAGCGTGCTACACCGATGGGGAAGCTAATGCAAGCATTCAGTAGCGAGTAATAGCCATAGCTGTAAGAAAACTGAAGTGCATCTTCTCAAAGGAAACCATACAAACTCAGCCAGACCTGTGATGAATGAATGGACACTCAGCTGAAAGATTTCTTATTAACAAATCACTATGTGGTTGGATTGATTTCTTCTGTGATAAAAAAACAAGGGTGTCTTCATATCTAAATGTTACTTAATACATTTACCCCCTGATCTACATCTAAGTCACAAGAATTGACAAACACAGTCTGCTTAAACAAATAACACACAAATATATGTTTTGACGTCTTTATGTCTTTAACGTACAGTGTAAACATTCACAGTGTAGGGTGGAAAAAGTATGTGAACCCTTGGATGTAATAACTGGTTGACCCTCTTCTGGCACCAATATCCTCAACCAAACATTTCCTGTAGCTGCTAATCAGACCTGCACAATGGTCAGGAGGAATTTTGGATCATTCCTCCTTACAAAACTGTGTCAGTTCAGCAATATTCCTGGGATGTCTGGTGTGAACTGCTTTCTTCAGGTCACGCCACAGTATCTCAATCAGATTGAGGTCAGGACTCTGGGCCACTCTGGGCTTTCTTCTGTGGAAGACATTTAGTTGTTGATTTAGTTCTGTGTTTTGGGTCGTTGTCCTATTGCCTCACCCAACTTCTGTTGAGTTTCATTTAGTGGACAGCCTTCAAAATGTCTTGATAAACATTGAAATACATTTTCTATCATTGAGAGCAAACAGTCTAGGCCTTGAGGCAGCAAAACAGCCCCAATCCATGATGCTCCATATGACCACCATACTATACAGTTGGAGTTAGGCTTTGATGCTGGTGTGCTGTGCCTTGTTTCTCCACACAGTATTGTGTGTTCCTTCCAAACTCACTTTTCGTTTCATCCGTCCGCAGGACATTTTCCCAGTAGCACGGAAGTGCAGAAATATTTTGTTGGAAAGCAGCGGCTTCTTCCGTGGTGTCCTCCCATGAACACCATTCAGTGTTTTACATATTCTAGACTCCTGAACAGATATGTTTGCAAGTTGCAGAGATTTCTTTAACTGACACTCTAGGATTATTCTTCTGTGAGCATTCTGTGCTGTACTCTTGCAGGACGGCCACTCCTAAGGAGGATGGGAACATTGCTGAACTTTCTCCATTTACAGACAATTTGTCTTACTGTGGACTGATGAACACAAAGGCATTTAGAGATACGTTTGTAACCTTTTACAGCTTTATGCAAGTCAACAATTCTTCACTTTAAGTCTTCTAAGATCTCCTTTGTCTGCGGCATGGTTCACATCAGGCAATGCTTCCTGTGAATAGCAAACTCCAAATTTGTGAGTTGTATTTATAGGGCAGGGCAGCTCTAACCAACACCTTCAATCTTGTCTCATAGATTGCACTCCAGGTTAGGTCACTCCTGCTGTCAATTAGCTTTTTTTTATTATAAGTCATTAGCCTTGGGGTTCACATACTTTTTCCAACCTATACTTGAATGTTAAAAAGTTGTATTCAACAAGAAAAAAATACAATCATTAGTTTAAGCAGACTGTTATACATTAAATTAGAGAGAACATATCGTCAGGTATAGATGGTGGCTAGAGATCGCCAAATGAAAAATAGCTCCACAGCTAGCTCCATAGATAGAGAGGGGCATACACCAGGTAGCTAGTAACACACCTTGTATTAATGAATTAGAACACAGGGAAAGCAGACACTATTGTTTTTTTTAATAACTAAAACAGTGAGATGATAATTGCTACATGTGAAGAAAATATGGGCAAATAAATAACAAAAAGCGACAAATGTGTTCATTAAGAGGAATGTAAGAAAGAAATACGACCTACCAATAAGGGGCGATACTTCATAATCAAACCCATACTAAAGCACTAATAGGACACCAGTGAAATCCTATGTGTGTTGAAATTATAGAACTTACTATCCACTTATTAAAAGGAATGAAAGTTCCAATCGATTCTCTTATTCCCTCTCACTACCCTGAACAATCTGATGTATCAACTGTAGCAAAACAATATAGGTTAATTACCTTCTAATAAAATAACCTACAATTGTAGATCCAGTGAGCAACTAACATCTCAGCAAACTATAGGAACTGAAATATTGACATAAGTATTAGTGCATTCAGCAATGTTATATTCACGTTTGATTTATTCACTTTTACACAATTCACCACTATTTCGCTGATTTTACTAACCAAAAAATTTTTAATAAAACATGCATGAACTTTGTTTTAATCATAAGGAGAAGGGCAATCCATCAGTATTAGAAATTAGGAGGATATCGTGTGCACTACACCAAATTAACTCTTTAAAAGGCTTAACGGCTGATATCCTGACTTTGCTTACCCTCTTACTCTTATTTAACTATTTCCTTAAATAATTGACACCAAAATTAAAATAGTTTATTTAAATAAGGTGGTGGAGAAAAAGAGCAGACAGTGCGACGTCCACCACTCAGAACCAGAATATCCCAGCATTAACCATGGGCCCTCATCCACTGGGGGGCAATCAATCAAACCCCGGGTTCAAGAGGGGGACAACCAATCACACCCCGGCCGCACATATCTACGACACATCCTGGGCTCTACAGAACCTGCAACTCTTCTGGGCTAAGCGGAAGGAACCAAAGGCCGACCCACCAGGGCGGTACCTGTACCGAGACTATAGCCGATTCAGTCGCAGAGAGACCAGATCAGCGTGCCCACTACCGTAATGTGCGCCCCAACCACTGGCTGTCGACTGCACTGCGTTTTCTGGCAACTCTTCATCCAGTATCTCCACCAGCAGTTCCAGCTTACCATAACTGACCACTATCACGATAAGCAGCAATCACATCATGTATGCCACAAAGTACCGTCAACCAGGGAGTGTGAGTGGGCAATGTCCAGACTCCAGAGACTGTTTTACTCTCTGCCCATCCAACTTATACACCTTGTCTACTCCTCCCCTATGACATCAGATGAGCGTACTCTATAGTTAACTATTAACCCCACAGAATAAATCCAGTTTAAAGATAAAGCCTCAGCTTTTAAATTGCCTTCAAGCTTATTTCAGCCCTCAGTTCTTATTCCTTTTGTTTTGATGATGTACAGCATGGGCAAGGTCAATGATGTCCCAGAAACTTCAAAAAGGTAATAACTAACCTGCGATGCTTTGCTATTTGACAATAGTTCCCTCCCTTCCTTCCTTCCTTCCTTCCATCCTCCCTTCCTTCCATCCTCCCTTCTTTTCTTCATTCCCTCCTTCCTACCTTCCTTCCTTTCTTCCTTCCTCTAATTTCAAGAAACTAAGAATGTGTATTTTGTTGATTGTGCTGGAAGGTGTAGGAATACTACATTACACTTTACTTTTTTTTAACAAAGCAGCAGTGTATACTCACGGTAGGCTCAAGCAGTGCACTTGCACATTTCACTTTGTATAGCTCAATGGACTAATGTAAATAGAGCCACAGTGCTGTTTTTTGGAGCAGAGCGGCGCCCTATGTTACATTTAGTTATTACATGCAAGGAGGCTCTGATCAAAAATGGAGCACAAGTGGTGGAAAATTTTTACGTCTGGAGGATGCATGTTTGCCCAGCTCAGCCTGACTCCTCCTCCAACCTGCCACCCTCTTAGCACACGGTCGTGCGAGGCAAACATGAAGGAAAGAGTAGAGATGTGACATTTTCTCCATACTTGCCTTAGTACATAGATCACTATGTTGTAACTTTTATCTGTAACTTTTTATCTATAAGTCAAACCAGCTTTAGGGGTATATTTACTAAACTGCAGGACTGAAAAAGTGGAGATGTTGCCTATAAGAACCAATCAGATTCTAGCTGTCATTTATTTAGTACGTTCTACAAAATGATAACTAGAATCTGATTGGTTGCTACAGGCAACATCTCCACTTTTTCAAACCCGCAGTTTAGTAAATATACCCCTTAGTGTCTTTAAAAGGTCAATACAAATGTGTAAAGATAATTGCATTAAAAATATAAAATAATATTTATAATCACCTAATGCTTACTCAGAGTGCAACAATCGGTCACGCACTCATTGTAACATAACTCCCATTGATAAAGATGATTCAATGAAACACATAGTTGCCTACTCTCCTGGAATGTCCGGGAGACTCCCGAATTTTTGGGAGTTCTCCCGGACTTCCGAGAGCACAGGCAAAAATCCCGGAACCAGCATCTCCCCGTTGTTGTAAATGGTGGGGGCAGGGCTAACCGTGGCATCGTGGCCCCGCCCCCTGCTACGATTGGCCAGAATTTCCTAAGATTGACAGGGGCGGAGCCTAATGGTGCACCGTGCGTGACCACGCCCCCTCGACGCACCCCCTCCCGGACAGCTGGTCTCAAAAGTAGGTAAGTATGATGAAACACACAAATGATATAGGAGTATCGGTGGCTGGTATATTGGCCTCTGTGCAATGCTTTCTATGCTACTAACAACTATATAATTGTATCTCTACCTTGCTGCCATTAGATCTCAGAGGATGCACCTTATTATCGCCAAATGGTATTAGGTTTTTTTTCTAAAACATAATTTGCAGTGTTTTTAGAACTTGTTACTAGGTTATAATTCCATTGTAAAAAATCAATAGAACATGAGTTGAGAATAGAAGCTATTGACTTTTTCCTCAGAGCAAATGTTCTTTCAGCACAGTAAAAGAAAAGGAGAGAGGGTGGCAATGGCAACCCGAGTGTTCACAATTTTCCTAGTAAGAGAGCCTCACATTGAAAAATAAATGAAAAGAGAAATTATAGATCAGGTAAAGTTGCTTCTTTATGTAAAAGCATGTTGGAATGTTTACAAATAGAAATGTAAAAGCTGCCACACACTTATAACATATTGGTCATTTGGAACTGCACATAGTGATTGACAAATAAAAGCCGTTCTAACAGGTAGCAATCAACCACACTCTGTCATTTTCCTAGTGCTTGTTAGATGATGAAAGCAAAAGGGTTGCTATGTTTACAGTAACTTTTTTCCTGTACACCGGCTTCCATAAACGTCTAAAATTATTTTCAGAAGCACGCGGGAGGTATGTTTTTAATTGCTTACTTCATCTTGCAAAATAGTTGTTGGTACTATTATAGAGTTTAGGGACAAAAAAGTTATATGTGACTCGTGTAATTTATTTTCCTTCCCCATAACTGTTACTACAACTTGGTTTGGTTTCTAGGGGTCTATTTATCATCAGGAGAAAACCCATTTGTCCTGCAGAAATGAGTGTTTTTGCGTAGATAGGGCTATCTGTCAAGGGCCATCAGCGGTAGCCACCTGGGCTGAACAGATTCAGGGGCTGCTTCAAATGAAATTCTAGACAACCAATAGGACTTTAGATAAGCGGTTTGGGAGAGTTTGCGCACACCACGTTCCAGGTGGAACAGAACACAAACATGCCACAGCAGGCACTGGAGTCCACAAATGTCTCCTGTTTACCCAGGTGGCAATATAAGCCCTGGGTAAGGGAGAAAATCATACCCCATTACACTTGAGTATGTACAGCAGCACAGTTCTCAGGCAGTGACCAAGAGTGACCAAAATGTTATACAAGACAGTGACCAGCATATTATACAAAACAGTGACCAGCGTGTTATACAATACAGTGATCAGCGTGTTATACAATACAGTGATCAGCGTGTTATACAATACAGTGACCAGCGTATTATACAATACAGTGACCAGCATATTGTACAATACAGTGACCAGCACATTATACAATACAGTGATCAGCATGTTATACAATACAGTGACCAGCATATTGTACAATACAGTGACCAGCACATTATACAATACAGTGATCAGCATGTTATACAATACAGTGACCAGCGTGTTATACAATACAGTGACCAGCATATTATACAATACAGTGACCAGCATATTATACAATACAGTGACCAGCACATATTACAATACAGTGATCAGCATGTTATACAAAACAGTCACCAGCATGTTATACAAAACAGTGAACAGTGTGTTATACAATACAATGACCAGCGTGTTATACCAAACAATGACCAGCATGTTATACAATACAGTGACCAGCATGTTATACAATACAGTGACCAGCATGTTATACAATACGGTGACCAGCATATATTGTACAGCAAGAGCCAAAGAATAAAAGCATATCCTGAGAATTACAGTTTATCCAGCATATAGAAAAAGAAACTGTCCATACATATACAATAAGAACAATTTTAAAAAGTGACAACTGTCGACATTCTTTCACAAAGCACAGCAATGTCCAGCTCATTATAATCCATGGTTATCTTAGTGGAGCCATGAGCCTGTGCTGGGGACATAACCTTAGCAAAGATAGAACTTCCTTAGGAAACAGAGACATCTGGTAACGGCACATTTCATACATTTTTACAGCCCCCTTTGTATTTATCACAACAGACTTTGGCAAAAGGAAAGCTGCCTTAACTATCATACTATTATGTTCTTAAAACCAGTTAACCATTTAGTGCTGCAGCGAAGTTGACAAATAAATGCTTTGTTTAATCATAATGCTGCAACGTGCGTGGCATAAAAATCGTGTCATTTCTGGTTCCCTCTCCTGCAGCAAAGTGCTGCAATCACATCATTGCTCCGTGAGGCCAAAATAATGCTATTTGCTGCAAATTGCATCATTGAAGCCTCCCTTTCCTAGTTAAGTGGGCAGAATCTGGGAGAAAGGCCTGCTGTCCCAGACTCAGAGCCGGATTAACAATAGGGCTAAAGGGGCTACAGCCCAGGGGCCACAGGCAGCTGGGGGGCCCGCCGGCATTCATTGGGTCGGGGGCACCCCCGGCTCCGACTGTCACCTGTTCAAGGGAAATGGCAGGCAGCTTACAGCAAATGTTATGCTGTTAGCTGCCTGCTGTCACTGTAGGACTTACGCGACCATGAGTCTCACTCTCAAGAGATCTCCTCAGTAAGGAGATTACTACAGGGAGCGGAACAATGGAAGGAGGTGAGTTCACGGGGAACCTCATGGCTGGGGGGGCCTCATGGGGGGGGGCTCACAGTAGCCTTAGCCCGGGGGCCTCCCTTCCCTTAATCCGGCCCTGCCCAGACTACAGGAGAACAACTGAGATTCCGGGGTCTCTCAGACATTCCTGGAGAGTAAGCAAGAGTATGAGTTAGGGTTCCCCAGCTCAGATTTTGCACCAGTGCCTACTGTTGATTTAGTCACTTCCAGTAACCCAACCAAGCAGGAATTAACTTGTATTGTATAAAATGTATTTTCAGGTGTGTATCAAGATACTTTAATAAAAGCTTAATTTCTCCTGAGCACAATAACAATCAGGTGTCTCATCAGTGATAAGTGTCCTATTACGCAGCCTGGTGCCATTGAGGCAGAAACTGGAATATACTACAGTACAGTTGGGGTGAGGTGAATTGCAGTCTTATTTTATGTTTATGACTTCAGCTAATGTTTGTGAGTTTCCAATAGCAGTTCAGCTGTGAAAGAGTTTCACTATATTTTCATACTCTGGAGTAAAACTAAAACAACATTTAATTTACCAAAGAAAATAAATATCGTTCTCTATAGGAGTTTTTTTGCTGATTTTCCGTACTCGTTTCTGCTTTATAGTTTTACATCTGGGATACCTTGATAAATGGAGCCAGCAAACTAGAAATATTTAAACTGACTGGAGGACAATTGAAGCTAAAGTACAAACTTGTTTCTATAATAAAGAGAATTTTGTTGGATTACTAAAACACATTTTCATGTTTACACAGCAAGAATAGCAAGACAATGGCGTAACAACTTGTGAGTCTATATGGGGGTGTCTCTGCGATAGAGGTGCAACAGAGGGATGTTTGATAAAAATGTAACCCGCCTTCATGGATGTCTTGTGCCAGCATGTTCTCTATGACAGCGACCTGGTGATGGCCCATGGAAAGCTATCGCCATCTCAGGGTGCATTTTTTCACATTTTATTAGTATTAAAATAACATTTATTTTTTTTAATGTTTTTTCCCGAAGTGGAATGGGAAGCCCAAGTTTGGGCTCCCAGTTCCACTGTGCATGAGTGAACCAACAAGCCGGTTCACGCATGCCCAAATCCTCCACATACTTCCACAGACTACACCCTCTCTACCCACCTATACCTACACTCCCCAATCCACCCTTAATTCATTCTGCCCAGTAACTGAAGATGAAGTCTCTACACTCATCTCACCCTACAACCTGTCCCCTCGACCTTATTCCCTCTCAATATCTCAGTTCCCTCTCCACCACCGCATGCCCACTTCTAACTCACCCCTTCAACCTGTCTCTCTCCACTGGCCCATTTCCATCCTCCTTTAAACGTGCGCTCATCTCACTAATTCTAAAGAAACCATCTCTCGATCCAACCTCTCTCTCCAACTACCGCCCTGTTTCTCTCCTCCCCTTTGCCTCCATGTCTTACCTATCGAACTTCTCCTTTAGTGTTTATACCTCTGACACATCCACCCCTCCACTCCCACTATCTGTTGGGGTACCACAAGGCTCTGTTCTTGGCCATTTACTTTTTTCATTGTACACCTCTTCTCTTGGGGCACTAATTTGCTCATTCAGCCTCCAGTACCATCAGTATGCTGCTGACAACCAAATCTATAATTCTTCCCCTGAACTCTTCCTTTCTGTACTATCTCGTGTAACCAACTGTCTTTCAGCTATCTTCAAATGGATGTTCCAACTCTACCTAAAGCTCAAAATATCCAAAACAGAGCTTATTACCTTCTCTCCTGTCAGAATAACTACCTCCCCTCAAATCTCCCTCACAGTTAATAACACCACAAGCCCGCTGCCTTGGTGTCACACTTGACTCCGCCCTCTGCTTTATTCCTCACATCCAGACTCTCTCCCAGTCCTATCGATTTCACCTTAAAAACAGAATATACCCTTCTCTTACTCAATCTGCTTCCAAAACTCTTATCCATTCTCTCATCATTTCCCATCTTGAGTACTGCAACCTCCTGCTATCTGACATTCCTGACAACCAAATATCCACACTTAAATCTATCCAAAATGCTGCTGCAAGACTGATCTTCCTCTCTCACCGCTCCACATCTGCTGCACCACTTTGCAATCCCTACACTGGCTCCCTGTGTCCTCCAGAATCCAATTCAAATTACTCACCCTTACCTACAAAACCTTCAACAACACTACCCCATCAAACATCTCACATCTCATATCAAAATACTCTTCCTCCCGCCCTCTTAGATCTACCTCTGACCTGCACCTTGTCTCGTCTCTGGTACTGACCTCTCACTAGTGCCTACAAGACTTCTCCCGTACTCTTCCTCACTTATGGAATTCCCTACCACGCAGAGGAGGAACTAGCAAGCTGTGAGCCCCGGTGCAGACAGGCAGACAGGCAGGGAGGAGGGAACCAGGGCACCCGACCCTCTGCTTCTGCCATGTAGCAGGCCTCATTATCTCCATGGGCCCCGGTGCACTGCACCTGCTACACCAATGGTAGTTCCGCCACTGCTACCATGCCCACTCAGGCTTTCCCACAGCCTTTAACTCTATAGAAGTTCTCTAAAGACCTATGTCTTTTTTAAAGCTTACCTTATCCCTGACGATACTATTCACACTAATACAATCTCACAGCAGTCCCATCTCCGCTCTAAGCCACACTCGCTCCTCTTGTTTCAGCTGTGCCCTCTTCCACTTAGAATGTAAGGTCTCTTACAAACATACCCTTTGTTTTCATGTCTGCATTTAATTTGTCTGCCTTGTATGTCCCTGTTTTATGTATGTCCTTGTTTTATATATGTCCTGTTTTCCCTACTGTACGGCGCTGTGGTGCACTCTGGGGCCTTAAAAGTCTACAATAATAATAATAATAATAGGCTATTCATCACCAAGGTTTTGGTGATGAATAGCAGCGTTGGGAGATTTTCTAACTCTGCAATAAGCAGGATAGAAAACTAGTCCTATCGCTAATTAATCATAAATAGGCATTTCTCAACTCCAAACTCACATTCCCACTCCAGTTGCTCACACTCTCGTAACTAGTGAGACAGAGAGTGCTCCCATCTGGTCGTCACACAGTGTTACACCTCACATGGACATTATAGGAAAAGTGCAAATTACTGTAATTCTTACTCAAATTTGTGTAAATTTGCATTAATAACTGAATTAATGTGGTGTTGACTAGAATACAAATATTGTCACTGGCATTTTTGCACTAACTTCCCATTGGAATAGCTAAAGGTCCATTATGCAACATCTGAGCAGGGTACTCTGGAAGTGCGAACACACCAGTGCAGCCTTTTAAGCAGGTATTGGGGGACTGTCTAGATATTACACAGCAATCGAATTAGAAAGCTTCCTATACCTGTGACACAGGCTTCGCTTGTGCTTAAATGGTCATAAAAAGAAAAAAGAACCAAGAAGTCCTGACCCTGTGTATCATATAGGGGTTACAATGGGGCCCCCAGAGTTCCTGAGCACCAATGCTGTTGCTAGCTCTGCTACACCTATTACTATGCCATGTGTTAATTCCCCATATTATGCTTGCCTCATTTTGGGTAACTTCCCAGCCTCTATTTAAAAATTCCTACATTTGTACCATGCACTATATAGATATCTCTCCTGGACCATTCAAGAAATGATTTATATAAGTAATCAGTCCTGTTACATTTCACTGTTCTCTACTCTGCTCTATTCAGAGGAGAGCATTAGCCTAGGAGGATGAAGTGGGGGCCCCGTGGGTGCAGGGGGTGGTGGGGGCCCCCACTTCATCCTCCTAGGCCTTGGAGGGGGGAGACACCTGCATTGTCGGGCCCCCTCTCCTCTGAGCCCTGCAAACACTGTAGTTCCATTACTGCTGTTAATCAATCAGTCTAATATATAGATATTTTTTTACCAACAAGTTTTTTGGATTGATTTGGCTAGTTGATCTTGTTTAATGATCTTGTTTAAACTACCAACCTGTGCATTATTAGTTGTGGAAGAAAATATAGACACCATGAATTGTTATGAAAGCTCATCCACTTGTTTTTAACTTGACAACTAGATGTAAGGTTGCTTTATAAGGTACACATTGTGTGAGACCCTACAGTTCTTTATGTTGTCTTATTGTAATAAACAAAATTATATTACAATTTATATTTTAATACAGAATTTGTAGTGTGTGTATGTAATTAGTAATTAACTTAAATCATTTTTGCACAAGAACCTTATTCCAGCCTGTTAAAATAGCTTGCATGTCGTTTTAATCAGACTGTGAGTTTTTGCATATTATAATTGCTTGGACACCAACTGGATGGGACACTGGCTGAGCTCTCATTATATTTTACTTTTTAACTCATGACATTGTTCAGGCCTAATTAATTATGATTCTTCTACAATGAGTGCTATACAGAATTGAGGGTGGGAAGAAAAAAAGGGAAAAGAGGGAAAAGAGGGGGGGGGGAGGGGGAGAGGGAAACTCAGCCTGGCGAGTGCTATACATTTTTATTGTGAATTATATTGAAATTTGTGATATCAAATAAATAGAAGCTGATATTGGTTGTAAAACGGGTATTTCTCTTCTTTCTAGCACTTTAATTTACTCAATTACACCACCCCTGGATACTTATTCCATATAGGAGGAATTATGTTTTGCTTTTTAATTATATAAGCACTGTGTCTATTCATTAATGTATTTAACATTAGATTAAGGAGACTTGTGGTGACTGTGTCCACCTCTTAGCAGCTAAACTTAATTGTTTTTCTTTTTTTCTTTCTGCAAATTCTTCTATTACACATATTTTACCTTTGTTTTCGTATATGTTCAGTATGTGTTATTTTGTTTGCATCTGACAATTCTGATCTGTTCTGTACGGTGGAATATCCTGTTGCTTTTGAGTAAATAGTAATTATTACATTGATTTGCTCATTGTGTTAAGTATGTCAACTTCCCTCTAGAAAATGCCACATGATTTGTTTTTATTCCTTATCTCTCTAAGACTCCTAGGAGTATATTTACTAAAATGCAGGTTTGAAAAGGTGGAGATGTTGCCTATAACAACCAATCAGATTCTAGCTTTCATTTATTTAGTACATTCTACAAAATGACAGCTAGAATCTGATTGGTTGCTATGGGCAACATCTCCATTTTTCCAAACCCACAGTTTAGTAAATATACCCCTTACACTCTCAAAACAGATCAAAAATAAATTTAGTTCCATTATCAAACAATGTCTTTGGTTTTCCGAAAAAATGACACAATCCACTTTAATTGAGATAATTATTGAATATAGCCTTATACAGCTGATGTATGTCTGTAACCATAAACTTTATACCAGTAACATAAGTGAGAGCATCTCTAGAGCAGCTCCTTTTTAAGAACATTGCATAATTTCTCCCCAAGACTTGAACAACTTGGTCGAGGGTAAGCTAAGCATATATGCAAATATGTAAAACAGCTCTTGTGACAACACAGGCAGAAGAGAAAAATGGCAACCAGTTGTGGAACAGCCCAAATGCCCAACTTTGCTACACATTCAGGGGACATGAATACTACTGCTGACATACAGATCTTTACTACTAGTGGTGGCCATTACTATCAGTGTTGGCATGTTACTGTGAACTGCAGCTGACATTTTACTTAAGTATTAATACTTATTAATAGGCAGTAGTGTTGATACTGGACTATTACTAGACACATTTACTACTGATGCTGTCATTATATTAACAATTACTACAGCGGGTCTATTAGTACTATTGGTGCCCTGGTTATTGGCATTACTGCTGTACATATTAGTTGGCATTATTACTACTTCTGGCCATGTTACTCCCCTGATGGTGGCTTTTCTTAGTTTCTATGACAACACTTGGGCCAACCAATCACTTGATTCACATACTTGTCATTGGGAGTGTTAGTCTGGTGCGGTACATTTGATACTGGACCTGTGTCCTGGGTGCCTTGGAACTTAGCACTGGCTAGCTATGGGAACTGCCATACCCTGTATATATACACAGTGAGATTAATATTCTTATTTTTCACCTTTATTTAAGCAACATTTTTAAAAATATAATGTGCGGCCCTTTGGGTCCCATAAATCTACCAGTATTTGGGAGCAGGGAACATAAAGAATAATTCAAATAAACCCTATGCCTTTTTGGTACCTTCTACACAACTGTGTCCGGGTCACAAATCAGATTTCAACAGGTTCTCTCAACAAGCAATGTGTACAGATTTCATTAGGCAAGTGAAATGGTCTGTGTTCAACTTTACACACATCATTTTTATTTGCGCTTTGACAACTGCAAGTTGTCAGCATGCTTGTTAGGCCACAATATGGGCTGGCATAATAAACAGTGCCCCCCTCCCTCCAATTTTTCACTTCAGGGCATTTTTATTCTGTTTTTTGAGGAAGCTGTATACAGGTAAAATACTTTACTGCTAAAACATAACTGCTGTCTGACATTTTACAATCTGAAATTCTTTTATCTCCCAAGCAATGCATCCGTATGAACATTATGTACAGCAATCAAACCAAAAGGTGGTTCTTACCCGTATGGTGGTCCTGTAATAGTGTTAGAAACATAGAAACATAGAATTTGATAGCAGATAAAAACCACTTGGCCCATCTAGTCTTCCCATTTGTTAACCTATTAGTTCCTTTGTTCTTTGTAAGGATATCCTTATGTCTATCCCAAGCATTTTTTTAAAAAAATTGCTCTACTCTATTAGCCTCTACCACCTCTGATGGGAGGCTATTCCACTTATCCACTACCCTTTCTGTGAAGTAATTTTTGCTCAAATTTCCTCTGAACCTACTTCCCTCCAGTGTCAGTGCATGTCCTTGTGTTCTAATTTTTCTCTTCCTTTGTAGAAAGTTTCCTTCCTGCACTGTGTTAAAACGCTTGATATATTTGAAAATTTCCCCCCTTTCTCTTCTCTGCTCCAAACTATACATATTAAAATCTTTTAGTCTTTCCGGGTAAGTTTTGTGCTGTAGGCCATGCACCATTTTAGTTGCCCTCCTTAGTACAGTCTCTAATGTATTTAAATCGTTCTTGAGATACGGCCTCCAGAACTGAACACAGTATTCTAGATGAGGCCGTACCAATGACCTATACAGTGACATTATTACTTCTTTCTTTCTGCTACTGATTCCTCTCCCTATGCAACCATCTGACTTGCCTTTCCCATTGCTTTGTTACATTGCTTACATGCCTTTAAGTCACATGAAATAGTGACTCCTAGATCCCTTTCCTCTTCAGTAGTTTCCATTATACTGCCATTCATACTATATTTAGCCTTTGTGTTATTGAGACCCAAGTGCAGGATTTTGCATTTTTTGGCATTAACCTGTAGTTGCCATGCTCTTGAGCATTACGCAATCTAACTAGATCATCAATCATTTGTTTTACTCCTGCTGCTGTGTACCCTGTGGGAACTATAAAAAGGCATATTTTCTCTTCAATACCATTTGCAATGTCACCAATAAAGATATTAAAAAGCACGGGTCTAAGTACAGATCCTTGAGGTAGTCCTCTGGTAACCTTTCCCTCCTATGAATGAACTTCATTTACTATAACACTCTGTTTTCTATCCTGCAACCAAGATCTTATCCATTCCACCATCTTAGAGTCCAATCCCAAGCTTTTGAGTTTATTTAACAGTCTGCGATGTGGGACAATGTCAAAAGCCTCACTAAAATCTAGATAAGCTACATCTATGGCCCCCCCTTGTACTTTACTTTAGTCACCCAGTCAATAAAGTCAATAAGATTTGTTTGAAACTATCTGCCCATGTGATCCCATGCTTGGGATCCTGTAAATGGCTGGATTTGAGATATTCTACAACTCCTTATTTTAAGACTGTTTCCATTAATTTCCCTACTACTAATGTAAGGTTCACTGGTTGGTAGTCACATTTGCTCTTTTCCAGTCCTCTAGTATTACTCCTGTAGCTAGTGACTGATTGAATAATTCTGTTAATGGTATTACCAGCACCCCTTTAAGCTCTTTTAGTATCCTTGTATGTATCCCATCTGGCCCCATTGATTTACCCACTTTCAGTTTTGAGAGCTCTGTTAGGATCTTCACTTCTGTAAATGTACTTGTATCTACCTAATTTTTATGAATATACTTGCAATTTAACCATCTCTATCTGTAGTAAATACTGAGCAAACTTAATTAACATGATCTACAATCACCTTGTCTCCCTCAACAAGACTCTCACTCGTTGTCTTTATTCTTATTATTCCTTTTTGTTTTTCTCCTTTCACTTATATTCCTCAAACAAAGTTTTGCCCCTTTTACCTACTGACTGGGCCATTTTCTCTTCAGCTTGTGCCTTTGCACATCTGATTACCTTCTCAGCCTCCTTCTGTCTAACAAGATACACCTCTTTGTCGTCATTATTCTGAGTCTGCTTATATTTTCTAAAGGCCATCTTTTTTGCTTTCACAATATTTGCTAATTCTTTTGCAAACCACACTGGCTTCCTTTTCCTTGTGCTTTAATAACTCTTTTGATACAAAGGGCTGTTGCTATTAGCATTGCACTTTTACATTTTTCCAACCTTTTCTCTAAGACCTTTGTGTTTGTTAGGTATAAGTCAGTCTCTGTCTTTATACTAAACCAAACTGTTTGATGGCCACTGGATCCTAGGTTCTAACCCACATTTCGTTGAATACTCTGCCACCATTTGTAAGTATTAAGTCTAATATTGTAATATTGCGTCTTTGCGAGTGGGCTCCCTCACCAATTGCTTGAGGGATGCTCCCTCCAATGAGTTCAGAATGTCCCTACTTCTAGTGGAACTTGCAAGATTCTTGGCCGTTATCTCAATTATACATGTCATGCAGGCCCTTTGGCTCCATCACAGTTGCAGCATTTAAGATCATGTAGATTACATCATTGAGAGGTGTAATGTAGACAGTGAGAGATTTAAAAATAGATTAGGACCTATTTCTACAAAATTAAAACCATATATCCCATATATACCAATTCCAAGGTTTTTGTTTAATAAAGTTCATGTCTATAAGATTTGCCAGTAATAAAAATAATACACTTCCCAGAATGCACTAGGACTGAGCCTGGGACAAGACAACTCAATATAGCTTCCAGGTGAACAGTCAGGTTGGCAACACCATGTTTCCACCAATCGCCTTAAGTGTTTTTCAATGTACAGAGCACAGTCTGCTATTGAAACCATCTGGTATTAAATACTCCAAGGGGAAACTCCAGTTCTGGCTTGCAGTTTATCCTTCTGTCTGTAATTTATGCTCATAGACTAATCAGTATAATTTGGCAGACGCTCCCAAACTAGCTGAGATTTTTCCAAGACGATGCAGAGAGCTTCAATGAATAATGCACATTTCATATGTTATTACAGAGCACTGTGCTGTGTGGATAACTGCTCCACAATGAGTGAAGACATAAATTATACAGTCATTCATTACCTTTGGGCAGCCAATCCAGGAAAAACACCATATAACAAGGAACTGGTTTTGATTCGTCTGATGGAAATATTTACCTCAGTGCATGCTCAAAAAAGGGTTAATGCAAATGGTCCCTGTGAAATAATGGCAAGGAATTATTTTTGAAGTGAGTACTATGTAAAGAAAGCTTAATAAAAAAGATTTCATTTCCTTTATTTGCATTTTTTTTATTTGAACTATTGGAAAAAATAATTTACAGAAATAAGCTGCAAATCTCAAGCCATGAAGAAAAGACCTATTTAATTCAAGTATGCTGAGCAGCCCATTCAAGTTGATGGTTCACTACTGATAAGATTAAGCTTTTATTCTTGAAGCCGATTCCTTGCTACTCGCTACCAATATTGTGCACTCTCTCATGATGGATGTTATTTTTCGTGTTTTTAAATCATTCAGGTCCGTATAGCAGCTGCTCTGGATCTGAAGGTCAAATTGGACCTTTTGTGCAATCTCACAAAGAAAAATTGTGGAATATTTATGTGTTTTCTACTCTTAAACCAGCCTCTCTAAATATTAATTCAGGTTGTTTTAATAGAAAATGTATCAGTAACCACAAAGAATCCAATTATTTCAGGAACCAGAGTTATCCCCTGGGAAATTAAGTACACAAGCTTTAATGCTATTTCAGATGATCCCATTTTGGTTCTTTTGCATCTCTCTTGAATACAATTAGGTTTGGTTGTGATAGGCTGCCAACTTAATTTTAAACATCACAAAACTGGCAGCCTTCTGTTGTGCTCTACAATACTAGTTGTAAATGTCCCACTAGCATCCTAATTTATAATTTTACTAAGAACTAGACAAATCAATATTTAGTACACAAGCATTATAAAGAATTTTGAAGTTACTTTACCCAATCCCATTACCCACTAACTGATAGTTCAAGAAGTTATTAGGATATTCGAGAACTCTGAAGGTGAATGGATCTGATTGAGGATGTTGAAAGTAATTAAATGGACAGCTGCCGAAGTTGGTCCAACCCAATCTGGTGACTTTGATACCAAGGGGCATTCCATCGTTTTATGCCATGCATAGCGGCATTTGTAAAGCCACCCCAACCCCCTACATTACTTCTGTTACTGGCTGTGTTCTGCAATAACTGATGGACAGATAAAGCACAGAATAACGGCTATTACCTGTGCTCCCTTCGGTAATATGCAGTGACTGATACCGTGAGTGGTGTAGGGGGAGATGAGGGAGAATACTTCCCCACTTTTTCTGATCCCTACTCTACTCATGTGGTCATTGTTACAAGAGGGATTGCAGGAAGGATTTTTGTCATCCTGCACTTCTTCCTGTCATTAATCATTATTACATGGGATGGATGACTGGAAAAGTTATGGGCCTATTTGTCAATGTATGCTGGATCCCAGCAATAACTACTATTTTTTATCGATGCTTATAGCAGTAATAAAAAAGTATAGATTTGCTGCAATTTATTAATCTTATCTCACCAGAACAACACCAGAAAAATATGGCTGTCATGACAAGTTATTTGTCCTCTAGCGATAACTTTCAGCCGACTATATTACTTTGGCGAAAGTTACTGCCATGTCATTGAATAAACTATGTAAGTAGCGAAAAGTCCATTCAATTTTCCCTGTCTAGCTGGCTAGGAACGGTAGATAGGTATGATAATACAAGGAAACAGGGGCTAAGATAGGGATTACAGCAGGGAAAAAGACAATTAAAGAAATGCTAAATAATAAAAAAAACTAAAAAAAAACCTATAATATAACAATAATATATAATATAACAAAAAATGCTCTCATATGATCATATTAGGGTTACCGTCTTCTGAGGTAGACTGCTGCACTACATACAGATCAGCCAAGGATATCACACCAGTCAATTGTTTTGGATTAACTAGCCTCAGCTAATTCATTGATCATATTCAAAACAAACACAACATAAACAGAATCTCCTAATCTGTCTGGCTTCTTAATAATGCACAGGAACACCCTCTCTCAAAGGAAGGACCTTGTGTCTGACACACATACAAAATACAGGACTTACTGGTCACCGCTTGCAGTGTCTCTCAGGAAGCATCCAACCTCCTCCCCAGGTCTGAGAGACCAAGACTGATCCTTTTAAACAAACCTTACTGGTGCAGCCATTAATCAGTCTGCTGTCAGACTGGAGGATCAGAAGACCAGGGCTGGGCCTTATGAATGTGGAGCCCACCCTCTCTCTCCAATCATACTCCAGGGACCACCAGATTTTTCTACAGCTGAAGACAATCTCTGGTAAGTTTTCCCCAACCATAAACAATCTCCCTGGGGCTTTAAAGCACATAACACAGAACGCCTGGGACATATATATCTGCGATTTACCAATTTCCCAGTGCTTCTGTCATAATACTTGTATGCAATAAACTGTAAACAATGTACTATAGGCAATATGCACTGTGACCATTCATTGCTTTGCAGCTAGTGCAAGCAGGAAGGAAGAGCTAGGACCCTGCAGGTCCTATCTATCCTCTATCATAGATACTGCCAGCCAGCTGCTGTTAGCTATCAAGGAGAAATTCTTCATCTTGTCGATTAATAAATTGAGCGAAAACTGCTAGTGATAGCAGTGCTATTTCCGCCTGGGAATCTTAGATGGACTTAAGGATGAGTTAGCCCGTCTGGGGATAAACAAATCTGTTTAATTTTCTAATTCTGGTGTCTATTTAAATTGATTGACGACTAAGAGAGAAAGGCAGAATATATGGGAGCCCTAAAGTCTACCTGGTGTCTACCTAATGCTGTCTCCTCTACTTAACCCACTGCCAGTTCAATTAGGAACCAAGACATATACGAATGGAGTTGATACATCTGGCATTGTCACAAGAAGAGACATTAAGATAGGAGAGGATAACCTATGATCTATCCTTGATTTGCTGTTTCATGGATGCACTTTTGCCAAAGTACATCTATGAAATAGTTTCAGCAATCTTACAATGTATTGTCTCTACAAGGTGTTTAGGAATTTGTCAGTTGAGGGTATCCCGGCTATGTGAATAAGAAGGAGAAACGGTCAGAATCACATTTAGTGGAAAGGTTTTGGTCCAAAGGAAAACTCCTCAGAACTTTTACAAAGATTCCAAAAAGCAAATCCACATTACTTAAAACCTTAAACAGCCAGAGGCCATTACTAAGAGGGACAATGTCAGAACTGCACCAAATTTCATGGTCAGTAATTTGGTAGACGGCACTGGGATTCAGCTGTAGACTAGACGTAGTCCTACTGCAGTGACGGCATATACATTTGCAGCTTGCTCCTACAAGTGGGAAGTATGGTGGCTCAGTGGTTACCACTTCTGTCTCACAGCACTGGGGTCATGAGTTAATTTCCCAAACAGAGCCTTATCTGTTTGGAGTTTGTATGTTCTCCCTGTGTTTGTGTAGGTTTCCTCTCACGCTTCAAAAACATACTAGTAGGTTAATTGGCTGCTAACAAAATGAACACTAGTCTGTGTGTGTGTGTGTGAGTGTGAGTGTGTGTATTAGGAAATTTGGACTGTATGCTCCAATGGGATGTAAAGTGTTGCGGAATTGGTGGCAGAATATAAATAAATGGTGATGATGATGATGATGATGAAGTCCCTATAGGAAACAGAAGCCAGACAGAAACGTATTGTATAATCAAGTACGATTTACCTAGTATCTGACAAAGACATTGCACAATTGCCAGTCTGTGTATTAATAAAACTATATTTTGTTCATCCTTTATGGTTCTATAACTTGAGCATGAAGACTCACAGCATGAATACAAATGAGCTACAGGGGATAACAAATAAGTATACAATAACAGAATGGCTGAGGATACAGGCAACAAGGAGCTTATAAATGCATTAAAAGAATGGCGTGAAGGTCGTCTACAGACAACAATGCATTATGAGATACATAATACTCTGTTGTATTTTAATTAAAATAAAGAAAGGAAGAGACTGGAAAAATATGATTTGTGAGATTCAAAAACATTGTGTGAGATACAGCAGTAGTCAGACAGATGTGCATAAGATCTGCTATGATGCAGTTCAGATTTAACACTCTTATGTAAATCTGGGTTACAACGGTCTACATTGAAAGGTATAGGGAATAAGGTTTTCAACTCTTGAAAATATTTTTACTGACAATTTTATGAACATTAAATGATAGCATACATCCCAACTGTCCCAATGTTTGATGGTACAGTCCTGAGTTTAGGGCTCTGTGTGCCATACATGTCTGTCCAGTGGTGGGAAAGTTGGCCGGTATCTTACAGTCACTGCAGCAATGAACCTGCTACTGGTGTATACAGCCCTGTCTGGATGCTCGGAAGGAAGCGGTGGTGACAACCCAGCGCTTCACAACACTACCCCATTGTGACATGAGCTCCTGTATATCATAGGACAAAATGCCTGTTTTCACCAGTGATAGGGCTTTGCACTTCCGCGTTAGGGTTTTGCACTTCCAGCAATAACACTGCTATCTTAAGATAAGATTTGCTGGGGTTTGCTGGAGATTAGTTTCCCCACAAGTAATGCAGATGTACGTACATGTCCAGAGAGGGTGATAACATTGGTAAATCAATAAAAAAAAATGCTATATTGTTCATATTCATGATTTTTTTTAATGAACAATATATAATTTTTTTTAAATCCTTCATATTTTTATCTATTTTACAACAATTATCATTTCTTTTTATTTTTTAAATCAGTGGAACTGAAAACCCCAGTGGTCTATTTATCAACACCCTTCTAAATTGATGATTTTCTATTGCTGCCTAACGAAGTGATAGAAAATCTTCCGCCAACCAATATATCAATAAAATGTCAACGGTGCAGTTGAGCGATGATCAGCTCCCCGGCGACACTGGCTGGCAGCGGTATGAGCAATCTTTCTACTCGCCAGGCCAGTTCAGGGTCCCTCTGCCCTTGTGTGAGCCAGCATACCGACTCACACGCACTGGAACTGGAAGTCCAGACTTAGGCTTCAGTTCTTGCTTCATTAATAAAGAAGAAGTAAAAAGTTGATTGTTAGTTAATTGGCCCCTAGATTTCTACAACTTTGTATATTTATGCTAGGGTCAGGTGTATGGTTAAGAATGGATGCAAATATCTATGAATACTTTGATAAAGGAGCTCAATCAAGAATACAAAATATTGGATTAAATAGATTCTGAATTGCTGTGTACTAGTATATTGTGGATAATTGTGCTCCAAACCAATTGGAAAAAAAAATTGGGTCAAACGATGGCCTTACTCATATGTCTGGGTTCTTTGTAATAGTCAGAATCACAAATATTGTGATTGGATTGGTCAGTCAGGGGTTTGAAAAGCTAGATTAATGCAATAAGCCCACATACAAATTTTACTGAACTGTACAATGATGCATTTGTGTGTGTCTACCTTTACCCACAGATGAAGGAAATGGAAGTTCAAAGCAAATTTTAACACCTGGGATTAATGTATGTATTTGTACTGTTAAGTGCGTATTGTCGCTAACCAATAACGATTGTCGAACCTCGATTTGTGTTTCCAACGCACAAAGATTTATTCGCAAAAAGTAGTATAATATGTTCAAGCGAAGTGATAATAAATACAGCCGTTACTTATCGCAGGCGCTCTGGATCCAGTGTGCAGTCATTCAATCCTGAAGTCTGGGGACAATATGTCTGAACACTAGATGAGAAGCTGCTGCTTATATGCACACAGAAATACAGTAACACAATGGAGATGGTATAGCTTGCTTCTATTGGTCCAGGTTTCAGGAAGGTCCAAGGGGTTGTCATCATTGGCTAGTTCATACTAAAGAATTCAAAGGAGGGGGTCATCTCTCCAGGGGGTATGCTCTGCTCTTCCCGCCAAGATTCCTTAGTCTTAAGTAGTTCATAATTCCCTATCATTCATAACTTGTGTATGCACTCTGCGATTCCTTCGCAGAGTGAACCAAACAGTAGCAAATGTTAAGAGGTTTATTATGATACCACACATGATATGATTCCTTCAACCAGTTCCATATATTTCACTAATGTGCATATAACTTATAATATATAACATAAATACTACTATATTTCGACATAAATGACTATGTGTTGCAACTACCATTAATGTGTATTATTTGACAAGTATGCATGTTTGTGCGAATGTATGGTAAAAGACCAATTACTGTTGCTGCCACGTGTAGTGGATGCGTACGCCCTTCCACGCCGTAGCGTGCCCTTGTACGTCGTAGCGTACCGTACGCATCTTTTCAGACAAAGACAACCAAGTTTTCTCGACTTCAATTGAAATGACTTTATCCAATTTGCTGACTTCAACAGTACAGAACATGATGTTATTATTATTATTATTATTATTATTATTCTAGATTTGTAAGGCGCCACAGTGCTCCGCAGTGCCGTACAATAGGGAAAAGAGTACGTACATAAAACAGGGACATACAAGCGAGACAAAATAAATGCAGACATGAAAACAAAGAGTATGAAGGACCCTGCTCATTAGAGAGCTTACATTCTAAGTGGAAGATTGCTAAAACAAGAGGAGTAAATGTGTTTCAGAGTGGAGATTGGGAGTGGAGATATTCACTAATAAGAGTATAACAAGCTATAAATGTGAATTTAACATTTGAGTTCCCCTTTCACTTTTACAGCAACAGTCGATGCAGATTTTAGAAACCCTACACCCTGCTCAAGGCTATGGGCACCACTGTAATATTTCCATGTTAATATAGCAATGTACAGGTGACTGCTATACTTGCTGTTTTTCTACTGTACTGTTAGTGATGAATAAAAGTTTATATATATTGGATGCGCCCCGGAACTGTTTCTCTTGAAATATTGAGATTCTACAACTAGTACTTAAACTTACACTAATGGCCGCATGCACAAATATTCCCCAATCGATCAAAGTTTCCTCCAAGCCCAATAGAAATCCAATCCCTATCAGATTTTCAACAGGAAAACACTGCTTTTGGTCTGACAGTTGGCGTAAAGGCAACCAAACTCATATTATCTTCATTTCTAGAAAAATATTCTTCAGAGTATACACATGTTTTCTGCCCTTTTTATATTGCTGATGCAAGACAAGAATGTAATCTGCAATGGCATGAAAAGTTCTGTGATTGGACCAGATGAGCTAGCCTTCACTCTCCACGTGCATCACTAAGCCTAGGACGCCCATGATCCTGTCACCCGTTTACTGGTTGTCCTTCCTTGATTCACTTTTGGTAGGTACTAACGACTGCCTATGGGGAACACCCCACAAGACCTGCCATTTTGGAGATGGTCTGACCCATTCGTCTAGCCATCACAATTTGACCCTTGTCAAATTCGCTCATATCCTTACGCTTTCCCATTTTTTCTGCTTCTAACACATTAGCTTCAAGAACTGACTGTTCACTTGCTGCCTAATATATCCCACCCCTTGACAGGTGCCATAGTAACGAGATAATCAATGTTATTCACTTCGCTTGTCAGTGGTTTTAATGTTGTGGCTGATCGTTGTGTATGCAAATGTTTCCCAATTATTCTGGCTTTCAATCCCACTGGCTTAAGATGTAGTTATAGTTGGTTTGACGCTGGAAGACCTTGAACAACCCTTTGCTTGAATTATCATTACACAGCTGACCTCCTGTGTCTGCTCTATAGAGGTCAGAGCCTGCAGTTTCTCATTGGGGCATAATTAACCTATTTCCTTTAGCAGTCTATGGCACAAGGTTTGCTATCATTTGCTAGGTCCTTAAGCATAAACATACATGTGTAACACCAAGCAAGTAAGAAAGTAAAAATAATCATCCGCAAAAAGGAATATTAGTGGAAATAGAAATATTTGCAATAAGAATAGTACTGTTACAATAAGTACTCTATAACATACATTACAAATGAAAAAATATCTAAACAAGATATACAGTACATTGCAAAAGTATTTGGACCCTTCACCAATTCTCTCATGTTACTGAATGACAAATTTTGTTTTATGATATTTTTATTTCAATGCACTGAAACTCAAAATTAAAAACTAAAAAGCATGCACCGCTGACTAGTGGAGACTGCAAGTGAAAGGAAGGTATGTTTGCTAAGACCACAGATGCTTCACTATGCAATAAAAAAAATAAAAAATGGGTAGCATGCCCCATCCTAAAATCTTCATCCAGTCCCAGTGCTTGTCAGACTGGGCTGGTTTCCACCATGATACCACAAGCACATAGCTGCCAACATTGGCAACTTGTGTCCTGGGAGGTCCGGGAGGCAGGTGGGTGTGGGGGGGGCTCGAAGAATCGTGTTGTTAGCCCCGCCGCCAAGGCTGGCATCATTTTTTTCGACCAATACAAATAGGGGGCAGGGCCATGATGACTCGTACACGGTGCCACTAAGTGTCCCCCCCACCCCGTTTAATTTGCAGAGCCGGCCAGGAATCGGGAGAATTGCCTGGGAGGACTCCAGAAATTCCGGAGTTCCCCGGACATTCCGGGAGAGTAGGCAACTATGGGTCACCATGATATAATGAATATAGTCTATGAGTAGGGTGTCTGTGAGGTTGGGCCTACCAACCCCACAGTGGAAAGAGGTTGGGCTCATACCAACCTCATCGATCAGTGGGGACCAGGGTAATTAACATGATTGGAATCACTAGAGTGCCAATTTTCTCAGTGCCTAATACCCCCGCCATTATACCGAAAGAATTTTCAACGTAAATGTTAATTGAACAAAAGAAGATTCTACGGCTTACAATTCACAAAACAGAGAACAAGTGAATGTGCTACTTTTAATGTTGATTGCTATATATTGTCGTTGGTTAGTTGATAATTGTAATGATTTATTTACAGTGTATGTTTTTTCATTTATTTAATGCTAGTGTACATACTGTAAGTGCTGCATATTTTCTAGTGGAAAATTTATAACAGTATCCAAAAATACCAAATGCTAATTGTAATTTTGAGGGTGAAACTTTCATCAGGAAATACATTTATTTTACAGTGTTTTCACATAGAAATGAAGATCTTAGCCACTTGCTTAAGATCATCATCCACTAATGATAACGTCACTTATCAGTGAGGAATATATCATTCCTAATGTCCTTCAACATCCGTACCTGGTTACGAAGAGACATGTCATCTACCTGACTTTCTCTTCCAGACATACTAAGAGCTGAGATTGGTAACTGCAGAGGTCATTTACAAAGCACAAACCGGGTGCTCTGCAGCACAAATACAGCTCTGCACCAGCTGTGCTGCGTAATTTGTGCAAATATGCCTAGATTTACCCACATCCTCAACACAGCCTGAGCTAGTTTCCACTATAGCACTGAGACCATAAGCTATACACTGCTATAGTGAAAATCTCATACCTCGTACCTCAAATCTGCATTCCGTGAGATCTGAGTACAGATCATGTGACAGAGAGTAGGAGGGGGCGTGGTAATCATTACGTCACTATAGCCCCACCCCTACATAAAATACAGAAATTCAAAATATTAAATGGGGGGGCTTAATGACGCAATTAAGCCCTACCCCCGCTATTCAATGAGTGAATTTCGCCATTTTACAGGGTCCAGGAGGTTTGTCTACCCTTTCGGGAGTCCAGGAGGACTCCTCAAAATTCGGGAGCCTCACAGAAATTCCGGGAGAGTAGGCAAATATGTAGTACCTGTATGAGAGGGGACCAGCCTCCAGCTGACAAGAGCTGGCCAATAAAATGTAGATACTCATTTTACTGCTAGTAAAATTTATCAGTGGTTTGATGTTTAACATTTACAGATTTGTCCAGTGCTAAAAGATCATTTAAAAAATGAACTTAGATGAAACGGCAATTACTCCTCAAATGACGAACAGCGGAAGTCATTTAACTTTTCTTTATGTTCTAAAAAATGACTGAGATGTGATTAAAAATGCAATTAACAAAGGAGCACACAGCTAAGTAACAATCTTAAACAGTGTTCTTAGTTCACCAGATCCTGCCTTTTAGAAAGCAGAGGTTGGCCGATATTGCCTGCGCATGTTGGGACATTTAATTTTAACAAGGAAATTTTAATTATCAACCGAAAAGATGAAGAGGCGTCTGGAGTTGGCATCAGTAATAACTACATTACAGACTGTGAAACAGAGGGATAACAGTTTATGTAAAAAGTTCCAAAACTCATCCCATCCTATCTAGCTGTGCAGAGATCTTAGATGGTGGGGTTTTCCTTAATATATTTTTACTCTACATGGTTGTGTTCAGATATGTGCTTCACATGTCAAATGTGACTAGAGGTTACAACAGGCCTTTTTTTTTCATTGAAAGGTCAATGTTCTAACTGTATTATCAGTAGCAGCCTAGACCTGCTGCAGACAATTCATTTCAACATGAATCAATAAGGCGCCCTATGATAAAATAACAATGGGCCTGATTCATTAAGGATCTTAACTTGAGAAACTTCTTATTTCAGTCTTCTGGACAAAACCATATTACAATGCAAGGGGTGCAAATTAGTTTTCTGTTTTGCACATAAGTTAAATACTGACTGTTTTTTCATGTAGCACACACATATCAACTTTAAATTTCAGTGTACAAATAAGGTATCAAGTATTTGTGTGCTGCATGAAAAACCAGTCAGTATTTAACTTATGTGCAAAACAGAATACTAATTTGCACCCCTTGCATTGTAACATGGTTTTGTCCAGGAGACTGAAATAAGAAACTTCCTTAATGAATCAGGCGCTTAGTGATTGAGAGGTCCACCTTCATCTCACCCTGATTAAATAAACTGCTGTGATTCCTTAACTGGAATCCATTGATGAGATTATTATTATTATCCAGCATTGATAAAGCGCCAACAAATTGCATAGCGCTGTACAATGAACAAGAGATACACAGACATGAGGAACTAAAAACAAACAGTACAAAAAGTAAATATTTAACTTATGTGCAAAACAGAATACTAATTTGCACCCCTTGCATTGTAACATGGGTTTGTCCAGGAGACTGAAATAAGAAGTTTCTAAAGTTAAGATCCTTAATGAATCAGGCCCAATATCTTTATATCTTTTCACAGTTATTCGTTCCAAAATGTATTTTTTTCTGATCCTATTCCCCTTGAGAGATTATCTTATTTCCATAGCTAATATAAGGCACACTTACCTTATACCTGTGATCCAGTGCTGTAAGTTACCACTGCAGGCTCTGCATTGCGCTGGATGTAGGCTTACAGTGAGCTCTCCTGACATACCTGGCTGATAATTATAGTATATATATGGTAAGGGAAGTTGGCTTATTGGTTGTCCCAGGAAAAAAAATCGAACTGTGCGTTTATATTTGAGAAAGAACCCTGATAAATGGCCGGATACAGTTCCTGGTGGCCCACGGTTTGGGATTTTTGGCACAGTACACGTGGCCTTGTGGGAGTCAGTTGGTTGCCTGATACCCCCAACTCCTTTAATATTTAGATGCAAGAATTTAAAAGGCTGTGCCCGTATTCTGTCCACTGCTTGGTGTCGTGTCTATTACTGAATGAGGGGCAGATAGAGTCCCTGTCTAAGGTCAGGGTTTGTTATGCTATGTAGGCAGGAGATATCCCTGTGCAGAGTAAGAGTCTGCTAAGAACCTAGTTGATGTAGCTGTTACTTTATATCTGGGTCACATAAAAGCCCAGGGCTTTCAAAACTGGTCATGTGTATAGCAAACAAGTAGGAAGGACCGCAGGAGGGAAAATAAACAATCAACGTGTTCAATGAAAACACTTACAGCTCCTCCAATTCAAGATTAAGTCTATGAACTGTCAAAAATTGCTGTTTCTGAATAGGTGACTCACCAGGCCTGCGGCTTTCGCTTCACAATACCTTGACGTCTCCACTGTGAATGAGGGCTGAGGTGGTAAGTCAGCTGCCTGCACACTTTCTCCATTGCTCCCAGCGAATCTCCCTCCTGCAATAGGAATAAGAGTCAAGTTCAGGGCATATGGTACCATTGTTTACACACTGCATATTGCTTTTGTAGTGCTCTAATTCCATTCCTAATATGCTACAGAAGGTTAACGTTGACTTGTAGGATAGCGAGGATTCCGGGGATAGTTGAGAATGTTCTCCTGCAATGGTTACTAAATTCATTGTTTTATCTTTCTGGCTTTATACCAATGTATTTGTAATATTAATTAGTTGTTTGACATGAAACTGAGGACTAAAACTGCTTATTAAGGCCATGGTGATTTAAGGGTTGTGGGGCAAATGAATAATGGTGGTAAGATTAATATCCCTTTTAAAAAAAAAATTTGTGATGATTTTCCCCTAAAAAATTGAATGATTATCGTTTCAAAGCACTTGTATCGTTTCATTTGATTTTTAAAGTGGACTAAAAATGTTGTTCAACGATTGAACAATGTCGTTCCAATTCTGGAGTGCGTATGCACTCAGGACCAGCAGTGTCCATAGATCTCTATGGAGTGTGCAGAGTCACCATCTTTCAGCCAATGTTTATGACAGATGAAGAGCACAGATCTGAAGGTATAGCTTGTAAAAGTGCTTTGTATGCACTTGAATCAGCATGCTGATCTAGACTTTTTTATTTTAATCATTGGTAAGATTGTTAGATATTGCATTGGAAGAATTTTTCTGTAGTGTGTAAGTCGGAGGTGGGCAGGGCCGTCTCTTCCATTGGGCACGATGGGCAGGTGCCCGGGGGCCCTGCAGGCAAGGGGGGCCCGTCCAAATCCTAATTTTTAAATACTTACCTTGCAGTCACATCAGCGGTGATCCGGCTTCCTCCCTGGTCCCCTCTTCCGTGCTGTGCTAGCAGTGAATGCTGGGCGTGATGTCACGCCCAGCATTCACTGCAACCACAGCACGGCAGAGGGCAGAAGAGACTCAGCGGCACGGAAAAAAGAAGAGAATCGGACTTAAGGTAAGTTAAGGGGGCCCATATATATATATATATATATATATATATATATATATATATATGTAAAAAAAAGTGATTATATATATAATCACGTTTTTTTTACATACATATATATTTTTTTACACACACTATTTATATATATATATATATATATATATATATATATATATATATATATTTTTTTTTTTAGGGGCCCGGTACACTGCATTGCCCGGGGGCCCATAAAGTTGTTAAGGTGGCCCTGGAGGTGGGGAATGCTTTATACTGACCATTACTTTTTTTCTGACTGATAGGTGTAAATTTTGCTTGTTTTTACTGAATGTTAGTAAACTTAATGATAATTGGTAAACCTGAACAGTAGGCAATGTATAAACATGACTTTGCATCTAGCACATGGGATCTGAAGAAATTCAGCTGACAAAGCGGTGCAAAATATAGACCAAGCCTGGCAGTGAAGACTGGTGGATGAATGGGCTTTTATGTAACTAGATGCAGTAGATCCCATTGCAATTACTCCCTGTTGCCACTCAGGGCTCTGTTTATGCGGCGATAACTAAGATTTACGCTGAATACAGTGATGTAAAACCTTTTATAGATGCAATTTGCTTAGAAAATGTCTTTTATCTTTTGGAATTAAAGTTTTGGGGAATTTCATGGCCGTTCTTCTTTCATATGGTATACTATTACGTGCCTAAATGAATATTCTTTCTGGTATGCACATTTATACACATAGAAACTTTCACATAGTATGGTTTAAAAACGTATTACACAATATCATTTTCATCTTGTGGAATTTACAGCTTCTTGACTTTTTGGAAGATCAAGGGGCCTGATTCATTAAGGATCTTAACTTGAGAAACTTCCTATTTCAGTCTCCTGGACAAACCATGTTACAATGCAAGGGGTGCAAATTAGTATTCTGTTTTGCACATAAGTTAAATACTGACTGTTTTTTCATGTAGCACACAAATATCAACTTTAAATTTCAGTGTACAAATAATCTATCAAGTATTTGTGTGCTACATGAAAAAACAGTCAGTATTTAACTTATGTGCAAAACAGAAAACTAATTTGCACCCCTTGCATTGTAACATGGTTTTGTTAAGGAGACTGAAATAAGAAGTTTCTTAAGTTAAGATCCTTAATGAATCAGGGCCCATGTTCTTAAACAGGTGCAAAAGAAAAGAAACAGGCTGACTGTATGTTTTTTATCTATTGACAAGTCACTATTTGCTTTGGGTTGTCACTTAGTGCCATAATAGTTTGTTTGTTAAAAATATAGAAAAAAATAGTAAAAAAAAATAGAATAATTATGTTGCAATTCTTATTAGAAAAAAATGCTTTATTTAAATAAATAAAGCATTTTTCCTATGGATAAACCTTGCAATTGCCATCATGAGATGGTGATAGCGATAGGAAGATTGCTGCAAAATATGCACCTGCGAAATTTTTCTTAAATAGGCTTTCCCTTGCTTTGCTGGCGGTAACCTTTTCATAGATGGGGAGAAGTCCTATTTCCAGCAAAAACACCCATTTTTCCAGAGCAATGGGTTTTCTCCCTAAAATAAATAGAGCCCTTGATCGGTAAAAACCTCATCTAGAGCTAGGAACAAAACCACCTTGGTAAAACCATGGGGTATATTTACTAAACTGCGGGTTTGAAAAAATGGAGATGTTGCCTATAGCGACCAATCAGATTCTAGTTATGCTTTTGTAGAATGTACTAAATAAATGATATCTAGAATCTGATTGGTTGCTATAGGCAACATCTCCACTTTTTCAAACCTGCAGTTTAATAAATATACCCCCATGTTACATTGCAGGGAGGGCAAATTTACAATGTGTGGACAGACTTAGAGTTGGGAGGGAGCGCACTCCAGCTCAACTCTAAACCGCAGTGTTAAAATAAAGCTGCCCAGTATTTGTTTAATACATACAAAAGCCGGCAGTATGATCCCTGTACACAAAAATATGGCATTTGCTCCATCTTGAAGTGAGGACTTAAATGCATTCATAGAAATCCCCAGGATCACTGCAAGGTCACTGGTATCATAAGTATCACCCGCAAGTTACAGAACAATGAAGCCATATTGAATAATTTTATTATCAGGCACTGCCTGCTGTTATTAACATAAAAAATCAATCTGCAGTATTTGCAATTTATTTACATATAATCCAGTATGCTGACTCTAAAATTCCATCACTTTGATTCAGAAGAATGTATCAGGCTTAGTGCTATTCCATAACTGATACAGCAAAACCATTGTGCCTATAAATAATCATCTCCCAGCTGTTTGGTATATACTGCTGCAGGTGTGAATGTCTCTTGAACAAATACTGGATTACAATTTATTACCTTCTTATACAGATTCTGAAAGGTCTGAAAATAAATTTTGTTTCAAAGGCAGCCCTGGGAAAAAACCCAGTTTGTGTGTACAACATTGTGCAATGATTGTGTCAATTGATTTAAAAATATAAAGAGGGAAAAATATTTAAAAGTAACCCTGCAATTTCCAATTCAGTGACCATGGTAGTCACTATGGGGTCTATTTGTCAATATGTGGAAAAAGGCTGATTTATCTTGTGGTGAAAAAAAAACCTTATTATTGCAATTTAGCAATAAAATAAGGGCTAACTTACTGCATTTTCGACAACCGTACGACTTTCTGTCACATGTTAGATATATAACTATGTTCTCTTAATATTTTAAAGGTCAATTTCACCATTTGGGTAAAAGATTTTAAAAAGGAACCCCCAATCCCCTAGTTACCTAAACTGTCGGGGATCTTACTTCTTTCTTGCAGTTTGTCAACTCTTTTATCCATCTGCTTTCCATGTCTCCCCACACCGCCCCATTATCCTCTCCTTCCTTGTGTCCTACCTTACCTCCCCTGCCCCCTTTCTTCCCCATTCTTCCTACCCACTTCAACCTACACTAACACCACTTCCACCCACCCGCCTGCAACTTCAACTGCTTAGTCTCCACCTCCTCTGCTACCCGCCTCACTAAGGTTAATGACCCCTTTGCTCCGATTGTCTCTCACTACCCCGTAGTCCCCTACACTTTGGGCCTTATTTACAGTCAGACGCAATGTGCGTCTAAGACATACATACAAGAGCTGGAGTGGGGAGTGTGCCGCAGCTTGGTAGGGTATTATGAGTAGCATGCAACCCCAGTTGCATGCCACTCGCAATACCCTACTGAGCTGTGACCAGTTCCCGCAGTTAGCTAACTACTTGCACCACCTAATTCCTGCCGCACTTTTTAAGTCTTTTTTGACGTGTGTTCCGTCTGTGTTTTTATACGTCTAGGGTTGTTTTTGCAGGTAGACATCCATAGTATCTGATTTTTTCACAGTCACGCCTACATAACTCCGTGTTTCACCCTTTCTCTCGTACTGAGACGCAAGCTGTCGCAAGTGTACACTGCGTCTGAAAAGCAGACGGAACTGATGCTTACTGTGCATGCGCATCAGTGGAGGTGTGCACAATGAGCCTGAAATGGACTTTGCGTTCGACTCTAAATGAGACCCTTTGTGTTTTTTGTTTTGGCTTTAAAAAGTATCTAAAATGAATTTTACACTATCAAATTAAATTCACCTATTTTCTCCATACAGTCACTTCTAAATCTGTACTTGAACCACTATATATATATATATATATATATATATATATACATATACACATACACATATATATATATATATATATATATATATATATATATATATATATATATATATATACATATATATATATATATATATACAAGTTAACCCGTGCATGATACTCATGCATTCTAGTCAAATTAAGCTATTTAAGGTGCTAAAAAGGTTCTTGTCATGCATTTGGGCCATAGCCCAGGCCTCAACCACCAACCACTCCCCACTGTCACCCCCGGCAACCACCAACCACTCCCAACTGTCACTTCTCCTTCAAGAAATATATATATATATTTTTTAAATCTTTCTAAACACTTTTAACAATTAACAAATTAAATTAACAAATTAAAAACATCTTAGTATACCAAATTTCAGCCCTTTCTGAATTTTTTTTCCCACACACACTAAGAATTTAGTAGGTCAGTGTATAACTCTGCCCAGCAGGTGGCGCTGCAGCTTGGTTTTATTTTACACACACACACACACACACACACACAGACAGACAGACTAACACACACCACTAGACATTTATATATTAGATATATATATATATATATATATGCATATATATATATGCATATATATATATATATATATATATATATGTATATGCATATATATATATATATATATATATATATATATATATATGTACATATATGTACATATGTATATGTGTATATACATATACATATATATATATATATATATATATATATATATATATATATACACACCATATTACAGTATGTGACATGAATGAAAATTAGCAGATGAATTGCCTTCTCATTATAATAATGATTATGTAGTTATTTGATGATTATTACTTGTTTTGAGTCGACACTTGTTTATTGTGAATGATTTACTAATAACTATCATTAGTGTATTTCTATCATTATTTGTTTTTGTGTGTTGTTGCTAAGTAATGTAAGACTATTGTAAATAAAGCTGTTTGCCCTGCATTCTAATCATACAGTCTGCTGAAACTGTACAATAATCTTGAGCTTATCTGTTTGATTTCCTTAGTGGCACTTGAGCTAATTGGTGTTCCTTAGTACCTTAGCTGAGAAGGTCACTAAGGAACACCAATGTACACCAATATACTCTTATAGCTTTCGCCATGTCAGGGTGATGATGGCACAGGCTCCCTACTGGAAAAAATGCATTATTATTTAAAGAAAGCATTTCTCCTTACTTAAACTTAGCATTATCTTTATTTTTTCTGTTTACGTTTTTTAGTTTTCCATTTTTATTTTTTTTTGTCGGATGTTTAACTAAAAGCCCTGTACCATGCCAGGTGAGATATGTGCAGAGAGACCCTACACTGGTTGGAGAAGTAGCAGGAGACCTCTTACCACTGCCAGACACAGGCCCGGCGCTCCCATTAGGCAACGTTAGGCAGTTGCCTAGGGCGCCGGGCTCTGGAGGGCGGCACTGAAAAGGGGGACCCAGTGATAATTAAATAAATGCTCTCGCCCGCCCGCCCGCTCGCTCGCTCGCTCGCTCGCCCGCCCGCCCGCTCGATCGCTATAATGCGGTGCTGCACTGTAGCAGCACCGCATTTTAAAATTTACCCGGCGCCTGGCAGCGTCGTGACGTCACGACGCACGACGCTGCCAGTGTAGAGGAGACAGAGAAAGAAGACAGAAGCGAGAAAGAAGACAGAAGCGAGAAAGAAGACAGAAGCGAGGAAGAAGAGAAAGGAAGGAAAATGAAGAAGTTAAGGTGAGTACAGGAAAGAGGAGGCTACAGATAACAGGAGGGGACGGGGGACGGATGCTATACATAGGGGGGAGAACGGAAGCTACAGAAAGAGGGGAATGGAAGCTACAGTAAGGAGGGAGAATGGAGGCTATACAAAGGGGGGAGAATGGAGGCTATACAAAGGGGGGAGAATGGAGGCTATACAAAGAGGGAGAATGGAGGCTATACAAAGGGGGAGAATGGAGGCTATACAAAGGGGGAGAATGGAGGCTATACAAGGGGGGAGAATGGAGGCTATACAAAGAGGGAGAATGGAGGCTATACAAAGGGGGGAGAATGGAGGCTATAGAAAGGGGGAGAATGGAGGCTATACAAAGGGGGAGAATGGAGGCTATACAAAGGGGGGGAGAATGGAGGCTATACAAAGCGGGTGAGAATGGAGGCTATACAAAGGGGGGGGAATGGAGGCTATTCAAAGGGGGGAGAATGGAGGCTATTCAAAGGGGGGAGAATGGAGGCTATACAAAGGGGGAGAATGGAGGCTATACAAAGGGGGGGGAATGGAGGCTACAGAAAGAGGGGAGAATGGATGCTACAGAAAATTGGGGGGGGGGAGGAGGAGGCTGGAGAAAATAGGGAGACGGGGGATTACACTTAGAAATGTCCTTGAGTTAGAGACTATGGGGTCTTTATACTAAAATAGTGCCGTGACAAAATGCAGCGATGCATAATGAAGCACAGCTTTAATTCACCTTGCTGGGGCTACTCTAGGATAGTTCAGGAACCATTTATGTGTATTAGTATTTGCCCTCTATTTGGCTCTCCTTTGTTGCCCTCTATTAGTATAATTAATTTTACATCTGCAGAGTACATTAACAAATGCAAATAAAATAGAACAGTCTGGATTATCTGTCATTTAGATTACCTTTCTATATTTATTTGCATGTGTTAGTATATTTAATATATCATCTACAGAATACATTAATAGACAGCAACAGAGGAGAGCCAAGTAGTGGCCAAATACTAAAAAAAAAAGCCAAGTAGTGGGCAGGGGGGCATGTGAGTAAAGCTGGTGTCACCTATGCGGCTGGCATATGTGACACAAGCTGATGGGCAAGGGGTGACATCTGTGAGAACAGCTAGTGGGCAGATGGGCATGTGTGAGTGAAGTTGGTGGGCAGCGTGGTACATGTCAGTGTGTAACAGGTGAGTGATGTCATGTTTTCTTTTCTTTCATTTGTTTTGTTCTGAAGTCTAGCATTTGGAACCTCCCCTCTAGATATCCTGTGTTTGCTCCTGGGCAGCAGTGAAGCCTGGACAGCATTCTGCATCAGACATCAGTGCTGCGTCAGACATCTGGACTGCATTGTAGCCAGCCAAGAGGAGGTAAGAGTTATTATTTTTAAGTGTGTTAGTGGCTGGGAAATTAGAATTTTTTTTATTTGGGGGGGGGGGGGGCGGCAATCTTAAGCTTTGCCTAGGGTGCCGGGCAACCTTGCACCAGCCCTGGCCAGACAGTATTGCCAGGGAGCTAACCGTCGTTCAGCTGCCCCAGCAAAATGTTATTGTAAATTGGGTGAAAGAAGACTGTCTATTGCTACGATAGGCTATTATTGATAAATAGACCTCTTAACATCTCAAGTTTGGACAGTTGTTTCTAATTAACCATTTAAACACCAGTGCTGTCTTGTTGATTTTTTAAAGTGATCCTATTCTGGATACTATAATTGTAGTGCTACATATATACATTATTGTGAATATTAAAACTGTTGAAACTGCTAATGATTCAAGGACACTGTTTGATTTTATGTGCAAATTCTTTTGCTATTTTTAATATTGTTTTGTTTTTTTTGCTAATTTTAAACATTAGACCACATACTGGCATTTCATTTGGTTTGTTTTTTTTCAATGTCACACTTTTAAGTAGGGATATTTTTTTGCATTTGTCCTTTTTGGTTCCAAAGTAGCAAATCTTCACACGATTTGGGTCCTGGTAAAATATTTAATCCATCTGCATTAGGAATACCACATATTTGCCATTTCTTAATGCAGAAGGGTACCTATATTTACTAGAGATGCTGAGGCTCGGTTTTCCGAAAACCGTACCTCTCAGAACATCGCCAATTTGAGTACTTTCTCGCTTCTTCGGATCTGAATCTAGGCAAAACGTCTTAGTTGCATTGTCGGATCTTGCCGGTTTTGGATTCCATAAGTACCTCCCTTCCCAGGAGATCCAGCTCCATTGCTCACACAGAAACAGAGTTAGCAGTGTTTTTGTCACTCTCCAGTCTCTAGTGACATTGCTCAGTGCCATTGCTCATACAGAAACAGGAGGGGTAGCAGTGTTCTTTTCACTCTCCAGTCTCCAGTGCCATTGCTCATACAGAAACAGGAGGGGTAGCAGTGTTCTTGTCACTTGACAAAAATTTACTGGAAATGAATGTTATTGAGCTTAATAATAATGTAGGAACAAAAAAAAAAGCCAAATTATGTGATTTTAGCATTTTTTTTTAAAAAAAAGAAAAAATACAGATCCAAAACCAAAACCAAAACACGTGAGGGCGGTTTTGCCAAAACCAAAACACACAGTTAATAGAGCCAAAACCAAAACACGGGGGTCAGTGAACATTCCTAGTATTACTATTACTGCGGACCTCTGCTGGTCAGCATCCATATTGAACTATGAGAGTTGGAGGATCTGCACTCCAGAAACTACAGCTGGTTCTTGGCTAGGTGCCTGTAGCATTAGCCCATTTAGGAGCAAGCTGCCATTTCTAGCAGTGCATGTGATAACTTATCCTCCAAAGCTTATAGATAATTACAGATGCACTATCCACTTACAGTAAATAAGATATTCTCCCAACTAAACCTGATTTTCTCAGTCCTGTTTTTGGTGTGCAAAATGGACATGGACTAACCTATGGATGTGATCTCACTGGGAAAATAAACAGCGGTGGCGGATCAGATGGTGGTCTGAACGAATTGGGGGACATGTCCTAATTTGTCCCAATTTTTGAATCTGTAATACAGGAGGAAGTTGAGGTACTGAGACCATGAAATATTCAGGAAATGTCAGTTTGGTTGTACAATATGACCCACATATCATCAAACTGTAAAAAAAAATTATTTTTACAAGGGCAATGGCCAATAAAAAACAATCAAATCTGGTTGACCGAAGTGTTCCGAAAGTGTATTGGTCAAGTTGTCCAGTTTAGTTTAATATGATAGTTTTTGTGTTAGATTTTACGGTCAGCATTAGCTCGCTTTACTAATTTTATTTTTTGCACAGTGCAAATAGACATGATATTGATAGCAGAGACATTTTTCTCCTTTAAAAATTCTACTCAATGATTATTATGGTTTCTAAAAAAAATCTTTGATAACCCCAGTCCTGCTGAGCTCACACATTTGCCATTTCTCCTCCTCCCATCACAAACACCTTACTAACTCCCCAGCACCTGCAGAACATTTGTCTGACACAAGACCCAGCACAATCGCAGACTGAGGATAAAATTAAACCGAGAAATCAGAGGCTCTGAGTCACCGCAGACAGGAACAAGGATAAAATAAATGAATGCTTCCGATTCAGACTCCGTGTTGCGTGTGTGTGTTTAACCCATTCTTACTCTTGGGCAGCACCAGTAAAGGAAATACTGGCAAGCAACCAAAATTTGCTATTATCAGCAAACAATTATATGTTATGGAAAATGTCAACATTCCGGAAAATATCAATATCACTATAGTTGGATAATCTGATACCAGAGAAGCCCCCACTGACTAATGTTAACGATTGCATATTTAAAATGTATTTTTACCCCTTATTATAGTATTAGAGCAAGGTCAAGTGAGTGGTGTGCACAAATTTTTGGGCTTCATTGGGAAATACAACTCATTTGAAGGGGCCACAAAAGTTATTGTAAGGCAGCAACATTATCAGCCAAAAGCAAGCTTTCATTGGTGACTGGTATTTCTGTGAAGCTACCAGTTGTCTGTCATGGCTGAAACAAGGAGAGACAGAGGTGGAGACACAAAACCTAAATCAGTCACTGTATAAATCACAAAACCCCCAGGGAGACCCCTAGGAGAACAGGTCATTCTACCGGATCCCACCAACTTGCTAGTGAAGAGGGCAAGACAGGTGCCTCAATTACACATAATAGTAAATACTAATAAATACCAATATACTTTACTAATAATATATTTACTAATAAATACTAATACACAGACACACTCATACCTCCCAATAGTCCAATTTTTACTGGATCAGTCTTGATATATAGACCTTTGACCTAACAGGATGGGTATGGCAAAATGAGAGCACAAGTGGGTGGTCTAGGTGAGTGCATAGTACATAGCCCAGGGGCGCATGCGCAGCAGCTCCGTTTCGGCAGCGCTGTCCTATACAGTAGCCGCGGCGCTATCAAAGAAGCATCTGCGGCGGTGCTGTATACAATACAGCACCGCACCGCCGCGGATTTTTGTAAGAAGGTACACGTGGAAATAATAGTGGCATCAATGAAAACTATTTTGTGATCATTTTCTTTCTTCCAGGAATAATTACAGCAGTAATTATGACAAATATATAGGCAAACTGTAGTTTACAATTTCAGTTATCTTAAAATATGCAAAGCAGGAGAATGTGAGAAAGATCTATTATCACACAACAATAACTTGAAGGTAAATCCAGAGCTTGTTATCTAAATGGCGTAAACCCACATTCTGTTTTTCTTATAAAACGAGCCTTCCAGGCTGCCATGGGTGTTGAAAGCAGAGATTGTGTATAAGCAGCAGGACACGCTTTTTCTCCTGGGAAAAGACAGGTATATGCAATCATGCACCGCATCAGATCAATTATTCATTATGCAAGATAACATTTAGGGTCTCCCATCTGGATACAGCAAGCTGATGTTGCTAACTGCTCGTGCTAAATCTGTGATCAGTTCTGCGTTAGCAGGAATTCTGTATCCTCTATTCGCAGCTCCTCATTTCAGACAGGCTGAAATAAATCTGTAGAAACTGTTCTCTTCCACTAAAAAAAAGGTCTAGATTGTCTAAGCAATGAGTTCTGGAAATGCTAAATGTAAATTGCCCAATTAAACAGCCCTAATACTGAGATATAAATATATGATTGTTTCTACTATCTGTACATGGAAGGAAAAATCAATATACACTTCCATTTACAAAGCTCTCATGACTTCTTTTCATTTTTACAGTTCTGATACACAGTTGAAAACATGTTTGTGTAAGTATGGCTATGAATGATGTAATGACTTTAAAGAATGCTGAATAATGGGCCTTAGCGCTTACTTGAAATGTTCTTACAAGCCATTAAAACAGCTGGAATCAGTAGAAATCCTGTTGGGTGACATTAAGCATTTTAATACAAGACTGTTACCGTGGCACCAAATGATCCTTACATTATAGTGGTATTATATATATTAATAATCATATGTTATACTGTGTATTTGAACTATACTTTAAATTATGTTGTTTTACTTTAATATTGATTTCATTCAGTCTAATTGAGCCGTGAGGTAGGTAGAAGGGTCGCTGGCTAGAAAACTACCATATTTAAAGTTTATATATTAATGGTTATAATGCTCAGGGAATAGGGCCAGTCATAGCTCCATCTGAAGATACCATTACCAGGTACACCTAGATACTTTCATGCACTTCATGTTACTGAGTTTGGTCATAATTTACTTATTTATTTGCATTTTAAAAACCCATCATCAATAAATATAAACTTATAGAAGTTTGAGAATGTGGCAACAACTTAATTACAAAATATATAATAAGAGGAATTATTATGTTCATTAAAAATTAGGGGCACTACTAGAAACAGAAATTTCTGTGGACAAATCCTTAGGACCTGTGACCAGTTCTAGAAGGTGCACAAGATACGGCTCCTGACCAGTCTATATACATCTGGTCTGCCTCTGTCAGTTTGGGTGAATATGCCCTTACTGTACTTGGCCTGTGTTACAGCAACACATTCCTCCCTTGTTCTGATTCTCCAGAGGTAGGGAGGCGCAAGTGTCAGATGCAGGCCAATCTGCATGCGTGCATATACATGCTCTCTCTTAGTGGGCATGCACACTGCAAAGTATTCATAAACGGCATATGTTCAACTCAGCATCAGGTCCCATATGTGTACAATGTGTCTACCAGTAGGGAATCTCTGTGCATTTTGTATATATTTGGTCAGTAAGAAGGGGGTCTCTATGTAATGGGGACCAATTCCGCATGTGGTTATCAATGGAAGTCTTTGTGTCACATGGGTCTCTGAATAATGTGGCAGGGGGAGGTTAATGTCCAAATTGCTGCCAAGAGAAGTCTCTACGATGTGGATAGAAAGGGATGTAGTCAATCTGTCAACACTGAACCTGTTGACAGTCAGACTAGAATACAGTCCCTGGAGCCGCCAGCACAGTACAGCCGCCGGATCCAATAGAAATGGGGTGTCACTGTACATCACTGTGGTTTGCAATGGATTGGTGACCCAAAAATATTAAGAGGCACCAATTTTGGTGATGGAAAGGACTCGAGCTCAAGTATACTTTACATAGACATAAAAACATTTTCCCTGAATTGCACCAAATATTTTTAAAGGATTTTTTCCCAGTTTGTCCCCTAACTATGCATTAATAGCATAATAGACTTTTGCGAGTGACTTATTTCTATGATGGCATTGTCTCATCATTATCATCATCATCATTTATTTATATAGCACATCTAAAATATCTGTATCTATTGCAGCATAATTGTGGAATAATTTACAACAATACTGGAATTGCTCCTTTATATGCACAAGCTATACACAGAAATAAGTAAAACAGGAAGTACATGCACTGCAGGGCTTAATGACACAATTTGTACTGCAAATCGTGGCCGGTGGGAGAGGTTACGGTGAAGTAATGGCGTCATCATGCCGCTCTCTCACACTTGCCATCTGACCTCAAAACTTGACAAGTATGAATATGTATTACTCATAAAGACCAGAGTTGAACTTAAGGACAAAAAGGCACACCAGTGCCTCTTGTGCGATCGCACTTTTTCCAAGATTGAATATGTACAAATGTACGTTTCTATATTTTGGCAGCACTTAAAATACAGTATATGAATGCTTTTGTGACAGGATGGGCCGCCTCTGTCACCCTGTCTGTTGTTGCTGGGAACCGGCTGGGCTTACTTTGCCTCACGGATTGGGAGGGGCCTGCTGCCACCACTGGACTCCTATATCGGCATCCAAAACTGTGTTTCTTCTGGGTACTGACGCTGCAAGCGTATCTAGTTGCTGGTGTACCTGGGCTGGTACTCCTGACCTCTTACAATGGATCAGGGAAGCTGTGGATGGACCCTCCCCCCTGGCCTATCACACTGACCAGAGCTGCATGGTTAGCAGGTAGAGCGGTGGTACCGGAAAGATTTGGTCCAAACCTCAGAGACAGCCGGAGAACAGATTAGATTTTAGGTCTAATCTGCAGGTCACAGGAATACAGCAATATTGAAGATGTTTTCAAGCAGGTCTTTGAAGCAAGATGTTTATTTGCTCACACTTGTTAGAGGTACCAGTGATGAGGTCAGATGTTGAAATCAGAAGAATACATTACATGCTCAAAGAGCTCACCTTTTATACAGTTCTGACATAACTGCTAGCAAAGGTAAGCCAGCCCATTGGACCTAGCTGGCTCCAACCCATCTAGAATATTCCCTCAGATCTCAGGATGTAATCAAATTTGGCATCGAACAATTGAAATTCCATATCAACTTGATTTCCATCAGATCTCAGGATGTAATCTAGTTTTGCATCTAACACAATTTAACTTCCACATCCCCCTGATTTCTTCAGATGTTCTGTCTCCATTGTTAAGAGTTCCTGTCTATCTAACAGGACCTGCATTCAGGTAACAGCCCCCTGTTGTGCATTCAATTGTTGGTCACTCTCATTGAATGGACTAAATTAGCCTTAATGAGGACATCCTCTAGACTACACAACAGACTTACAAATGCTTATCAGAAATCAAACAAATACCTTAGACATGATTGCATCTCCAAAGACAGGTACAACAAAGCATTTTCTTGCACCAAGATATGCGAAAGGCTTTCAAAACAAAGACTTATTGTATCAGGTATACATCAGAAATAAGGTATTTGCTTTTAAAAGGTTAAAACAGAAAAAACACATTTTCTACCCTGGTCTCAGAAATAACGATTTCCTATCTCACAATATACACAATATCAAAAATAAGTGCACGTGCAATTATAAAAATAAGTGCCCTGCGCTATTTCCTTTGAATAAATTTATACCAAAAGTTATTTATCAGTGATCCAGTCACAGCTTCTGTTCCTTGGAATGAAGAGGAGACTAGCTGCTCAATGGGACACCTTATCTTGCTTAGCACTAATGGGTCAGATCTATCTTAAAAAAGACAGCTCCCTCAAAAGTAACCAGAATGATATGAGCAAATGCAAATATTCATCCCCATATAAAAATGCTACTATGCCAGTTCATAGTGAAATAATAATGCTTTCATTTAAAAGGCAATGTGCATTTAAACAGCATGCTCATTTACAATTGATGTCCAGCATCAGGGGGCATTACTGAAACCCATCAGTCCTAAATACTATGACCATTGGAGTGTAAAGCTAATAACCTACACATATCAATATCCTGTTTCCTTGGCACTATTCCTATCATCATTATAAGTTCATAAACTATATTATTGTGCTTCTAGTAAACATCCAATTTGTTTGAAGGCAACATAAAAATAACAATATCTGATTTCTCCTCCTTGGAAAATGCACATAAAAATGAAATAATTCCTAATAAAATGCTTAATGGTTGATGTTTTCACCTCTAACTATCCTCTTTTATCCTCTTAACACTCTGATATAAACACATACATGTGGCAAAAAAAGAGTTGATTAACAAGGAACACTGTATGGTCGATTAGAAAATGGTAGACAGTTCGGCAAGACCCAAAAGATCCTGTTTTCCAATCGCGGGTCATTTACCCTCTGGATATCAATAAACCCGGGTACCACTTTCACCTAGGCACACCTTTATCCTTATCATTAACTTAGGGATCACTTATCACAGGCATTCCTGAACTCGGGTCCATTTTGGGAAGATGGAACCCATGCAACAAGCCCGCCCCCAAGAGAGGTAATTGCACCGAAACCCAAGCCGACTTGAAGGGAAAACTAATGTGCACCCACCAAGCTTCAGTCACCGACTGCCCACTGTTATCAGGCAAAACAAAAACAAACCACCCTGAATAATCAAAAAGCAAGAACATCCATAGAGTCCAGCACACAACTGTGACAACCACCCCGCCACCACCCCCTGGGGCATATAGAACAAAAAGAAGCCAACTTTTCCTGGATCCAAGAGGCAGAACCTTATCAGCCAGGTGGTTTATAGCCTGCCCTATGCCCTCCCATAGTGACTCTACCAATGGGAGTACCCAACTCCCCTGCCTGCTCCTTAATAAATTAAAAAACCTAGGTTTTTTCATTTCCCTCGGGCTTAATTCATCCCTGAGTTATAACTATTTTTGGATTTATTTTTACACAGTTATCTTAGGCGCAGAGCTACAAGTATTCTGATATCTTTTATCTTATTCATTAAACAGATAGAACTATTCCCATACCTCACTAATTCCGTGCAGAAACTAGACTACTTACTGTTGCCCCATATACTAATGTTCACATTTTATTTTCTATCGATGAAGAATTGCTGTATCCATGATCATGATGGAAGAAAAAAGAATTTGAAATATGCTAAAGAAGGTGAATGGTATAGGCGCTGTCTTGGTATGTTTTATTTCGGCAAAGGTTTACTTTTAGGTTTGCTGTTACATATAGTGCCATTGTATTATATATAAAGAGAATCGAGCCACTTGCCAAAAAGAAGGGTCTATTTGTAGCGGTTTTCTCTGGAGAATGGTCATCGCACAATTTATGAAGGGGTTAACGAAGGAGAAATCAGAGATTTCTGGGGCAGGATCAAAATGATGCGATTCCCTTCGCCCCACCCTCTTTTGTCGTCACAGTTCCCCTCTCGGAGGGGAAGTATAAAAAATTGGTAAGTATGATATATCTAATGTGGGTTTACATACAGTTGTTTTGTGCTGGTCTCATTCACATGCATTTCAGAATGTTATTATGTCGGAGAAACAGTTGTTGCTGCTCAGTCTGGAAAGGATTAAAAGACTTTTCCAAACAATATGAAGTCCAAAATTCTACAGTGATTAAGATTAAACACTAAAGACATTTTTCAATCTTGCAATGAGTGAGAATCTTACCATTTTCACCCAAAGATCAGACTGCACTATGTTCCCAATAAGTTGATAAGAACCCAAAAGCTACATCCAGGAATTTACAGGCCTCCGTCAACATAGGGACTTTTAAAGTTCATGGGGTATACTTACTAAACTGCGGGTTTGAAAAAGTGGAGATGTTGCCTACAGCAACCAATCAGATTCTAGTTATCATTTATTTAGTACATGATACAAAATGACAGCTAGAATCTGATCGGTTGCTATAGGTAACATATACACTTTTTCAAACATGCAGTTTAGTAAATATACCCCCATGACTCTATCGTAAGTAAAAGACTACAGCTTTTATATAAGAGAAGATAGAAGAGTAGTCAAGTCACAGATCAGCCCCAGTGAGATGCTGTGGCATACACAAATGCCCTCAAACATCAATTGACATAATTTTGGGGGTGATGTGTGGTGTGATTCTGGTGCCTAAGTCAAACCCAAATTTACTCTATGTGATATAAAGAAGGACTTGTCCAAGAGTACGCAAAGCATTCATACATACTTAAAAAGATAACAGCAAATGACACCTGATTTCCGCTCTGGTTGCTTTTAAGTTCATTTATTAAAGATCAACTAGTCATTGTAGAAATTGTAAGACAGCCATGACTGTCCTTCAACATTTATATTAATGTTTTAACTTAATAAACTTATTAATATATTATAAATATAGATAGTTGCAGGAGACATTGAGTGAGCATATAGTTCTAAGTAGCTAAAATGCTTAGAATTTTAACGAAAACAAGATATATATATTTAGAATAAATGTCATTTTGAAGACAGGCTAGGAGAATAGCGAGGTAGACAATATTATCTTCAGAAGTCACAGAGGTGGTTAAAAAATTTAGTTTTTAATCCTGAATAAGGAGTTCTGTTCGTAAGGGATATATAAAATGTAGAGCCCACTCTACTACCAAATATATAACACATAATATCACACAAGTAGTGGCGTAGTAACATGCTTGTTAATATGCAGTTGTAGTAATATGTCAAATAAAGTTAATATATCCCTCCTTATGCAGGGGTCTTAGGAACACCTGTCTATTATACTGGGACAAATGAGGCATCAAAAATGTAACCATGGTTCACAATGTTGTTACTTAACTGGGTTTACATAAAAAAAAAATGAATCCATAAATAATAGATTGAATGTGAGCCTTGTACTGGTATGAAAAGTTTTAGTGCCTCTAATATCAGAACCTTCTTTTCTTCTTCTTTTTTTCTTTACTGTATGCCTTACTGTTCTGTGAGTGCACCCCTATAATATAATAATGAGGGATATATACAAGTAGTTAGTAAAGAATAAAGTGACTCATCTAGTGCAGATATCTTCACTACAAAAGTACTTTTCTGGGTTCCTCACAGCTCAGGGTGATCAAAAAAAAATTATTTATTTTCAGTAGCATCTGTGGTGTTAGTGGAGGTAACTGTCAATCACTCGCTATTCAATTACATGAATGTTTATTTTGCAAGTGGTTGACAGTTACCTCTGCTCAGACCACATGCTGCTGACTCATACATTTAAAGCAACAAGCAAACATAGTAATTTCATTCACAAAGCAAAAGTGTGACATACTTGCACAGTGCAATTCTCTTATGTGCCATCTGGAAAAATGTATTGCAGAATTATTCAGTACTATGCTTTAGGAAACACACCTGACACAATGCAATGTTTCCTTAAATCAGCAGCATGAGTTATAATAATAAAATAACCTGGAGTTTGAATATAAAGTGAGGCATGCTATATCTATATATGATGACATAGGGACTGATTCATTAGTGATCTTATCTGCCATTTTTTGCTTATCTTAAGCAAATCCACTCTGTGCATGCTCAGAAAAGGGAGATAAGAAGCAAAATCCACTGCGTAAGTGAAGAATTTCTTAAGTTAAGATGAAAATCTATCTTAACTTCACTCTTATCTCCCCGTTTCTTCTTAAAAATAACTTTTGCACAAGATAAGATCACTAATGAATCAGGCCCATAATCCTCAAATTCACAATCAAGGGCATGTGTCAAAATATGGACAAAGAACTCATAAAAGATTATCAAACAATGAACAGTGTTATTTCCATCTTGGAATGTGGCACCTGAGTTGCCTATCATCATCATCATCATTTATTTATACAGCGTCAGCAAATTCCGTAGTGCTTTACAATTGGGGACAAATATAGTAATAGACAATACTGGGTAATACAGACAGACAGAGAGGTAAGAGGGCCCTGCTTACAAGCTTAAAATATATAGGAGTATAATGTACAGAAAAGGGCGCTAGGATGGACTTATAAAGTGTAACACAGCTGCCCCAAGAATTAGGATACAAGCCTAAAATATACAAAAATAAAAAATCAAGGCACTAGTGTAAACACTTAAATATTTTATTACAATCCGAAAAAATTAGTAAAATTCCTAATGTATATGGCCATATACCGTCAGACAAAAACAGTTAGTGCACATATAACTATCTATAACATGAAATATGAGCCAAACTTAAAAAACTTCATCCACTAAAAAAGGAATAACGTCCTCTATTTTGCATCAAGATATTAATAGCATTTAAGTTGGAATTGAATAGAACAAAATTGGTAAGAAGACAATAATTTTCAAACAGCCAACTAGAATACTGTCAAAGTAGGCTTAATATAGTTATATTGTAATTAGATCTCCCTGGCATCTGTGGGACTTCACCAATTAAACCCAATGGTTCACATATTTCCAGCCCGTGGAGCAAAGGGAAAGATGTCCAAAATATCCCTTATTGTGAAGTGATCAAATGTCCCAAAATCTGTGTCTCTGTTATAATTGAGATATTCAAAAGTGGATAGTTCACACCAATAATTTGTATAGAGGTAACAGTCTTTCAGACCACACAGATAAATAACAGATCCGATGGGATAAACTGCGCTTCAGATTATGCTTCAGATTGTAATGTCCAACATAGCTAGGGAGATTAAACAGTCTCGCTGACAGATTGCAGTTTGTACTATACCCAGTTATTTTGATGTCCGTGGGATTCAATGGGTTAAGCAACCTCGCTGACTGGTCTCAGAATATAATGTATCCAGACGGACATCTGAAGTGAGTGAATATATCACCTGGTTCTTCGTACAACTTTATGGAACATCACTGGTTGGAATATTTTATATATTGCACCATAATAGGTGCCGTTACATACCAATCCAAAATTGCACTACTGAGATCCCCGGGTTCTCTTGGCCGATAGCAGATTCCTGGAACCCTTTCACAGGGTAATTGGCAAGTGCTGAAAGAGACTTCAAATAGGCTTTCTCGGCAATAGCCGTTTCCTCAGAAGCTGTGTTAAGGTTATAATATATAGGTCAATGGGAGTCAGACACTAATATGCTACGTGATCCAGTCACACAGCATTGTTGTTCTGGGCTCAGAGAGTTGTTGTCTTGTGTGAATTGTGTAAAAGGTGGTAATAGAGTAACCTAGTGAGGTTAAGAGAATGGTTGAGGAATGTTATAAGCTTGCCTGAAGAGGTGGGTTTCAGAGAACACTTGAAGGATTGTAGAGCAGAAGAAAGTCTTATTGTGCGAGGGAGGGAATTCCATAGAGTGGGTGCAGCTCGAAAAAAAAGTCCTGTAAACGGGAATAGGACGAAGTAATGAGAGTGGATGAGAGACGCAAATCTTGTGCAAAACAGAGGTGTCGAGTTGGGAGATATTTTGAGACAAGTGAGGAGATGTATGTTGGTTGATGGCGCTGTAGGTTAGTAGAAGTATTTTATATTGGATTCGGTAAAAAACAGCCAACCAATGTAGTGACTTGCCTACATTTGGGTACCAGACTGTGAAGAAAGAAGAAAGAAAACTAATGTGGAAAAATGTTATGTTATTTAATTACATTTATATATTTTTTAGTTGTGAATAGTATGCTGTTGAATAATATTTTTCCAGGCCCCTCAGATAAAACAGCGTGGAACTGGATCATACATTTTACAAAACACCATATCTAATAAGGAACCTAATTCTGTTAGTGAAATTAGTGGGATGAAAAATTAATTCTTATTGGACATGTCAAATATGTCTCTCTTTATTAGATGTAATAAGGGGATATGGAAAAAAGGAAAGCACAACACCATACTTAGTAAGCGTATGTCTCTTAGTAACATACAAACATCCTCTGGTAACACACAGACACCAGAGCTGGCTTTTCCATTGGGCATGCTGGGCAAGTGCCCGGGGGGCCCCAGGGGCAAGAGGGCCCCATAGGCAGGGCTTGTAAGTAGAAGTAATCCTGAAAGAAAAAACATACCTTTTTGCAGTCACGCAGTGGCGATCTGGCTCCCTCCCTGTTCCCCTTCTCTGTTCTGCGCTCGCACTGAACATTTTCAGTGAGGACCACAGCACGGAGGAGCCACAACGTGACGGAGAAGCACGCGAATATTCAAAGAAGAAAGGAAACAGAAAAGAAGAAAGAAGAAGAGAAGAAGGGGGTGCAATCAGAGAAGAAGGCGATAGAAAGGTAAGTGAAAGGGGAATTCGATTTCTTAGTTGCTGTACTTGCGCTCCTCCAAAGAGGGAGTAGGGGATCAGGACGCTGCTACCGACCCTTTAGGGTTGTCTTAATACCCCACAAATATGCAATATAATTTGACTGGTTATAGGGAAGGGGCGCATAGGGTGGGTAAAGGAAAATATTCCTATTCTAAGCCATCTAGTTACTTTGAAAATATTCTTGTTTTGTAAGTACATTAGAGTTGAGTAACAGATGTTGTAGCCTATCCAAGGTGATGATTGCTTTACAGTCTTAAATACCGATCAGATGGAAAAATTTATAAAGTTTTACTAAGACTACTTTTGAGTGCACATATATGCTGAAGGGGGGAGCAATTGGAGAATAATAAAGGGAATATCATATGATAGAGGCATTTCGTAATGGAATATCTCATATATATATATATATATATATATATATATATATATATATATATATATATATATATATATATAAAAAAGGGCATATCTCATGTATAAGTAGAGATGTTCACTGACCCCCGTGTTTTGGTTTTGGATCTGGATTAAATTTGTGTTTTGGTTTTGTACCGAGCCAGCTCGTGAACCTACTCGGATCCCCTAAGTTCAGGTGGGCTCGGTTTTCAGGAAAAAACGAGCCTGAGCATCTCTATATATAAAAGCATATCATAAGGACATATATCATATATAAGGACATATCTCATATATAAGGGCATACCATAAGGGTATATCTCATATATAAGAGCATATCTCATAAATAAGGGCATATCATAAGGGCATATTATAAGGGCATACATAGGAGGAATAATCTCTGTAGTTCAGCATAATTTTTTAATGTTTAAACACTGATTTTGTTGCAGGTAACAAAAAATATAAGCTTAATTTTATCGATAATTTACATTTTTACTCCTGTGAGTGGTTGTGTAGGTAGGGGCCCCAGTGCACTGCTTTGCCCAGGGGCCCATCATGTTGTTAAGATGGCCCTGACAGACACTACTGCTTCTTCAGAATTTGTGGTTTAGCAACAGAACATGAATTTATTCAATATATAAACATTCTTATTCAATGTATATTTTAATAATACTAAGGATCTGTGACTTATCAACAGAAAATGCCCAGTGTACATATGTCACTTAGTAATATATAAACACTCTTATTTAATATCTCCCATTAATACACCGATACGTCCAGTTGTTTGGAACCTGTGGCTTAGCAACTGAGAATGCTTACACTAGCTTGATGTTGCTTGGTAACGTATGGATATTTCCCGATTTATGTCATTGAGGTGTGTAAGTGTTGCTGATAAATATACATACACACTTCTATTTTTTTGCTATAATTGGGATGACTAACCACTATCATGTTATGTTTTCAATAAATTGAAAACAGTATCTATTTATATCACCTGAGGATGAAATATGTTATAATAATACATCAGATTATATATAATGGAGGAATTTTGCTTCTCCTTAAGGGTTTTTACAACCTGATTCTTCGCCAATGGGAATTTGTGATTTGTTAAGAAGGGAATAGGAAGTTTTGTTAAGTTGTCATGGATACCTTTCTTCACTTAACAGTATATAACAACCTAACAACCAATTCTCTGTAAATGGGAATCTGATTTGCTAAGAAAAGTCACATGACATTTTACAAATTGCCATAGATACCTTTTATATTTGTGTTGTCATTGCGAACCAAGAATTAACTCTTATAGCGATCTAGAAGTTTGCAAAAATTTGAATTAAATAATTGAGGATATGTTAAAATATGTAATGAAGAAGAATGTTTTATGCTAATTTTAAATAGAGAATTATGAATTTTAATGGAGTTCATCCAGAGGTACAGACCTGTCAGTAATATGTGCCTAATTAGTTTGTACCCTATTTATACCCTCAAAATATACACAGTCCCTATGTATTGAAAAAGACTGTAAAGGTTTCAAATCATAGGTCTTTTACACTAGGGTTCTGAAATATATTTGGATGCCATTTACTGAAATCGTAAGTGTAAATTACAATCCATAATTTACACGGGATTCCAAGTTGCACAGATCTTAGAATAGTGTGCAAATCGTACAAACACACCTCTTTATCTGCCTTATGGGCCAGTGTGGATTATATAATTAAGTGTAGAAGTCACAGCATCCCTGTAAAGCAGATAAATGAATAAATATTTTTTATTTTTTCTCCGTACATAATTTTTTATTGAAATCACAGATATAAAATACATATAATGATTTAAATACATACACAATTAGTACTGTCAAATGAATAAATAAATTAATGTAAAAATAATTAATTATATTGTGCTTCTTCCTTCCCCCCTCGAAACAGCACTAGGGTTGGTTATGCTGTTTGGGAAGGGGTGCACACCTTTTTTTATTTTTTTTTGTATTTCTTTTTTTAATACAGAGAGATCTGTTGCACCAGGAGAAAGCACCCATATAAGATACGTCTCATAGAGGCCTATCTGCGGCTGCTTTCAACTCAGCATGACATGTAAAGAGTGTGAACATGCCTCTACATTTATAGGCTCTCCCACTACCTTCCCTGTTCCACCTCTCTAAGCGCAGAAAGGTGCACTCACTCTGAGTGCAAACTGAGTCAGATCCTTGGCTAAAAGTGCATCTTGCGCTGATCATCAGGACTTGCGTCCGACTCCACACCAGGCCCTAGGTGACCTGGCTCATTCTTCATTAGAGGAAAACATCTAATGTGGGAGAAACACAGCCGTGATCCCGGGAATAACAAACAGCTTTATTCTGTTTGAAGAGCATATTCCCGACAGAGTGGGTAGGAGAGCATTTTATTATATGTCTAAGTGCATCTGCATAGTTTCTTTATCAAAAAAAAAAGAGGAACAAAAATGCATAATATGATAGGATTGCAGCGCTTTTATTTTCTTCATTCTTATTCCTGTCTGCACGAAGAGGAAGACAACTGCTGGAGGATTCCTTCGCAAGCCTCCATAGAACAGCCAGGGAAACGTCAAGATCCTCTCCATAGTAAAGAATTAGACGGAATTTCCAGTATCACTCACCAGTCTCCAGTGACATTGCTCAGTGCCATTGCTCATACAGAAACAGGAGGGGTAGCAGTGTTCTTGTCACTTGACAAAAACTGACTGGAAATTACTGCAAATTAATGTTATTGAGGTTAATAATAATGTAGGAACAAAAAAAAGCCAAATTATTTGATTTTAGAAAAATAAAATAGGGATTTTAGAAAAAAAAATAGGGATCCGAAACCAAACCATTGGAGGGTGGTTTTGCCAAAACAAAAACACAAAGTTAATCCAGATCCAAAACCAAAACCAAAACATAGGGGTCAGTGAACATCTCTAATTTTTACACTGAAATTAAAGTTGATAGAGGGGGTGGTACATTTAAATGTAGGGACAGATTTATAGTTGGGATACATGCTGTATCACAGCTATAAATCTCTCCCTACATTTTAAATGTACCACCCCCTCTAATGCAACATGGTTTCTCCCAGGTGCAAAGTTACTCCTTTTCTATGCTTTGCTCCTAACTCAAAATCGCGCCCACAGTTTCTATTCTTACTTTAATGTATTTTCTGTGGTTTTATTCATTAATGAATTTGCCTTTGACAATATCCAAAGAATTGTCTACATGCCACCATAGTGGTCCTTGTATTATATAATTACCTCCAGATTAGATTCTGTGCTCTATAGGTGCCACCACTAATTGTAAAAGGGGAAGACGCTGGAAGATACGAGTGCACAATTTCACACTGAAAGATGAAATACTTCAATCATCTCTGTTCTTGCCTTATAATCTACATGCATATTAGAGGGAGGAGACAGATCAAGTAGATATGCAAGTAGTATAAAATGAAAGATGTATTACTTTCGGCTTTAACATAGTCAGTTATCATGATTCTGTTGATAAAACTATATTGTCATGTTTTTGTTGGCTGTAAAACATAAGAGTCTTCTCACAGCTTTATGCTTTACTATTGACCCACTGAAAAACTAGTATTCAGTATGCTCTAATAAGATGGCTCGTTTCATAAAAAGAAAAAAACTGCAGGATTATATAATCAAATATCAGTGTGCGTCTGTACATACAGAATGCATTATAAAGAAAGTGACAATAGATTGGGATGCCTTAGTAATGAGTATCCTTATGAAGAAAGACAGATCATTACCATGCTAACCAGGTTGGACTTCAGTTTATAAGCTTTCATGTGCAGGAGCCTCTTCGCTTTTTGTACTGTTTGTTTTTAGTTCCTCATGTCTGTGTATCTCTTGTACATTGTACAGCGCTACGCAATTTGTTGGCACTTTATCAATACTGGATAATAATAATAATAATCTCATCAATGGATTCCCAGTTAAGGGACCACAGCAGTTTTATTTAATCAGGGTGAGAGGAAGGTGGACCTCTCAATCACTATGAGTCTAATTAAATAGAAACATATGTAAGTCTTTTGAGTTTGTTCCAGTATCGTAGCCATCCTCCTCATATAACTGGTCAAAAGTGACAAAAGCACCTCCCTCATATGTCTCCTTTTTTCCTAATCATACAACCATAAATCTCCGGGTTTAACAGTAGACCATACTTGGCAACTCTCCCGGAATGTCCGGGAGACTCCCGAAATTTGGCTAGGTTTCCCGGACTCTCGGGAGAGCGGGCAAGTATCCTGCATACAGAACTCACTCATCAAAATGACGCGATTCGTAGTGAATGGCGCCATTTTGGCCCCACCCCCTGTGACAAAATGATGTTTTGTTGTGGGGGCGGAGCCAAAATGACGCGATTTGCTGCACCCCCGGCCCCTCCCAACCTCCAACCACGCCCCCTGACCGGAACTCCTGGAATTGCCTTTTCAAAAGTTGTCAAGTATGTAGTAGACCTCCACTGTGTACATGTGTATTCATTCATGCCTCAGTACAATTTCCTTGGTGGCAGGAAGAGCATGTGATGATGATATCTTGATGAGATCGTGATGATGATATCTTTTAAATGTTTTTAATATTTTTAGAATTTCTTTTACTATGTATTTTATAAAAAAAAGTCCAAGAATGGGCTTTCAATTCCACTGCACATGCCCGGACCTATCCAGCCCGATCACACATGCGCATATTCCTCGAGACTAGCCTGGCGGAATGGTAAGCTAAGCCGCTAACAGTAAGCTAAGCCGCACTGCTCCCGGCCAGTAGCACAGAGGCAGCCGAGTATTGCATACCTTCCCTGGTGATATTTTATTGACAAATTGCGGCTATGGAAAAAAAAAAATCAGTCCTATTACCGCAGATTGATAAATAGGTCCGAAAGCTACAATAGAATAACTAAATGTTGTAGAACTCTGGAGAACAGTTTATCAATATGTGAAAGTTAAAGTGTCACCGTAAATCAGAGTAAATTTTGGGAGAATACCTTCAGGTTTACATTATATCATAATTCGACCTCTAGAAGTATGTCTAAAAAATGTTTATATTTTTTTATGCCCCTAAATATATTTATCCTCTGTCTTGAAGTTTGATGACCGAAGAGTTCACCCACACTGCCAGCATGGGTTTAACTTGCAGAGCAGAGACTCTTATATCAATCATCCAAACATCTCCTGACTTCACAACAGACTTATAGCACTGTCTGCGGAGTATAAATTAGCCGGGAGAAGATGTAACCTATCAAGTTGTGAAGCTTTGCTGAGAAATGAAAAACAAAATCACAATATAAACCGCAGCGTGCGTAGGTGCATCATTTTAATTTCTGACACAGTACACTGAGCAGACAGAGACTTGTGTACAAAGCTCTGCATGTAATAAACAGAATAAGAAATATATCTAGGGATCATTCTGGTTGCAGAGGTGGAATGATTACTTTTCAAGTAGTTCATCCCATTATTTTCAAATTAATAGTGCAAAAAAATACCTACATAGCACTAGGCAGTTGCAAAATATGTAATTATTTTGGTTCTTTTCTCCCCTTATTTATCAAACTGAGTAAAGCCCTATCTCCAGTGAAAATGGCTTCTCCTTATCTATGATTGTTCCACCGTCAGCGATTGCAGAGCTATCTCCGGGGGAAGCCCTAACTGTTCCACTGGGTCTCTCCTATTTAACAAGGACAGCCCACCGCAGTTAGCGTCACCATACATGTGGCCTGGCCCTTGATAATGGGGTGGTGTAAAGTCGCCTCTTCTTTTCATACCTGCCTTCCAAAACTTCTGGAGTACATGAAATGAAATGCAAATGCAATTATGACATATTTGTATTTCTAAATCCCATTATGATTTTATGTAATGATTTAGGATTACTTACACCTTAAAAGTCCGTTTTGAAATAATAATGAACATTTGTCTGACAACAAGACAAGTCATCCCAAACCCCAGCCAATCACTAGCAGATTTCTATGCGCCCATGCAATCATATTGAGGCTAGCGTGGGAAACTGCTTGTGATTGGCTGAGCAGTTAACACAAGTCCAGGTCAATTCAGTTCACTATCATTGTAGGCCTCGGCGAGTATTTCTGTTCATCCATTAAGGTTTTTTTCTTTTTGTTTCCCATTAGATTACAACTCTCCCATTGAACTACAATGAGATAAAAGAAAGATTTGATTTTATAATGAAATGGAGAACAAGCGTGTATTCTATTTAATTAAAAAGTAAATTTAAAGCTTATGCATACTATATTTGTATAACGGGCATAGGTAAGTTGCCACTACAGGTGTCCCTATTTTCTTTCATTACCACTGTACCTACAGCCCAGAACTACCAAGAGGAGTCCCAGCACTCTTCAGCACGGGGCTGGTAGTTTCTGGTATGGGGGTCACTCATTTTTTGTAATTCCACTTTACCACAGAGTCTCCAGCTCTCTCCCAGTCTCCTGCTGACCAGGCTTGATCTGGTTCCCACTATGACTCGGAGACCTCACACTGCGCTTCCCTTTCATAAAAGTGTTTAGCTTGGTGACAATTTCCATACTAGTAGGGATACCCCATGCTCGTTGTCTCCCTGTTTTAGTGGAAACCAGCTCAGGCTGTCTAACCCTGGGGCTGGTTAAGGACAATGGCCATCCATTTCAATAGGTCTTCTGCATGTAGTGGACACAATATTTTTAAAATATCACTGAAATCCTTTGTTAAAATCGATCAAAATCACAATTCACTTAATTTTGGAACAAAATTGCTATTTACTAGATTATTTTATACTTGCCTACTCTCCCGGAATTTTCGGGAGGCTCCCGAATTTCGGGGTGTCCTCCCGGACTCCCGGAACAGTAGGCAAACCTCCCGGACACTGCAAAAATGCCAAAATACACAGCATTGAATAGCGAGGGGCGGGGCTTAATTGAGTCATTAAGCCCGCCCCCCACTATTCAATACCGTGAATTTTTGTATCTCATGGTAGGGGCGTGGTTATAGTGACGTAATGACCTTGTCACGCCCCCTCCTACCCTCTGTCACATGATCTGTATTCCGATCTCCCGGAGTACAGATTTAAAAAGTTGGCAAGTATGGATCATTTGTGGTCAATGAATTCATGATTTATTTAAACTGCAGGATAATACAGTGATCAGTGCCTGTAATCATACTTCCCTACTGTTCCGGAATGTCCGGCAGGCTCCCGAATTCCGTCACTCTACCCGATCCCAGATAGAGGGAGGGCTTAATGACACGATTCATGCCATTAAGCGGGGCTACAGCGACACAATGTCGTTCACCATGCCCCCTGACCTCCCCTCCAGGATCTCCCAGAGGGGAAAAAGGAAAAATATGGCGCATAAGGAGTATGGCCCAAAATGGATAGATTATCATAAACAAAGCAAACAGTACTTCCATGAAAGAGGGGCCCTCTACTAGATATATTTTACAAAGAGTAATAAGGCTGCATTAACTCGCTCCATCATTAATCTTAAACTGAACATTAAATTGCTTTTGCTCTTCATTGCCGTAACCCCAATCCTGGGTGATTAAACAGTATATAGAAGATATAAAATGCAATGGATATTGTTACTCGCTGTTTCACTTCAAAGAGCATTGTGGATTTTGCCGTTTGAATTTTCATTACCATTAGTACAATATACTCATTTATGTATATTTACAAAGAAAAATGTATTACATTCTCTTTGGAAATGTAGTTTTTTCATTAGTAAGCTCATGTACTGTATTCTTCACATAATTTTGAAACTGAAAAACAAAGAACATTAGCAGTGTGTTCTAAAAATATTGCTTTTATTATTGTCCTAAAATATATGATACACAATATAGATTGGATGAATATCAATTTAATAAATTCTGGTTTACTCTATATCCCACAGCTTGTTGGGATATTACATCATACGTCATTATTATGGAAACACTAAAAAGCACATAGCAGAATAGCAAAACAATATTAACAAAGGGGTTTTAAGATTTAGAAGCAAATAAAGAATGATATATAAACAAAATTGTAGCTATAGAAAATCAGAATCATCGATGCACTTTAATAAATAGAGCCCTATGTGTTTCTTTTTTTTCTTAGGCTATTTCCAAAATCTGTTTTGGGAAGGTGAAGATACTGAGTGCACTTGGGATTTAGCAAGATTTATACACTCCTAGGGGTATATTTATTAAACTGCAGTTTTGAAAAAGTGGAGATGTTGCCGAAAGCAACCAATCAGATGCTAGCTGTCATTTTGTTGAATGTACTAAATAAATAACTAGAATCTGATTGGTTACATTGGATGTGAGGGGGAGGTAGGTGAGAGGGGTAGGGTGGGGAAGTCACGAGTTAAAAGTTTTTATTGAGGACAGACACAAAGGGAAGGGTGCATAAATAGACATGACATTCAATAATACTTTAAACTGTGATGGGGGAATGGGTTGGAGGGGATAAGGGAGGGGAAGCACAAACCAAAGATTTTATTGAAAATAGACACAATGGGGAGGAGAAGGAGAAGGAGACAACAATCAATAACAATCAATCGTCATCTTCTTCTTCCTCAGGACTGTCAAGGGTGTTATAGTCATTTAGCATGCTGTGGATCAGCCTGCGACAGTCCTGGATGGTCATCTTCTCCTGCTTCAAGATGAGATGATTCCTGGCAAGCCACATAGCGTCCTTAAAACAGTTCATTAGGCTCCAGGCCTCCTGGATTGCCCCAACAGTGTGTGTCCCAGGAAATAATCCATAAAATACCAAATGGTATGAAAGGCAAGTCCTGGGCACACTGTCCTTATGTTCATGTTCCAAGGCATCCAACAGTGCCTGTGCAGTGGGGCAGTCCCAAAAGATATGCTGAGCAGTCTCCCTTCTGGTGATACAGAAGGGGCAGTGAACATATCTGCACAGGTTCTGGGAGTGCATGAATGTCCTGAGAGGCAGACCCCCTTGGATAGCCATCCATGCAATGTCCTTGTGTCTATTAGTCAGCCTCTTAGAGGCCACATTCTCCCAGACGTGTTTGGCCGTAGCCACAGGGAGCCCTGGAACAGACAAGAGGAGCAAAACATGCAAATTCTGGTCTGTTTTTTATCCATATGAGGTAGAAAATAATAAAGATATACATACAACATGTGTCATATAGAAGCAGCTTAAACTAATATTATATGGTTAAATAAGTCTGAAGAATAGTTGTAGTATAGAGCTGTAAAAGATCTTACTGAAAGAAAAGAAGAGAGCACCTGTTCCAAATCAACACCTGGCAAGCAGTGAGTCTGTTTCCTTCACATTCAGTGACAGAGGAGCAGGAGGCAGCCCTGCGATACTTCTGCAGTAGACTGGAAGATAATTCTCTTTTCATCTGCCTCCAAACAGAGCATGAGACACACAGCAAGACAAAAAAAGATGCCACAAATGTATTCTATGTTACTCCTTCCAAAATGTAAAAGCTGGTCTAACTGAGGAGAGGATTTAGTTTAGGAGTAAGCCATGTATGGCTCTCCAGCTATTGTAGAATCCCAATTCTGCACTCCACTGGTGGCATAACCTTGATGTAGAGAGATTGACAGAACAATATAGGTATATATGTGGAGAGAGATTGGAGCCTAAATGTTCCCATGCAAGAGCACGTGTTGAGGGTAAATCAGGCTCATAATGTACAATTAGTAAAGAGTATATCTTGAATTCAAGCAAGGATATACAGTGGATATACAAAGTCTACGCAACCTTCTTGAAATTCTAGGTGTTTGTGATGTAAAGCCTGAAATAAAAATAAATCATGTCAGACTTTTTTCTACCTTTAATGTGGCCTAACGCTGCCAGTGAATGGATAAACTGCTATGCTCAAGAGATTTCCCGGTTAGGGATCCAGTGATGCTGTAGAGGCATTAGCTGGATACCATTGAAAATAACCTGTAACGCCATCCTGGGATAGAGTTACTTTGCTGCAAAAAGATTTGTTTTTTGCAGCTCCATAAATTAACAACTGCTGCTGTGGGACAGCGGTAAGCAGGGCCGGACTGGCCATCTGGCACTTCTGGCAAATGCCAGAAGGGCCAATGGCCAGATGGGCCGGTTGCTAGCTGGCCGGCCCCATCGCTCAGCACACAGACTGTCATGCCAGAATTCAGCATGACAGTCTGTGTGCTGAGCAGTGGGGTCGGCACTACACTTACTTCCTGGTGTGGTCGCTTCTCTCCTCTCCTCTATGAATGGCTCTGGAGATGTCACATGGGACGAGCACCATGTGATAGGTGCCGTCCCATGTGTTAGGAGAGACTGTACAGCGCGCTGCGGAGCGCACAAGGTAAGAGGGAGGGGGTAGTTTGTGTGACAGGGGAGCTATATGTGTGACAGGGGAGCTATATGTGTGACAGGGGAGCTATATGTGTGACAGGGGAGCTATATGTGTGACAGGGGAGCTATATGTGTGACAGGGGAGCTATATGTGTGACAGGGGAGCTATATGTGTGACAGGGGAGCTATATGTGTGACAGGGGAGCTATATGTGTGACAGGGAAGCTATATGAGTGACAGGGAAGCTATATGTGTGACAGGGTAGCTATATGAGTGACAGGGGAGCTATATGTGTGACAGGGGAGCTATATGTGTGACAGGGAAGCTATATGTGTGACAGGGGAGCTATATGTGTGACAGGGGAGCTATATGTGTGACAGGGGAACTATATGTGGACAGGGGAGCTATATGTGTGACAGGGGATCTATATGTGTGACAGGGAAGCTATATGTGGACAGGGGATCTATATGTGTGACAGGGAAGCTATATGTGGACAGGGGAGCTATATGTGGACAGGGGAGCTATATGTGGACAGGGGATCTATATGTGTGACAGGGGATCTATATGTGTGACAGGGGAACTATATGTGTGACAGGGGAGCTATATGAGTGACAGGGAAGCTATATGTGGACAGGGGAGCTATATGTGGACAGGGGAGCTATATGTGGACAGGGGAGCTATATGTGGACAGGGGAGCTATATGTGGACAGGGGATCTATATGTGTGACAGGGGAGCTATATGTGTGACAGGGGAGCTATATGAGTGACAGGGGAGCTATATATGTGACACTATATGTGTGACAGGGGAGCTATATGTGTGACAGGGGAGCTATATGTGTGACAGGGGATCTATATGTGAACAGGGGATCTATATGTGTGACAGGGGAGCTATATGTGTGACAGGGGAGCTATATGTGTGACAGGGGAGCTATATGTGTGACAGGGGAGCTATATGTGTGACAGGGAAGCTATATGTGGACAGGGGAGCTATATGTGGACAGGGGAGCTATATGTGGACAGGGGAGCTATATGTGGACAGGGGAGCTATATGTGTGACAGGGGAGCTATATGTGTGACAGGGGAGCTATATGTGTGACAGGGGAGCTATATGTGGACAGGGGAGCTATATGTGGACAGGGGAGCTATATGTGTGACAGGGAAGCTATATGTGTGACAGGGGAGCTATATGTGTGACAGGGGAGCTATATGTGTGACAGGGGAGCTATATGTGTGACAGGGTAGCTATATGAGTGACAGGGGAGCTATATGTGTGACAGGGGAGCTATATGTGTGACAGGGGAGCTATATGTGTGACAGGGGAGCTATATGTGTGACAGGGGAGCTATATGTGTGACAGGGGAGCTATATGTGGACAGGGGAGCTATATGTGTGACAGGGGAGCTATATGTGTGACAGGGGAACTATATGTGTGACAGGGAAGCTATATGTGGACAGGGGATCTATATGTGTGACAGGGGAACTATATGTGTGACAGGGGAGCTATATGAGTGACAGGGAAGCTATATGTGGACAGGGGAGCTATATGTGGACAGGGGAGCTATATGTGGACAGGGGAGCTATATGTGGACAGGGGAGCTATATGTGGACAGGGGAGCTATATGTGGACAGGGGATCTATATGTGTGACAGGGGAGCTATATGTGTGACAGGGGAGCTATATGTGTGACAGGGGAGCTATATGAGTGACAGGGGAGCTATATGTGTGACACTATATGTGTGACAGGGGAGCTATATGTGTGACAGGGGAGCTATATGTGTGACAGGGGATCTATATGTGGACAGGGGAGCTATATGTGTGACAGGGGAGCTATATGTGTGACAGGGGAGCTATATGTGTGACAGGGGAGCTATATGTGTGACAGGGGAGCTATATGTGTGACAGGGGAGCTATATGTGGACAGGGGAGCTATATGTGGACAGGGGAGCTATATGTGTGACAGGGGAGCTATATGTGGACAGGGGAGCTATATGTGTGACAGGGGAGCTATATGTGTGACAGGGGAGCTATATGTGGACAGGGGAGCTATATGTGTGACAGGGAAGCTATATGTGTGACAGGGGAGCTATATGTGTGACAGGGGAGCTATATGTGTGACAGGGGAGCTATATGTGTGACAGGGGAGCTATATGTGTGACAGGGAAGCTATATGTGGACAGGGGAGCTATATGTGTGACAGGGGAGCTATATGTGTGACAGGGGAGCTATATGTGTGACAGGGGAGCTATATGTGTGACTGGGGATCTATATGTGTGACTGGGGATCTATATGTGTGACAGGGTATCTATTTATTTGTGTGACAGGGTATCTATCTATTTGTGTGACAGGGTATGATTATAGTGTAACAAAAAATAACACAGAATTTACTGACAGGCGCCAATAAAAATGGGATCGACAAAGTTAAAAAAATATATAAATCAAGCTCTGAATGACAATGAATACAAATTACCAAAAAAATAACCCCCAAAAAAAATATCCAAAGAATGACCTTTATGATTATAGTGTGTATGTGTGTAACAGTATAACTATAGTATGTGTGTGTGTGTGTGACAGGTTATGATTATAGTGTGTATGTGTGTAACAGTATAACTATAGTATGTGTGTGTGGGCCGGTGTATGACCATAATGTGTGTATGGGTAGCTCTTAATATAATGTGGGAGGTAGGCTGTTAATCTAATAGGGAATTGCAGGTGGGGGCTAATTATTGGGTGCTATTCTATTTGTGGGGTGAAGATGGGGGCAATTTAATAGTGGGGCCTATCAATTTCAGATGGGGTGATTGGATTTTTAATTTAATGCTGGGGTGCTTTGGAGAGAGGGAAATAGTTTTATTTATTAAATGGGAATACTATTTAATGTCAGGGCTAGTTGGAGGGAAATAGATGTATTTATCAAATGTGAATACTAGTACTTTAATGTTGTGGCTGCAGTGAGGCCTAATTTTAAAACATGGATGCTATATTGATTTAACACCAGAGCTAAATTTCATCTGCTCATTTTATTCTCCAAATAGGGCATCCAACATTCCAGGATCCAGACAAGCAGCAACTGATCTAAAGACACCAGCAGCCACAAGTGGTGACCATGACAAGACAGGTAGGAGAGACCAAGACAGTCTGCCAACTGTTCTGAATTTGATGGGTGACTGTCCCACTTAGTCAGGATTTGGTCTGACTACAAGGACAGTTGGGAGATATGTCCTGCTTCACACTGTACTGCTTGTTAAGGCAGAACTGTGTGCACCTAACAGTAGTGCACACTGTATTGCCTTTGTATTTGTCAAAAATTTGTCTAATAGCCAAATTGCATCATAGGAGCCCCCCTGACTTAAGTGCCCGGGCCCCCCGAGCCTTAATCCAGTTGGTCAGCAGGAGGATCTGTGCTCCGTCCCGGACAGGGCACAGCCTGCAGAGCAAGCCGAGGAGCTCTAAGTCTCACGAGATTTATTAATCTCATGAGACTAAGAGCTTCCCTGCTCACTCTACAGGAATGTCAGCAGCATCAGAAGCATAGATAAGTACAGTGGGCTGGGGGTGTCATAATGTATCTGGGGGGGTGGCGTAATGTGGATGGGGAGGGTCTGATAAATGTAATGTTTTATTATAATGTATGTATCAACGCACCATTTTGACCACGCCCCCAACATAATGTAGCTACGCCTTTGGCGGCACCGCCACTGCACTGCGGCACACATTTTTTTTTTCCAGCTTATCAACAGAGGTGGGCCTGTGTGCTTTAAATGCCAGGGCTGATTTTTAGTCCCAGTCCGGCCCTGGCGGTAAGCCCCAATAATTAGGTTAATGGCAGACAAATCTATGATTTCTTCAACGTTAACCCTCTGATAAATAACACAAAGTGTGGAGAGAGCCATTTACCAGCATTCATGCCAGTCTTTCAGTCCTTCAATGCTTCTTAAATAGACCCGTATGGGAGTAAAAGAAGTAGGTTATTCTGACAAGGCAGAAAGTAATTTGACAACATAAGCAAGCAGTAACCTTTTCATTAAGCATGATGAGCCATTATTTTATGGAGACCTATTGAAGAACAGGCCAGAAGACATGCTGGTATTTGAAATACATTAAATGGCAATAAAAGTCCTGTTGACATTGTGGGAGTTAGTTTTTAAAACCCGCCAAGACAAATTAAAATGAAACTAATTAAAAGAAAAAAGAATCTTTTGACAGAATGTTTCTAGAACTGCCAGCTTAAATTATTGGTGTCATAATTCTATCCAATATATTTCATTAAAAGCTAATAAACACATTACTAGAAATTTAAATACACCAAATACTGGTTATTACGGAGACTTATATATTTAAATTAGGGGGTATATTTACTAAACTGCGGGTTTGAAAAAGTGGAGATGTTGCTTATAGCAACCAATCAGATTCTAGTTATCATTTATTTAGTACATTCTACAAAATGTCAGCTAGAATCTGATTGGTTGCTATAGGCAGCATCTCCACTTTTTCAAACCCGCAGTTTAGTAAATATACCCCCTAGGTGTTTATATATAAGTAACATCTGTCCTGCTAGCTTTAAAAAGCTGTGAAGGATAAAGCTTTTCTATAATGCTTCACTCTAGAACAGTAAAGAACCTGGAGTCTCGATGAAAGTTTATCAGTGTCCGTGAAATACTGTGTAATAAAATTATATGCTATGGTTGCTATTTGATGTCTGTATCAAATAACCCCGCTGCATGAGAGGATGCATAATGTGTCTTTTGCTATATTTCATCACATTTATCTTTTTAAAGCCACTCAATACTCCCATCCAACCATGGCCTGGGCTTCACAGACACACATATTTGAAACCAAGGAGTGCATGCCAGGGCAAAATGATGATTTCACATAATATTTTGGAATAAAAAAGAAAAGAGCAGAACTATGTTAAATATTTATGAGAGTACTATTATGATCATGTAGATAGTATATATATATATATATATATATATATATATATATATATACACACACAGTTTTTCTAGTCCCATGTAAAATGATAGGCTGCATTGTCATGAATATTGGTGTGTGTCTCTGTGATGTCACTGGTTAGGTGCAGATAAAATATTTGGATAAATATTGGCGATGTCCAGGTTCACAAAACAACACCCCCTTATCCGCCCAACCATGTTCCCAAAATCTCCAAGTCATGCCTATGTGCTGATAATGTCATGATCCCAAATTGACAAGCTTTGACTCTTTTGGTGGCTGAAAGCTCAAAACATCCACCATGCATTGAAAAATAAGCTTGTGACCCACTGTGTGCCTCAATTTTCGGCACCTGTACATAGATTCCCATGAAAGTGCATATTTTGGAGCAAAATGTCAACAAGGGGAGTTTACACAATTGCACAATGTGTCTTGATATTTTTCTGCCTCATGGCACACTTCTAGATTACAGGGACGTCTACCGAGAGTGGAGAGTAGGCATGCCCTTTAAAGTGTGTTTGACAGACCAGGCACATTGGTGTAAATTCACGGAGTTTTGCACTACACAATGCACACCTTATAAATTACCTACAATGTGTAGGTAATTGGTACTCTTTAAACATGACCAAAATAAGTGATTTGACATTGTTGACTTTACAAAGAATAAAGGACTTCACTCACCCTTGTTTTATTCAGCGGGAAGTATTCTGAATTAAATTGTTTATTCCCCTTATATTTAATAATGTATACTATTTTAACAACACAACAGCCTTCTTTCTCTCTTTTGAATAATGGATTGAAAATGTCCTATTCTACAGACTGTCCCTCCAACATCTCTCCAGATGATTAAACTTGCATGCCATTAATAAATATATAATGTGCTCAACATTATATTAGATCAAATATTCAATAAGCTCCACTAAACATATAGGAATTAGGAGCTTCAGAGTAATTACAGGCCGCTGATTGCTTTCATATCCAGACTTTGTCTGACTCTACAGACACAGGGATTGGGTTCAGGAGACATTCAATTTTATTTATAATATATAAGCATACAGCTGTAAGTTATACATAATTAGGTAGAAGATTATTACAAAGCAACAATATTTAAAGAGTAAGTACATTAATATATATCAAAGTTTGTGTATTACTGAGTTGAATAATATATAGGAAGTGAATGGAGGGCTTATACTTAGCTGAAAATGTATATACTACTCTCTTTCATTCCTTAGCAGCAAATGTCCATGTGGAGGTGCTTCTGTAACACAGAACACAACAACTAGTACAGAAATGCAAAGTATGGGCCAGTGATGTCACAGCAACTCAAATGACAGCAGTCACTGCTTTTTTTACCTGTTTCAGAAGCCTTTAGGACACTTTCCTATAGATGTGAGAAAGTCTTCAGTTGTCTGCAATGGAGTGGGCAGTTAATTTCTGTAATGTATCCCCCTCCTTAAATTAAGATAAATAATCAGTTGGGATAGATAAGCTGCCTTAATTACTAATTTTCTGAATGCCAAAAATAATTTTTACGGATGTATGTTCTATGATACTTAGGAACTGTTCATTCACTGTGATCTTAACAGTCCTATTGGCTTATTCCTCATAAGAAAAATAACACTGGTATTTCAAAAGTTAGTTGACTCTTTTATGAGAATTCTCTAACCTACAGCATCTTCACTGTTGGACATCAAATAATAGGATGAAGTCGTTCTAAACTAATAAATACCAATTGTAATGGTTTCCTCTACGATTGCGATTCATACGCAATGGCGTACTGTGGCTAATTACGCAATTGTAAAGGAAAAAAAGTAAACACACTTCCATTCACACCTACATTTCTAAATAATTAATTTATAATAAAGTCTCCAACTTGCATTCTTTTAATATTAATATAAAAGACTTTATTACACCAAGGTAAACCTACATTAAAGATATTTAGGGTTCAGGTCATAAAAAATGTATTGTGTTTGGTCTTATATTAATCCACAGTTTACCAGAAGGAATTTGATATCTTCGACTTAGCTATTGCACATTGTGATAGCTAGTTATGATTAGTATAAGATTAATACTCAAAATGCTCTGTACTGAATATGTTAATATGTTAGTTTAAACTGGAATTTCGGCGGTTCTCTGAAGCAAGACACGTACATAGCTGTTGGGAGTGAGTTGCCTCCACCTTTGGAGAAGCATCGTTTGAACTAACCTATGACCTGCATTGTACTGGACTATCCTGAATCCTAAACCAATGAAGAATGATCTTAGTGTTATACTATGGACAAAAATGCAAAATGTAACTATTGGTTTTTTTTATCATTTCCCCACATGATACATTTAAAATAAGCAATTACAATAAACACTGCAATATTGTGAAATTTGTCACAAATGTACTCTCTCTTCTTCATTCTCTACTAAAATTGAGTATATTCCTTTCCATTTGGGAAGAAAACCTTTTTATGTACAAAAACCTGCATTTTAGGAAAGTGGTAAGTAATTAAGGCAGACGTGAGAAAATGTGATGTATTACACCTGTGGGAACCCAACAAACATCAAAGATCCATCTGACCGATTTTCTGTAAGTCTCCCTGAGCTGAATAACCAGTCTCATTGATTGATGTAGAATTAGCAGCCTCAATCGCTCCTATTTAATCTAATGTGAAGTTCTTATACAGTCAGTATATATGTCACATGGGGCAATCACAGATCAGTAAATATAGTAAAAGAGACTACACACCAGAAAAATGTTGCAGCTGATAAGGCAGCTTATGAAAAAGTTACGATCATCTATTATAATGTACAACCAAGAAATATAGTAAAATATTTTTATTTTTAACCACTTTTTAAATAATGAAAATGTATTTTAACATTATTTTTTATTCAATCAGTGAGCACTACAGTGTTCAAAGTTAAAATTCACTGTAACATTCACTGTTTGTGTTCAAGTTTTGCAGTTCGTCATTAAAAACAGTTAAAACTGTATTAACTTAAGCTTGTCTACATGTAGAAGCTGCCTCAGTCTCAGACCTGTCCAACTTTCTCACTTTCCAAATTGTGCATTGATTCAATGAATTAGTTTGAGCAACAATTTGCAGCTGCTTTAAGCATACTCTTGACCATACAAAAGATAAAGCTTTTGCAAACATGGGCAGACTGGAAATAAAAGGGTAAATGACTATGCTTTAGTCATCATAGCCACCGTCATTTTTTTCCCTTAATCTTTGAAATAAATATTTTATAAAAATCAAATACAAATCGAAACGGTTAACGCCAGTATAGCTGTGGTTAGGGACTGTGCTGTCATAGGGGGCTATATAGGCAGTAAAGAAGTTCATTGCTAACCTTAAATGCTCATTCAACTTCTTCTTCACCAGGAGTAAACAGGATTTATGCTGTGTTTATACTGTTTTGCCCCAGAAGAGATAGGACTATTGTTTGCTAGTCTATTAAATTATTCTTGCTTGCTTCTTCCCTTTCTGTTTTTAGTGTTATTAAGTTCAGCTCCGATTTGTGGAGCACAAAAGAGTTGAGCTTTTGCAGAAGTAGACGGCTTTTTGCCAAACGTGGACATATTAGGGCAGATCGGGGCGAGGGTTAGGTGCAGATTTTTGAATAAACAGGGCTTCATTGCACATGTGCTAGGCCCCACTCAGATTCAGAAGAGCACATTTAGCCTTCAGAGTGGATGGACCAGCATCATGTTGTACCCCCAAAACAATTTTTGTAATGAGTCCTGTTATTGAGAACTATACCCCTGGAACCTATCAATTATAATGAATACAGCAGCCTCTACTATTAAATATAACAACTGATTGGTGACTTTGTCATTCCTATATTTGATAGCAGGAGTAGATTATCCAAAAAATATTATACAGACACAGGAGGCTTCACCTACTCACCATGATAGTACCACTTTGCATAACCATAACAAATGTTGTATAACACTCTATACAGACAAAAACACTATACACACAAACACTATACCTACCCAAAATGGCATGTACTTAATTACACAAAACAAAATAAGATTTTAAATATTGAAGCGTGGGAGCCCTCATTTTCATGTTCAAATCTAACAATTAGGAAGTTCCTATAAATTTGGAATTTTTAACAACATTATAGGCAGGAGCGCAACTAGATATTTGTAAGGGCCCCCATGTACCATGCAATGGAAAAACTCATATATATTTACTGTGTTTGTCCCCAATTGTAAAGCGCTATGGAATATGTTGGCGCTATATAAATAAATGACAATGATGATATATATCTATGGGGCTTTGACAGAGAAGGCAGCCCCCCCAGCTGTGGCCCCCTCATCTATGGTAGTTACGCCCTTCATTATAGGAATCCTTTGGCAAACATAGTGTTAATGACAGCTTGCAGCTTGGAGCTCCCAAGTTGCTTATGTAAACATCTGACTCATGACCTGCAGCCTGTTCCCCATGTTAAAAACTCTGATATTTTCTTATCTGCGCATTGCAGAGAGGAATCAGCCCAAACACACACTCCCACGCACTAGCTGATAGGCACAGAGCCCAAACACAGTCACCTAATCCACGTACATGGAAATGGGTAACACGGGTGTCCCAAGAGATAGCAGAGATCAGACAACTTCTATAAGTCATCATTAATAGGTGACATCTATCACTGGAGGCAGTGAACTGAAGGAGGAACTCTGAGCCAACTCAATCTTCAACTGATTTAAACAATTCTTATTAACATGCTCTACTAGGACAATTTTGCGGGTTATAAAATATATTCCGTCAATTAGATGTTGTGAAGCCTGAAACAGAGCTGAAGATCTATATAACACTTATAATATCAGAAATTCATCTCAATACTATAAAGAATAATTAGAATTTTTAATATATCTGAGTATAGCAACACGGCTGCTCCTAATCTCTCTCATTTGTTAAATGACATATTCAAAAAAATAATCAAATTCTTATTTGATTACACAAAAGCTCTTATGTAATCTGGATTGGGAAGAGTTACTGCTCAGTTACGCTGTATTAACAGAAGGAAGGGAGCCATAGCCGGCCTCTTCCCAACAACTGACACGCACCCTCTGTCATAAGAGCATCGCAGCTGGTTACACCAACATTAATAACTGCCACTAAACACCTGGACATGCTAAGAGCACGTGTCACGGTAGCTGCCTGTGATCAGGCCGTCATTAAAGGGTTCTACAACGCTACATACAGTATATAGACATGCAACTGCTTCAGACAACAGCATTTGTCACATCAACAAAATCGAACTGCAGATGAATGTATTACCTATTAAGTTAACTATAAATGTGTATGGGAGTTATCAGTCATAGTATTATTTAGTACACTATAGGCCTGATTTCAAGTTGCATGCAAAATTATTTGCGTGACACAAAAATGTGTGTAACTGCATGTAGTTTGTCACACTGCACATGCGCACAACTTGCATATGAATTTTGAGTTGAGCGTATCTTAAATTTACGGCCCCTTACGTTTAGAAAGGTGGGTGTAAGATTAGTACAATAAGGTGTGGAGACACAGGCAACCACGCCCCTGTGAGATGTGTCCTAATTTGACTTGCATATATCCTTAGATAACTTTTGTGCACCCATAAGCAAAAGTGAAAATTGAAAAAATTAGTTGCAAATTATTAGTTGCTAATAACTGCCTTGCATATTGTTGCTCCAAATGCACATACATATATATATATATATATATATATATATATATATATATATATATATATATATATATATATATATACATACATATATGCACTAGAATTCAGGTTGCATGTTTCTTAATATATGTATAGCTCAAAGGTCTGTGCAAACACATTTTGCACATACGCAAATAGAGCATCATTACTTTCAACTTAAAGGGGTCTATTTATTAAGACCCCCGATAAGAAGATTTTCGATCTCTGTGTATCACACTAATAGAAAATCTTTTATCACACAATTCAATAAGAATACTTTACAGGGCAGCTGAGTGATGCTCAGCTTTCTGGTGATACCGGCTGGCTGCGGCTAGAGAAGTATTATCACTTGCCAAGTCAGTTCTGGGACCCTTTGCACTTGCTTGAGCAGACATACCTGGACTTTGTCTTCCCATTTCAGTTTCTACAAACAAATAAATTTAGTTAAAAAAAGACGGGGGAAAAAAGTAAAAGATAAAAGAACTGAAAATGTGTAATAATAAAACAATTTTAGCTGTGCCCCCCCTCCCCCCCAAGATGGTGTTAGCAATCAGAGGACAGCAGCCCCCAGCAATGGTTACCTGCCTGTGATAGCCTTCTCCCTATTTAATAATCTCCTTTTTGCAGCACTTATCTCCCTTTAATAAAGAGACCCCTAAATAAGGCCCCTTATGTGTTGTACATTACCGCAAATATCAAAGCTACAACCCATTAAGATAAATGTAAATGGCGTGATAATCCTTCCAAAATTGTTAATTGATGATCCAGGTGAGCTAAATGCTCCATGCTTCAGTAAAGACTGCTCCATTTACAAACAGCAAAAAATTAGAAGCATTTGGCAAACTACAATGTTCCCGTACTGCGACAACACGTAATTGGTTCCATATGCCCATGACTATTTTTATGCCATGGAGCACTGATTTGTGCAGAGAGAGGGCTGTATTTGCAAGGCTATTTTATTGCTGTTGATGAAGAGTAGTTTAGCGCGGTTCTTGCAAAAACCAAGTTTTTTAAACATTCGAGAAGAACTTCAAGAGTTGGCAAGCCGTGCAGCTAGAGCACTGCAGGCATTGTCTGATTTGCAAAGTGCCATAGTGGTTGTGCATTATGCACAAGGCACTTATTTTGCAGGATCATTTTTTAAGCTCAAAATAGGGTAAGCTATTCTGGCAGGGAGTTTAAAACACAGTAAAGTGCATGACACAGCTAGCAGTGGGTCCATGGACAGCCTTCATCAGCATCTAAATTTACATTTTTTTTCCCCTGGCCACCATTGAAAATATAGTCGATCAAGCAGCCATTAGATATACTCAATATGACAGTGTATTATTATTTTATTATTATTGACATTTATCTATATTCCGTAGCGCTTTACAATTGGGAGCAAAGCAGTAACAAATCGAAACTGGGTATTAAAGACAGAGAGACAGGTAAAAGGGCCCTGCTCGGAAACTTACAATCTATAGGACAATAGGAGTTTGATACATGAGTTTAAGTGCTACATATTGCATACTGTTCCAGCCAGATTGCAAATATAGAAAATGCTTAGTGGCTATAAGATCCAGTTACACAGCAATGTTGGCCAGGGGTTCAGAGGGTTGATTGTCTTGTGTGAATTGTGTAAAAGGTGGCAATAGGGTGCCCTAAGAAGGTTGAGAGGGTGGTTGAGGAATATTATAAGCTAGCCTGAGGAGGTGGGATTTTAGAGAATGCTTGTGAGCATTCTAGGCAGTGAGCTTGTGGGTAGGTTTTATTGTTATGTTGTCAACAGAAATACTAATTGTGAGGTAGGTAAGTTCTGTTGGCTGGTGAGAATATTATTAGCTCTGTTTTTGAAATATTGAGTTTGAGGTGGCAAGTGGTTTGGTGAAAATGTGGTACTGCCGTATCAGGCATGGAGAATGTAGAAATTGGGGAGAGAAAGTGTTGCAGAAAGGTGGAAAACTGTTGAAAATTAATAGATTTAAAAATTTTGGGGGTGTGAAGAGACTTGGTAGAGTTTGACAGCAGAGAAGTTAAAGTACTGGGAGAAGAGCTTGTAGTTGATAAGGTGATGATCCGAGAGAGGGAAAGGTGAGTTAAGGAAATCAGAAACTGAGCATGGCTCTAGAGAAAACAAAATCAAGGCAGTGGCCATCCTAATGAGTAGAGGAGTCAGTCCAGTAAGAGAGAGATAGAGTGAGGATGTTAGAGAGAGTAGTTTGGAAGCACAAGTGGAATATGGATTGTCAATGGGGATGTTGAAATTACACATGATGGTGGCGGGGATGTCAGAGGATAGAAATGAGGGAGCAAGAAAGTGTTGGTGTGGGTACCAGGTGGTGATAGATCACAGAAACACACATTGAGAATGTGATGAATATCTGAATAGCATGTGCTTCAAAAAAATTAGAACAATAGTGATGAACTGTGCATGTACAATGTGGGGAAAGTAGTCCAGCCCTACCGCTTTGTCTGCCTCCCGGTCTGGGGGTGTGGGTGAAATGGAGGCCACCATGTGAAAGGGCTGCAGGTGAGGCATTGTCTAATTGTGTGAGCCATGTTTCTGTTATTGCCAGAAGGTTGAGGTTGTTTGAAAGGATGAGGTTGTGTATGGAGTTATGTGTGTTACAAACAGAGTGTACATTGCATAGAGAACACTTAAAGGACCTTGAAAGAGATGGGAGGCAGGTGATGTGCTTGAGGTTTGCTTGATATTTGTATTGTTCTGAATAAGATATATGTATATGGGGGATGTGGGAGATGTGTGGGTGTTGGTTGCCAGGTTTTGGACATATATTACCAATTTAATGAGAGAGAGAGAGAGAGAGAGAGAGAGAGAGAGAGAGAGAGAGAGAGAGAGAGAAAGAGAGATAGAGACACTGTTTCCTATCATTGCAGTGAAATCTAGGCCAGTCCCACCACTGTAAATTCTCCAGCAGTCACTTACTGTTAAAGACAAAGTTCTCTCTGAGGCATATTAGAGGAACAATTCACTTTCTTAAACATCTATTTATTGAAAATTCCTAGACCCCAATTGTCATTTACCAATGAGAGGTACATACTTATGTGCTTTATTTACCGAAATGAAAGGGATAGGATGGCGCAGCTAGTGAGAAATCATTCTTGGTAGGAAACACCTGGTCATTAACTCTAGTAAAACACTGTAGAATATTGCAACCAGGAACTATGGAACAGGATCTATAATTGGGTAATAAACACGCCAGACATCCAGGTTGGTAAAGACACAAATGGAAGATGGGTTCCAAAATAATTTGCATCAGCCACATTAGTCTACAACAGACGTCCTTACTGGACTGATCTCTAACGTTGGGGAGCCAGTTAGTAACACCAGCTTCCCGTTCCTGTGATCGCACGATGAACACAAGCCAGAATGGACACATAGCTTGGCGTGTAAATACAAAGGGGTACAGTGACCCGCACACTGAAATGCCCAAATTCAACAGCCAGCCTGGAGCGAGCCTATTAAGTAACAGTGATATTAACTGTATACATTGTACAGGTCTATAAACACATACTTACCTACTTTCTTCAGCTCCCTTCCGGGAGCCAGCCAGTGGAGGGGGGCGTGAAGGGGCGGGGTAGCCGAAATCGCGTCATTTCGGCCCCGCCCCCTGTGACGTCATGACGCAAATTGCGTCATTTGACAGCGGGGGCGGGGCCAAACGCCGCGATTCACCGGGAATCGCGGCGTTTGGGATCTAATTCTGCCCACTTCACTAGGAAGTGGGGCACTTCCTAGTGAAGTGGGCAGAATTCGGGAGATTGCCACACTCGCCCGGGAGTCCGGGAGACTCTCACAAAATGCGGGAGTCTCCCGGACATTCCGGGAGAGTTGGCAAGTATGTAAACATCACATAACAAGTTTTTCTTGTGTTATTTCTCTTATCCCTAGCATGCAAAATTAGTTGTTTGTCAAAGGTAAATGTCAATGATTTGCTTTCTGCTGCAGGTCTTTAATTATTTGTACCTGCTCTGGTGATAACCTCATATACTGTAACGTGCAATAAGAGAATTAGCATTTTCCCTCAATACAGATTTGTTCCTAGCTTCTGTCAGGTAGATGTTAGAGGTTGTTACAAAGGGTCAGGAGTTGTAATTGAAATGAGAGAAGACTGTGTGTGCTTGATTCAAATGGAATTTTGGTTTATGTAAAACTTTTATGAGTGTATTAATTTTGATAAAATGTGAATATTATTACATGAAATAGGAGGTTTCCTTTTCTCATCTATGCAGCAGAAATTCTTTGTGATAAGTCAGCTTGTACTTGTCAATGAAATGTAGAATGCTTTAGAAAGGACTGCTGACGTCACTTCTTGTCTCCTAGCTTAAACACTGTTTTTTTTTTAAGCTTATTATTATATACGCTGGCACTTTATGGTCTGTTAGCTTTGTCTCTATGAGAGTTTACGGTTTTCCTCAATGCCTAACCTAGTACACTGCTACTATTTGCCAGTATTAGTTGCTGATTGTATCATGACCCTGGCTTGACAACATCTAAATTCCAAATTCAACTTTGTTACTACCCAATTTAGCATTTGCCTCAATCATCTCATGAATGTCATAGTTGACCATAATTTTGTGGGCCAATTTGTCCCATTTACAACAAATTGGCTTGGAATTCCCATGTGCAGGGCTTGATCGGCCACTGAAGTTGTCCTACACTAATGGATCCTCATGGGTATAATCCGTTTTGGTCTCCAAAATTTTTGACTAAATTGGAAACAGATTTAGATGCTCGCCTAACCACACCTACTTCCGGATCTTAATGTCTGCTGCCAGCTAAAGCTATGGATGGACACATTTTTTTACTGCCTCTTAGCAGTGTTACAAACCTGTATTTTGCTGCAGGATAGTGGCACAAGGGTAATTGATGACCATTCTAAACTGGTGGTCATTTCCACATGAAGGGTGATTACTGAACAATACATTGTATTCATGAGTACATTTGATATTGTACCATGAAAGTCAGATTAACTTCTTTTTTAGTGTAATTAATTTCCGTGACATGCCAGTTGCCTATTTTGCCTCTTCCGTATTGCTGTGGACTCCTATACAGACTCTACCACTCCTCACTCCAGTCGGCATATTCTGAGGTGCAGTGTGCATCTCTAGCCACAATTAATAGCTACACTCATTTGGCTCTTTTTAATATGTATGCATGTTGTTTGCGTGTTCTACAGTAACCTTGTATGTCTTTCAACATATCTCGTATTACTCCCATTTTTGACCAACAGGATATTGTGCTCTAAGCTTTCTAGCATACAATAGTGTATTGAGGGGCAATCTGATACTTCAAGTGCCATTTAACACATGTAATAAATTTAAACTATATATTTAATCAAAGAAAGGGACACCAATCTATAATAACATATCAACAGACATTTTAATTTAAAATGCGTTACAAGCTATAAAACTTATTCTGATAATTTATTAATCTCAGATGTGCTTCTGATGCTATGTGACCTCCCTGCGTTGTGTGGAGGAGGAGGTCACATGCTGCAGAAGTTGTCTACTCCAGGCAAAGAATAAGATTGGATTCAGTCTTATTCTTTTTTTAATGACCCACTGTGATTCATTGGCCAACCCAGCTCTTATTCAATAAGAGTTGGGGTTGTGGATGACTCTTCGTGAGCGGTGGTACTCACCATTCCGGTTGAAATAATTCCAATACTGACAACTGCGGCGAAAAAATTCCAAAAACAATGAGGGTGACATGAAAAAAATGTAGACTTACTATGAAACCGACACTAGACATTTTCGACACGAGACCTACAAATTGCGACCACACAATATGCTGGCACTTGAAAATGACGTCACTTCTTATGGCGACACCGAGATTTCCACATTTAAAGCAGCAACGCCGGAACCTGACGCCTAGATAATACAAAATAAGGGTTAGGTTTAAGATTAGGGTTAGCATTAGGGTTAGGGTCAGTATTAAGGTTAGGCTTAGAATTAGGGTTAACATTAACGTAAAACGTCGGGTCCCGGCATTGCCGCTTTAAATGCAGAAATCTCGGTGCTGCCATTTTCAAGTGCCGGAATATTGTGTGATCGCAATTTATAGGTCCTGTGTCTAAAATGTCTAGTGTCTGTTTCATAGGAAGTCTATATATTTTTCATGTTGCCCTTATTTTCTTTGGAATTTTTTTTCCTGCAGTAGCCAGTGTCAGAATTATTTCAACTGGAAAAATGTAACCCACCCTCCGTGAGACATAAAGCAGAAAACAGGAGATGAGGCAAACAGAGTATAAAGCTGATGGGTCATAAAGCGGGAAGAACCTTTGGGCTGCAGGTGAAGTATCAATCTGCTTAATCTTGTTACTGCTGTCAGCAATCTCCTAGTGAGGCCTCCTTGGGAGCTGCAACTTGTGGTCACCTTACAATTATTTTATGAAGCTGAGGATTCACTGTTGTTCTATATCTTTCTTGTCGTCCACATGGAGATCATTTTACATAAGATTCTTGATGCAATGAGCATAATATATCATTGAAAATCTTAAGCCGCAGGTATTAAGCAATTTAATTTATTAGGAAAACAGCTTAAGCATATGAGATGACTGGTTCCAGTAAGCTCTGTTTTTTGGGTAATAGGATTGCTGGGAAAATATTCACACGAAAACAGCCATTGTGTAGTTCTGTGCACTTCAGAACTATGCTTACATGTCTATATGATGATACCTCTCTCTCTCTAACTCGCTCAGTCTCACTCAGTCTCACTCAGTCTCACTCAGTCTCACTCAGTCTCACTCAGTCTCTGCCTTAACTCTCCATCTTCCCTCTGTTTAGATAATTGACAAAGAGACAAAGGTCTCCACGGGATGTTTTGGCCCTCCCTGAGCTCACCTTAGGACACCTGTGTTACGGTATGACAGGTGTACCGCCACATATAGGTTCAGGGTCCACAAGCACGTCACAGAAGTGGATGTCAGCACACCTAAGGTAGAACATGCGCTATTTCCCCAATCCGTCATTTACCTCTGTAAAGCATCAGTGTGGACTGTCCATCTCTCCATAGAGATATGTTACTGTATACAACTGGCCAATGTATTACTGATATGTCTCTTGTCTCACAGAGTGTCTCTAAATATATGCTTTGAAAGTAGTACATTACAAACCTTCATCCTACCAACACAATGGCAGGGAATGGAGAGGGAGGGAAGGGGGGAAAGGAGGTCAGTCCTGTTTTAATGCTGTCTGCCTGGCTGTTTTTCCCTGGGGAAACTAAATGAAACCAGATAACTTTTACAGCTACTGAAGGGTGGTTGTACTGGACAAAACACAATGATAAGTAAGCACATAAACTAAAATACTACCAAACAGTTTTGTAAAGATAATCGTGGCTTTTTAGTGAAATATTACAGATTAGTAGCAGTCTCAAATTTCAATTTGTGCTTTTAAGACTTTGCAAAGTAACTATGTTCGCAAAAAAGAAAACAATGTACGATAAAGATATAAAATTACAGATTACTTTAAAAGCTGGAGGGGACACTGTGTGTGAGAGGCCACGGGTTATCATTTCTGTACATCAGCCTTTACATGAACAACCATGGTAAGTTTAGCTGTACTATCTTCTACTAAATGTAATTATGTGTATCACAGGTTAACAACTGTTACTGTAGCTTGCGGGTGACTTTGTCACATTTGAATTGGAAAATAATGCTCTCAGTTCCAGTCCCAAAAGATTAGGCTGCAACACAGACCTGAATCACTGAGCAATTACCATAATCAGAACAAGTACACATTTCAATTGTCTCTGCAAATTTAGCAAACAACAGAACAGCGCAAACACCATGTCTATATTATGCAAATGTATTATAAATTGTTCAAGTTGCAATCAGCTACTTTTTGTGTCAAGAAAATAACTTGACAGCAATTTCTATTTCCTTCGCCAAGTATAACTAGAACATTAAAGTGAACTTGTCACCTACACACGCACATACACACAAACAGTGCTGGCAGCCATTTTGTGAGCTTAACCCACACTGATGAGACAATGCAATTCACCAGTAACTAACTACTGACATCACTGCCTCATTCCTAATTCATGGTTGCCTACTCTCCCGGGATGTCTGGGAAACTCACAAGTTTTTGGGAGCTCTCCTGGGCTCCCGGGAAAGGAGGGCAGCCTCCCTAATCCTGCCCGATTCGTTGGTGAAGTGGGTGAGGGCGGGGTTAATCACATCATCCTGGCCCCATCCCTTGCTACAATAGTCCAAAATTGGTATTGTATAGCAAGGGGCGGTGCTTAATAATGAGATTAGCATAACCACACGCCCCCAAGACACAGACAAATTTGGAGATCTATCGGAGGGTTAACCTCTAAAGCTGGCAAGTATGGCCTAATTCCTAATGAAGTGATAAACTGAATATATTGCTTTAGTCAGCAAAATGGCTGCCTCTACTGGACCACATTTATAAAGTGCACAATGCAAAACACTTTGCTTTCTGCATCAAGGTGCACACCTACTATCTGCTCTTCCTAGACACCCCTGCAAACTAAAAGTGCGTCTAGGTGTGAGGACAGATGGCAAAATGTAAAGTGGTGCTCTGTGCAAATATCACATTAAAAGTCCAACACTCAATCTCTTCCACTATTCTTTCTTTTGTGCCTTTCTCCTAAAATACTGTTTGGTTTAGCCTATAATTTAGTCTTTATTATATGCTGCCATTTGGGTGTTTGAAGCTTTCTATCGCAAGTGCAACTGGAAGTCACAAGATACTAAAAGCAAGTTCTTTTGTGGAGTGTAAATGGCTGGGTGCCCTCAGGGGCTGGTTGGGCTGGGGAAAATCTGCCCCCTGGGCCAGTCCCATAGGGGGCTACCTTGGGTTGGGTCACTGGGCCACCTGCATCTTTTTTGCTTTAAAATGTTCCTAATAGGCTGCTGAGCTGAGTGTCACCCCTTGAGCCAAAATTTTCCAGCCAGCCCCTGTCTGCAATCCAAGCATCTACAACGATACTGTCCTCTCCACCCCTTCATCTCATTTCAATAATCTCGCTCCTCGAAAAACAAACAAGTTATAGTCCATTTTAAAACCAATGTGGTCATACAAAAAAAAAAATCATCATCTTAATTTTAGTTTGCTAGTAAAGACATTTTTGCAGGTTAAGTTAAAACATACTTGTCCTGGAATGTCTGGGAGACTCTTGAATTTTTTCTTACCTCAGGGATTCATCCTATTTCAGTGGCTTGGCAATGCATCTCTTTCACCAGAAATAACTTTATTTCTTAGTTTGCCCAATAAATGTTATACAGTATTATATATATTTTATAGCATTTAATTTTTTTTTTTTTTTTTTTCACCATCAATGTTTTTTTTAAATTAAAGTGGGTACAGATAATGAAAAAGGGAAAAGGGACAGCAAGAAAGCCATGTAGATTCCCTCAGGACACCTTGTACACTGTATCATGTACACCACATTGGAGGATGTACATGAGAATCTGTCAATGAACTTATAATCCCGCTGTGTGTTGGGTATGTGGACTGTGTTTGTTGGTAGGACATGGGTGCAGGTTTTGCATTTTTTGTTTTTGCAAGGGAAGGTGCCAGTCCCTGATGGTGATGAGAGGGCACTTCTAACGAGGAGATTTCTTAAGTTTGGAGGTTGTTTGTATGAAAGAAAAGGTAAATCTATTGTCTTACTGAAATATGGGTGGAAGATCAGCAGCAATTTTCCACAAGATGTTCATGTGGGGATTGTAAGTGACCACTAGGGGCACCCTGCTGCTGTCCTCCTTCTGTTTGTAATCCAGGAGGCTACTCCTTGGGATTCTTGTGGCTCTGTGGATCTGTTCATCTATAACTATTGGATGGTGTAATTGTTGTAGGAATGCATTCCTCAGTGATTGTGTTGTTTTCTGTCTTCACTGTCTGAACAAATCCGAATGTATCACAGAGCGTGGCTGTAAATGATGGACTTCTTCATGTGTCCTGGGTGAAAGCTGTTCCATCTCAGATATGCTGGGCGGCCTGTAGGTTTATGATAGACCGATGTTTGCATAGTATTGTTTTTATTGTATAGGGTCATGTCCAGGAAGTGTATCTGAGATTGTGAGTAGTTAAGAGTGAGTCTAATGGTTGGGTGAAATTTGTTGAAGTTTTTATGGAAAGTCAGCAGCTCATCTTCAGAGCCCGTCCAGATTAGTAGCAAATCATCAGTATAACGGAAGTATGCTAGAGGTTTCATTGGGCAAGTTGATAAGAATTCCTCCTCTAGTTTAGCCATGAAAAGATTAGCATACGGAGGTGACATCTTACTACACGTGGCTCTTCCCATGCAAAAGAAAAGTAATTATGATTGAGTACGAACCTGATCAGCTGCAGGGTTGGCTCCGTGGATGGACTGTTTACTTGAAGATGGTGTTGGTATGCGGCTATGCCATCCTTGTGGGATATGTTAGAGTACAGAGATTCCACATCCAGAGTTGCCAGTATTGAGCCTTCTGGTAGTGGACCCAGGGCTGAAAGTTTACAGAGAATATCCATGGTATCCTGGATATAACTAAATGTACGTCTCACCAAGGGTTTTAGAACATTCTCTATCCAGCCAGAAATATTTTCCGTTAAGGTCCCAATACCAGAAATTATTGGTCTCCCTGGATTGCCCATTTCGGGATTGTCTGGTATAAGGTCCAGTAGAAAGGATGGTCCAGGGTTGAAACCATTTATGATCTTTATAAGTTCCTCTGTGTATTGTTTGCTGGGGTCTTCCATAATCAGAGTGTAGTATTTTTTATCCGAGAGCTGTCTGTATGCTTCCTGAATGTAATCTGATGTGTTCATAATTACTACAGCTCCTCCCTTATCTTATGTGTAGCCCCTCCCTTATCTTATGTGTAGCTCCTCCCTTATCTTATGTGTAGTGGCTAGAAACACATCCTATATCGTGTGTAATTTCACCTCCAACTAACTAATGTGGCTCTTAGCGTTTAGGCAAGTGAGTTCAAGATAGCTACATAGAAATTAATATAGCAGCATTGTTATTAAATTCCCTGAAAGTATTACTGAAATAACCGGATATTACTGAAATATCCGTATTAGTATATGGACAAATACCTATATTAATACAAGGAGGTCCCTTGTTGTTTAATTACAACATTTTAAACACTCATTCTCTATTTTTGCTACTCTTTTCAAATTCTCCACTATCATTTTATATTTTGCCAAGTATAGATATTATTATTATTATTATCCTTTATTTGTTAGGCACCACAAGGTTTCCGCAGCGCCGTACACAGTACAAACAGTAGACTATACAGGGTGAAACAGTACAAAACAATAAACAAAAATACCAGTACTTCAGATATTAAGCTAGATGGTAATGTTATCTTTTAAAATGGATATTAATAAAGAATTATTATTATTATTACCATTTATTTATATAGCACCACTAATTCCGTAGCGCTGTACAGAGCACTCACTCACATCAGTCCTTGCCCCATCGGGGCTTACAGTCTAAATTCCCTAACATTATACACAAAAAAACATTGGCGCGAAGTATGACCTGATGATAGAATAGGGATGTAGTAGATGAGAATATGACAAAAGAAATAATATATTTGGAGTAGATGGAAATCGTAATTTATATGACAGTTTTAAAAGACACAACTTTTGAGATTTAGAGATAAACATTCAGGATAATCAGGTCATTTCTAAAACATACATTAAAGAAGTAGACAGTAATACTTTTATTCCGCGAACTAGTAACCATCATCCGCTGTGGCTGAAAAACATTCCAAGCGGACAATTCCGGAGTCTCAGAAGAAATTGTTCAAAAGTAGAAGACTACACTGAGCAAGCCAATAACATGAAAATAAGATTTGTTGAAAGAAATTATATTGAACAAGAAGTAAATACCCAGTTAGAATATATTAAGAAGATAGATAGAAATACATTGATGATTCCTACAAATAAGGAACCAGCTATATCGGATAAGGACGTACTTTTTATCACAAGATTCACCAATCAAGCCAAAAATCTGGAGAAAATTTTAATAAAACATTGGCCAATATTACTACAAGACGAAAAATTAGCAACATGTTTGATGAAGAGACCTAAAATCATTTTCAAAAAAGCAAACAATCTGAAGAATAAACTAGTAAAAAGCGCCCTTAAATCAACAGATAAAGACAATACAATAGGAACTTGGATGGGGGAAAATAATCCTGGGTTCTACTACTATATGAACTGTCAAGCATGCAGATTAAGCAAATCTATATGCACGAAACCGATAACACAATTTAAATCAAATTACAATAATAGAGTATACACAATTAAAGAAAAAATTACGTGCAATAGTAAAGGAGTGATATATTTACTCGAATGCCCTTGCGGCGCTCAGTACGTGGGAAGGACTATTCGTAATCTTAAATGCAGAATAGCAGAACACATTAGAAATGTGAAAAAAGGATTAACCACTCACAGCGTATCAGATCACTTCCTTAATGTACACTCTAAAGACCCCACAGGATTGAGATTCTGTGGAATAAAAAAGTGGAAAAATCCTGGAGGGGAGGAAACTATATAGCTGAAATAGCAAAAGAAAAAACCCGCTGGATATATAATCTGAATACACTGACTCCAAAAGGCTTGAATTTGGATCTAGATCTAGGCTCCTTTTTACATAACTAAATAGAAAACAAGAGAGTGTGTGTTTTCTCTTTGCTCCATATGTATTTTTATTTTCATTTTTATTGTTATTTATTTCTGTTTATGACTAATTATGAATTTATTCAACAATTAATCACAGTTTTGAAGTTCTTTCATAGAACATAAATTAGCTGCTATTTAAAAACTCGAATCAGCTGTTAAACTCACATGATTTCAAACCACGCCTCCAAATTTAAGAGGATTTATAACGGACCTTTATCAGTGATCAGTATTACACTGCCCTGAGGAAGCCCGCATGACGGGTGAAACGCGTTGGCTATAAGCCCTTATTTTTCAATTTTTGTCTTGCTTTTAAACATTACCATTGTAACTATGAGCTCGTTTTTACACATCCAGACGAACAAGACTCATCCGCGCATGCGCGACCACACAGATGAACGTTACGTTCACTCGCTCGCTGGAGAGCCCATTGAGAGGTTGCTTTATACCGGATAGCTATTAGCGAGGCGAAAAACGTCACCGGACGCCAGCACAGCACTGGTAAGACCCTCTTTCAATATATCAATATACCATCGACAGACTGTGCGGGTGAGTGAAAATTTTGTCTCACATTTCCACTTCTTTGGATATAACTTATCGCATGTCATCCCGACATATCCAACTAAGAAACAACTGCGCTGATGCGCTACCCTTTTCAAAGGAGTGTTTATTTCAACTTGGTCCACAAAAGTATCCCTCTGGAACTCTTTGTATGAATCCAATGAGTGATTCATTTTTATATGTCGACCAGGGCCGGACTGGGACTAAAAATCAGCCCTGGCATTTAAAGTACACAGGCCCGCCTCAGGTCCAGAAGGAAAGAAGGGCGTGGCACATTGTGTTGTGGGTGTGGCCAACATGGGGCATTGATACATACATTATAATAGAACATTACATTTATCACGCCCTCCCAGTCACATCACGCCATCCCCCCAAGCACATTATGACACCCCCAGCACATTGTACCTATCTATGCTTCTGGTGTTGCTGACATCCATCAGGGAGGGAACTTCCTGTAGAGTGAACAGGGAAGCTCTTAGTCTCACGATATTACCAAATCTTGTGAGACCTAGAGCTCCTCGGCTTGCTCTGCAGGCTGTGTCCTATCCAGGGACTGGGAGCAACTATCAGATTCCTCCTGCTAACCAGAGCTGGATTAACGCTCGGGGGGCAAGCGTAATTTAAGACAGGGGGCCCCTATTATGTAACATGGTTATCATATTAGACAAAATATTAGACAAATACACAGGCAATACTGTGTGCAATACTGTTAGTTGCACGCAGCTCTGCCGTCACAAGCAGTACAGTGTGAAGTAGGACTTACCTCCCAACTGTCCTTGTAGTCAGACCAAATCTCACTAAACGAGACAGTCACTAAAATTCGGGACTTCCCCACCAGTGTTCTTGTCACTTACACCACCTGTGGCTGCTGGTGTCTTTAGTTGTTGCTTGTTTGGATCCTCAAATGCTGGAGGCCCTATTTGGAAAATAAAATGGGTACATGTAATTTAGAACACTCCAACCAGCCCTGGTGTTTAATCAATGCAACCCATGTTTTATAATTAGGCCCTCCTCCAGCCACAACATTAAAATTCTAGTATTCACGTTTAATAAATAAACCTATATACCTCCCTCCAAACAACCCCAGCAATAAATTAAATAGCATTTACGTTTAAGAAATATACCTATTTCCCCCAACCATCACTGCCATTAAATAATTAATATTCACATTTAATAAATAGACGCTATTTTTTTCCCCAAACAGCCCCACTTTCAATTAATAGCCCCCAAATCATATTATGCCACAATAGTGCCCCAGTTCATACAATAGTGCCCCCAAATCATATTATACCACAATACTGCCCCCAGTTGATATTATGCCACAATAGTGCCCCAAATCATATTATGCCATACAGTAGTGCCCCAAATCATATTATGCTATACAGTAGTGCCCAAAAATCATAATATGCCACAATAGTGCCCCAAATCATATTATGCCACAGAGACTTTTTCTGTGTGCCATTATTTCCCCCCTTTTCCTGTTTTCTGTGTGGCATCCTTTACCCCGTTTTACTGTACTTACCTTTTCATCTTCTTTTCTCCTTTTTTTTCTGTCTTCTTTCTTCTTCTGTTCTCCGCTCCTCAGACCTGGCTGACTGGACAGTGAGCCTTCTTCTTGTGGTGGTAATGGGACTTGTGCAGCGGCACGTAATCGTGGACTGCTAAGCTAGTTGAATATGCTCCTACGAGTCTATAAATGTCTCAATCAGCACTTTTTTAGTTTATAAGTCTGTGACTAAAGATGTGGGATAAACTTTCCCAGCAATATGACTACGTGGAGTAAGCAACCTTTGGCAATTGAGACAATACAACTATATGCTACCTACAACAAGTCAACATCCCCACTTTTAAGCAGAATTAGGTGTGATGTCTAAAAATACATCAATTAAGAAACGCACAACAGCCTATACTTCTACACTAATTGTATTTTGGGGTGAATTTGTTACCATGCTTTGTCCATTTACTATAAACTCCTGTTATAAAATTACCAAACTCTCCTGTACAAAGTATTTGAGCCTAAAATCCCAGTGACCTCAAAAACATAAGCTGCTCTCAGCATTTGACAGGGACAAGGCAGAGACAGCGACGTTACTGAAACACACCGATCGCATTTCACTGTGCCGAACCTGCGGAACAGCAGCTGGATAAAGTGTATTAGGCAGCCAGCTCCAACACCAGCCCAGGCAGTGTCTATAACCCCCACAAATCGGAAAGCAGCAACGGACACACTAAAACTAAGTTCCAGAGCCATGATCCCCTGGTGAGGATGTGAGTTGTCTGGAAATGAATGAGCCGTGTCACGTCCACAATAGAGTCCACCTTACCGCTCATTACAATGCAGTCCATCAATTCACCGTGGAGACATGTGATCTGGTGGCTGGTTCCTGGGGAGGAGCCAGCCACCAGGCAGTCAGTGCACGCTGTGTCAGTGCACGGTGTACGCTGTTAGTACACCGTGCAGTGACTGCCCGGGACCGGACCGGCCCATCTGCCCATCGGCCCTTCTGGCATTTGCCAGAAGTGCCAGATGGCCAGTCCGGCCCTGATGTTGACTAAGGTTTCGTCTTCTAACCCTCCTGATCATTTTATATATTAACAGAATACCATTTGTTTGCATGCACTCCGGTCATATAGGACTGCATGTTACAGTACAGTTGCAGCTGTTCAGCCAGTCAACCTATATGATTTTGTTACAATCTATGTCTGGTAATATATTTGTTACACCATTTGCCATTATACCAGTGCACTGGTTATTGTGTCTTTTAAAACTGTCATATAAATTACGATTTCCATCTACTCCAAATATATTATTTCTTTTGTCATATCCTCATCTACTACATCCCTATTCTATCATCAGGTCATACTTCGCGCCAGTGTTTTTTGTGTATATTGTTGTATGTAGGGGTGGGACATCCCCTGTTACTCTGTGCAGCATTGTAGACATTGTTCTAGAGCCGCGCCATTTAAGTTTTTGCAAATTCCTTAACATACTCAGACAGACACACACAGACAGATGGAGACAGAGACAGACACACATACAGACACAGACTAGGGTCAATTTGATAGCTAATTAACCTACCAGTATGTTTTTAGAGTGTGGGAGGAAACCGGAGCACCCAGAGGAAACCCACGCAAACACGGGGAGAACATACAAACTCCTCACAGATAAGGCCATGGTCGGGAATTGAACTCATGACCCCAGTGCTGTCTATCAATTATTAAAATACAGGGGTTAAATTGTTATATAAAAAAAATATTGTCTATTTTTCTCATTGTATATAATTAGGAAAAAGCTTTAGCGTGTTTTTTTTTTTTTTTTATAATTGACATTGCATAGTAATTTGTGATAATAAGCGACAAGCTATTGAGACTAAAGAAGGCCACACACAAGCCTATCATGCTTTTTTGTTGAGAACTGATAGAATCATTTTCCAATTAGACCACAATTGTTGGTGGACAAACTAGACAGTTATGCAGTTCAGAGCATGCATCAAATGTCTGTTACACAACTTTGGTAATAAGCATGCTGCATGCCTGAACCATGTACATTGCATTCTGACTCACTCCCACCCAATATAGTATGGTCTCATTTTCTGTTCACAGCAAAGATTGCATAAAGATAAAAAGACCTCAGGTCCCACATAGAGTACATAATACTTCTCATAGGGCAAACATATTATGACTTAAAAACACTGTTGATGGCAAGAATCATTGTAGAAATGTTTATAAATCAACTAGTAGTTAATTGTCTAAAACGACCTCCTATGCAGTATATCAGGTACCTGAACACGTGAAATAAGTGGCCTAAATTCATAACACTGTCCATATCCACTAATTCAAAAATCATTTAGAATACTTTTAACCTAAATTACATTATGGGCTGATTATAATGCCACCCTGTTTATACCATCTGATGTGGTAATTATATGCAGCGTTTGCCCCAATATTAAATGACTATATTTTCCCCCCGATTTCCTGTTTGATTCGACTCAATAAACTGAGTTTGATTTTATATGAACCATTAGTAAGTTTCTTTAGATATAGTACTTATTGTTCCTCCAGGGGTTGCACCTCTACTCTGAAAAAAACATTTTTGTTGCAACAGTGACAGAATATGACGTTACAGAGTAGTCTCACATCAATCAATTTAGTTTTAAGTCTATTGACTATTCTGTGTGGAAGTTCCAACCAAAACCTTTTCTATGAACACTTGGAATGCTACCATTAATTCAGAATCAAGAAAGTAACCCTATTTCTTAATTCATTGTCTGGAGCTATATTATAGATTCAATTTAAAAGAAATGTTTAGTGCTTGTACCACATGAATGTACAGACATATTGATTGTACATCTCTTAAAAACATAGCTATTTTCCATTATAAAAAAACATAAAACACATGTATTAACTTGCAAATTAAAAAAAAACCTCATAACACAAAACCTAACTAGTTTACAGGTTCTAGAACTAATCAAAACTAACCATGTTGTCTGTTACTGGCCTTAGTTTCAAAAGAAACTTTTGGAGTTCACTGTCTCATTTTATTTTGGGTATCCCAAAGTTTAGTTCCTTTGACTAATTTTCATTCTCTCTGTAGTTCACCAGTGCAGCTGTTGGAAGATGAAGTTGAACTTCAGGAGCTATTAACTGTCTCCCATCAAAGGTCTGAGCCAAATGAAAATGTCAATGAACACTCATAAGTGTTACTTTTAAGAACTTCATGTGTAGTCACATAAAATATTTCTATGTACCAGATTTATTGAAGCAATTGCATGGCCCAACTGCCTGTAAATATTTCCATTCACCGATAAAGCTTCTGTATGGCAATTCCCCAGTTGGCTAATTACTCCAGTAAATGAGAAAACGAAGCCAGCAACAGATTGTTCATCACTCAGATTTCTGTCTTATTTTTATGTTGCAAACTGAGATCTATAATTGTTCTTTAAATTGTTTTATTACATTAGAGCTGTAAGCACAGAAATTAGCTGATAAGCCAGATGTTGTAACTCTATATAGGAACAAAATAGATCATCCCTTCTAAATTGTTTTTCTGGTAATAGGATGAGTGGTACTGACCTTTCAGGTCTACATTTTGTCCTGTGACATATTTGTTACTTTTCTTAACAAATCCATAAAACAAGAACTGATGATACAATTTCACTATATTTACAATTGTAACCATAGAATCAGGGAGATACTATTTTTGTTTCTCACAGGTAATTAACTGTACCGATAAGTTAGTTTGTCCATCTGTTATTTAGACATTCTGATGTTGAAACATTCAAGAAAACTGCTTAAATGGATCTTCTATATTAAAAGGCTACACAAGCTATCACTTATATTTACTGGGTATTCCAACTCCTTGTACAAATCCAGAACAACACCCGTTAGCAGTTTGCTGACGCGCACTGGCAGCCAGGAGAGGAGCACCTATCAGTGCTCAGTACCAACATGGTGAATATGGCTTATTAGACAGGTGCAGCATCCAATCAATTAGGAGCCATATTTAAAGTACTAAACACTCTTGGACCAGGGGCTTGGTCCGGCCTGCCGCTACAGCCTGCAGACAGCAACAGGGGCCCAAGTCATCTAGTAAGTGATCTGCATTACATGGATAATAGGGGATGGACCTAGACAAAAGAGCTGTTCTCCCTCCCAGTGATAGGCCTCCCTGCCATATCATATATGTATATATACACACATATATATATATATATATATATATCTAATATATAAATGCCTAGTGGCGTGTGTTAGTCTGTCTGTGTGTGTGTGTGTGTGTGTGGAAAAAATAAAACCAAGCTGCAGCGCCACCTGCTGGGCGGAGTTATACACTGACCTACTAAATTCTTAGTGTGTGTGGAAAAAAAAAATTCAGAAAGGGCTGAAATTTGGTATACTAAGATGTTTTTAATTTGTTAATTTAATTTGTTAATTGTTAAAAGTGTTTATAAAGATTTAAAATATATATACATATATATATATATATATATATATATATATTTCTTGAAGGAGAAATGACAGTTGGGAGTGGTTGGTGGTTGCCGGGGGTGACTGTGGGGAGTGGTTGGTGGTTGCCGGGGGTGACAGTTGGGAGTGGCTGGTGGTTGCCGGGGGTGACAGTTGGGAGTGGTTGGTGGTTGCCGGGGGTGACAGAGTGAGAGGAGTGTGATACTCAGGACCGCTGAGAGAGATCCCTGTGTCTGGATAGACATCTGGATAGATGTGGCGATGAAAATGAAGGATGAGGTGATGGAGAAGAATGATGAGGTGGTGACATGTGGACAAAACCACATTAAAAAAGGGCGCTTACGTCGGGAAGTAACGCTCTTCCCCTGGGCTATGGCCCAAATGCATGACAAGAACCTTTTTAACACCTTAAGTAGCTTGATTTGACTAGAATGCATGAGTATCATGCACGGGTTAACTTGTATATATATATTAACTCACATATACATACATATATATATATATATATATATATATATATATATATATATATATATATATATATATATATATATATATATATTAACACATATATACATATATATATATATATATTAAGACATTTTTGCAGGGATAGATAAAGGGGGGGGGGGGCAAACCATTTCCTTGCCTAGGGCCCCGTGGGGTATTACTTTGATTCTGCCTCAGATGGTTTGGGTCTGCCAGCACTGACAACTCTCTGCCCTCAGGGTAACTGTGAGACTCCAAAGGGGTGGGATCCCCAACGAAAAGGGTAAACGGTGGGTGGGTAGAGTCTCTAAATAGCAGCTGTTTTCCGAATGTGAACAACCCCATTGCATTCTTTTGGATACTATTGAAATAGAAAACTGGAATAGTGTCTAACCTCAGAAGTAGAACTGTTCTATAGAATCTATCCTCCATCTGTAAATGAAGTCATTAAATCTACAATTAATAGCAGAAAGCATTAATCAATTCTACCATAATCTCTGTATTGTCAGAAGCCTAACGTTCATGGGCACTGAATACAATTCTCTTTATTTGCAACAAGCAATAACCCATATAACCAGTCAGGAATTTCTCACTGTAGAATTATGGCTAAAAAATGCGAATTGTTTGTTATTTGTCCTTGAAGTAAACTTTGCATATGGAAACCATCTATTTGACAGCTTAGGTACAGACATCAATTAAGAACTAAATCAATTTTTTAAACATAAAAGTGAAATCCAAGATATTTCCAGAGTGGCAAATAATAGACTTGAGACCAAAAGTAACACCTTACCTTACTGTATGTATAGCTAAACAATAAATATATTTATTACACAAATCCAGAAACTAACAGCCATACATTTAAAACAGTTAATCATTCAAATGTATGTATTGATGTACCTGCAAGTTTACTGGTGGATAATATAGTCACAGCTATATATATATATATATATATATATATATATATATATATATATATATATATATATATATATATATATATATATAGTGAAATGGACCCTGCCACTTGCTAGCTTGTGTGGGTGCTGTGCTCTAGACAGGCCAGATGTGAGATCCGATTAGTATTGATGACTAATGTCTGAGCCAATTAACAAGCTCCTTGCCTAACAATACATGAGAACTGCAGCTATATAAATTACATGGAATTAATGATAAAGAGTGAATTTTGATTGGCCATGTAAAAAAAACCCAGATAGTTCACGATTTAACCTTTCTTTTCTGTCACAGACAGCAAATATCAAAGTATGCCTTTTCGCCCTTTGATAAATAAAACACTGTCACTTTTATCAAGTCATAGGGCCGGAGTCATTAAGGAGAGCAAAGCATAAAAAAGGAGAAACTTTGTACCTGGGCAAAACAATGTTGCATTGGAGGGAGAGGTACATTTTAAATGTGAGATAGATTTATAGTTGGGGTAGGGCATGTCCTAGATCAACTTTAAATTTCAGTGTAAAAATAAAGCTAACAAGTATTTATGTGCTACATGAAGAAACAGCCAGTATTTAACTTATGTGCACAATAATAAACTAATGTGCACCCCTTGCATCGTAACATGGTTTGTCCATGAGCAAACTCACTCCTTTTTTTGCTTTGCTCTCCTTAATGACTTAGGCCCATACAGTTCAAGTGGAGTACATATATTTAAAAAAAGGGAAAAATATATACCTTTATATTAGACATGACTTTCCTATATGAAACAACAGTAGTAACAGACAGGGGAGCATAATACCTAACACAGGTTCCAATCTAGGCCCCCAATTGTCTGCCTCTGTCCTGCCCAATGAAGAATGTTGGGACATGATCTGGCCTTCATATTATAAAATATTGACGGAGGGATGCACAGCAGTCCTGTGATATTACTAATTGGACATTGGCCCTGTAACTGCACTAACTGTGCGCAGTATTAAAACTGTGTGGTTTAATGATAGAGCCAGGAACCAAAATCAGTAATTCTTGTCCCTAATACTGGTGGAAGAGGCCCAGGTCTGCCACTGACACCCAGGCCTGCCTCTGCTACCAGGAAATTAATTTTACCCTCAAGCAGGGGCGGATCTAGACTTTATGTTTAGGGGGGGCGATTTTGCATAATCACGCCCCTCCTTTGCTCTGATTGGCTGGCCTGCGTTAACCCCGCCTTCCGCCCGCGATTGGCCCCGCCCCTCCCGTGTGGTCGCCGGCTGGGACCACTCTGATTGGCTGGCCCACATTTAGCCCCGCCCCTCCCATCTTAATTGCGGCTGGGACCTAGCTTTTTGCTGCTAGGGGGGGCGAATGCCCCGATCGCCCCCCCTGGATCCGCCACTGCCCTCAAGTTCATACCACAGTGTGATGTCTATTACTAAGATTCTACTATAGTATGCAGTCTACCATCAAGATGTTACCATAGCTCAAGGTCTACCATCACAACTCTCTATAACACAAAGTCTACGATAAAGATTGTACTAATTCATGAGTTCTACAGCTACAGCACAAGATCTACTATTATGATCCCAATGTAACATGAGGGTTGCTTTCATAATTTTACTTAAACATTACACCTCTTCTCAACATTATACTGCAGGGTGTGATCTAACTTTAAGATCTTTCTATGAGATCTACTATGAAAATGTCTATTTTCTGTCACCAACTTCTACTTCTGGGAGATTACACTACTGTAGTAACTACTTCAGGCAAGGAGTATATAGCTAAGGTAAATGCTATAAGAATAGTGGGTGCTGCCTGCTAGTCAATTTTTTTTGTAGACATAATAAAGCATAAACTTGTTTGTAATTTGTTTTTTGGGTCACACAATAAATCTCTCAGTGTTAAAATTAGTTTTGTAGCACAAAAATGATCCCACAGGCACAAAATGAATAAATATATGTTCGATAAATAATAGATTTTGTGTGTTACAGAGTCCTAAAATCAATGTTGTGAGTTACAAAAAATTGATAGTAACTGAGCTTGTACCTGCAAAGTAACAAGTAAAACAGCATGAATGCATGTGAACTATCAGTAGTTATGCATTATGCATATTTAATATGTGTCATGTTCTAAAAGTGAAAAAGAAATTATTGTTATGAATGAAATTAGTGATGTATTACTTATTCACTTTCATGTGAATTTTAAAATCTGACGGAAATGAAAAAACTTGCTGCGCAGTTATATTGCAGTTATTTCACATGTATGCTTTATGCCTGTTTACTAGAATAGTCATGGATATCCTGACACTTATAAAGTATATAGGCTGCATGATTGCACTGAAATAATTTATATGTATTCTGTATGTTTGCATAGTAAATACTGTAGACATACCGTAAACCTCAGAGTAGGACACCTGTCTAGGCAGAGACATAACAGAATTGAGGCAATAAATATTCTGTCCTTGTAACCATTAAGCACTGTGCAGGAAGAGACAAGAGATGTATATAGGAACTGTACATATTTACTTGATCACTGCAACAGTTTAAGAATGTGTTTGATGAATACTTGCCAACTTTGGCAGCATGATGTCTGGAAGGGGGCTCCATCATGGGGGCGTGGTCATGCAAATTGTGTCATTAGGCCCCACCCCTATCATACATTACCAATATAGGACTATCACAGCAGGGGTCGGGGCATGGATGATGTGTTTAGCCCCACCCCCAACCACTTCACCAATAAAGAGGGCAGGCTGTGCTAGGTTGCCCTGCTCATCCGGGAGTCCAAGAGAACTCCCAAAAATGTGTTAGTCTCCCAGACATTCAAGGAGAGATGGCAACTATGATATAGAGATGGTCTGGCGCCCAAATTGTTGAGACCTCTGATTGCACTGCACCCCAAGTTACATCACCTATGTCCCAACATCTTTAAAGTGATTGTATAAAAATAACCTGCATGTGTTCTGCATCAACAACGGGAGCTAGATAGGGCTGAGACGGAGGTGCACTGCCTAAACTGTGCACCTTACACTACAGTCATGGCCAAAAGTTTGAGAATGACATTGGTTTTCACAAAGTTCGCTGCTTCAGTGTTTTTAGACTTTTTGGTCAGATGTTGCTATGGTGTACTAAATAAAATTACAAGCATTTCATAAGTGTCAAAGGCTTTTATTGACAATTACATTAAGTTTATGCAGAGAGTCAATATTTGCAGTGTTGACCCTTCTTTTTGAAGACATCTGAAGTTCGCCCTGGCATGCTGTCAATCAACTTCTGGGCCACATACTGACTGATGGCCGCCTATTGTTGCCTAATCAATTTGTGGGTTTTTGTTTGTCCACTCGCCTCTTGAGGATTGACCACAAGTTCTCAATGGGATTAAGGTCTGGGGAGTTTCCTGGCCATGCACCCAAAATTTCGATGTTTTGAACCCCGAGCCACTTAGTTATCAATTATGCCTTATGGCAAGGTGCTCCATCATGCTGGAAAAGACATTGTTCATCACCAAACTGTTCTTGGATGGTTGGGAGATGGTTGGGAGTTGCTCTTGGAGGATGTTTTGGTACCATTCTATATTCATGACTGTGTTCTTAGGCAAAATTGTGAGTGATCCCACTCCCACCAGTGCAGAGCTTGCTCAGGAATGACAGCAGGCAGGTGTGAGTGCATCTGCACGCTACACACCGGGGCAGGGGGTTACAATTAAAGGATAAAATGTGTTAATTACCATGGGTCCGGACTGGTGTGTTCGTCCAGGAAGCTGTTTACATCTGGCACCACAAGGTCGCAGTCTTCAGGATGACTGATTACCTCTCAGATGCTTTGTTGTTATTACCAATATTAATATCATTTAGAAATTTAAATTGTTAAACACCATTACAAGTTTAAACATTACCCTCCTCCTCCCCAAAACAACAAACTGAAAATATGTGTCCCTGGAGCTAAGCATTGATATATTAAAGAGCAACATTTAAAGTGGAAATAAATAAATTTCACTACTACTAGTAATACATAGTTGCCTACTCTCCCAGAATGTCCGGGAGACTCCCGAATTTCTGTGAGTTCTCCTGGAGAGCCCAGTTCCTAAAGTCCGAAGTAGTAAAATGGCAGGGGGTAAGGCTTTGGACGCGAATTGCGCATCATTGTGCACCCCCCGGTGCAATAGGTGAAAAAGGGTGATTGACATTTACGGACGGGAACAAATGATGCGATCCGCCGGGTCCCACCCCCCAACACGCCCACCTCCCCCCGGTCTCCCAGATCAGGCCTTGCCAAAGTTGGCAATTATGTAGTAATATGTGTTTTATATCCGCTAGCTGGTTACAGCACATTATTACAGTATCGGACTGGTCTGACCCTGGATTACTAGCGAATTTTAGCTGAACAGAGTAACCTGAAATTTTCCAGATTACAAATTCCAGGCAAAACAGACCACACCCAATCTGTCCAGACTGTGCGCAGGTCCACCCAAGCCACACCCAAACAAGACCATGCCTCTTTTCACATGCAGTGTACAGGCCAAGACAGAACCAGGAAGTACACTTCAGTGTACAGCTTACTTGCCAACTGTCCTGGAATGTCCGGGAGACTTACGCATTTCATGTGAGTCTCAGACTGCCGGGAGAGTGTGGCAATCTCCCGCATCCCGCATTAGGTCCAAAACGCCGCGATTGGCCCCGCCCCCTGCTGTAAAATGTTTGCATCATTACATCACGGGGGCGGTTCCAAAATCATGCAAATTTTGGAGCCCCACCCCCATCACGCCCACCTCCCCCGGCAGGTTCCGGAAGCCAACTTCACAAAGTTGGTAAGTATGGTGTACAGTCTTTGGTGGGTCAGTCTCTTATTGGAGCACTGCCTCTGCATGACATTTATAAAAAAAAAAACGAACATGCAAGAAACGCCATTAAGATATACTAGTTTTCCAGGGGGAAAAAGGGGGAAATTTGTTAATTAATAAAGAGGCCTCTTGATTTAATTTGATAATAATATTATCATTAGGTGACATATTTCCATTTTCTGCCATGTTCAGACAATGTGCAACTTTGTAACTCCTTTTGTAAATAATTACATACAACCATGCAAATGTTTTAGCATGCTTTTTCACACATGTATTTTAGGGTTAGTGCATACTTGCCAACTCCCGGAAACAGGGAGAGGGGGCGTGACTGGAGGGCGGGAGGGGGTGGGGCGAGGCCAATCGCAGCATTTTGGCCCTGTCCCCGCAATGGGGGGGGGTTACGGGGGAAGGGGGCAAAATGACTCGATTGGCCTTGCCCCGCCCCCTCCCGCCCTCCAAAATGGCTTGAATCACAGAGAATGACGCGATTCTCGGTGAAACCTGGGATGCGGGAGAAATGCCAGCTCGAATTTCGGGAAACTCCTGGACTTTCCGGGAGAGTTGGCAAGTATGGGTTAGTGGCCCTGTAGAAAAACAAGCAATCAATTTAATTTCCTGGACAGCTGAATGTTTTAGATGATGTGGTGAGGAGTGAACGGAGAAGTACAGCTTGACCTGTTGACTCCCCCTGGTGTGATTGCATTGTACAGTGCAACAAGCTACAGACAGTAAGAAAAAATGTTGTAGATACACATCTGACCTCTTCCATCATGTACAATGGGAGCGCTCTGCAGCTGTGATGACAGTACGCAAATGGAAGTTGGGTCTTGCTATAAAATTGCTATTTACTTTTTTCTAAATGCTGAAGGGTTAGAGAAAATAAGTTGTAATTATGCTGTTTTGAATCTGTAAATAAAGTAATTCCTAACAAACACTCCCTCATCTCACTTCATTGTAACACCTGCAGGAAACATCAATTCATTTAAACATAATCTCTCTGCTGCCAGAAACCTCAGATGTTTAATTCATGGGCACTGGAATAAAGTTACTTATTTGAATGCGGACTTCATAAACCTGTAACAATCTAATGCTACCCACGCAATCTGCTGTATTCCCTGCAGCTCATTTTTCATTTAACTAAATTTTGTCTGTCAGCGTAGTTAAGCCACTCTTGTTATATCTTCTGACAAGGCAAACTGTCCAGAACAAGCTGTGGGCTATATAATCCCACCAGAACTGTTTGTAAGGCGTCCCAAGTGTCCTCATTTGAGACTAAGGTAAGATATGAGGCTCTCATTGTAGCCACCTAGATAAATCCAATTTTACTCCTTTTTGGAGGTTATCATGTCTCTTATTTGATACCGAGCTCTTTAGCATGCTTACTTAATACATGAATTATAAACACTTTGGGCTTGATGCTAAGGGCTAGATTTACTAAGCTGCGGGTTTGAAAAAGTGGGGATGTTGCCTATAGCAACCAATCAGATTTTAGCTTTCATTTATTTAGTACCTTCTACAAAATGTCAGCTAGAATCTGATTGGTTGCTATACATCCCCACTTTTTCAAACCCGCAGCTTAGTAAATCTAGCCCTAAGTGTGTATATACATATAGCAAGAGCAGCATCACTACTTACTACTCTCTATGCTTACAGAGGCAGGACTGGTAAGGGTGTTTCGGATAGTTATCGTTGAATGTAGGAGAATGTCTGGAGGTGTATCTGTTGTGGCTTGTTTACCCCTGGTACGTCTGTGCTGATGATCATCAGCATAGATCTTGCCAGTATAAAAAAAAGAAAAGAAAAAAAAAAAAAAAAAAGTGTCCATTTGTCCATCCCCAAATATACTACCAGCATTTGTTCTCATATTTCAATGTGGTAGCGGCAGAATCAGAGGAACAAACGGCGCGTGTTCCTGCCGGAATGGAGCAACCAGCACTAGGGTATGACAAGATGGGCTGGTGATTCTATAGTAGGGAAAGCTGCAGCATGGGCCCAGCTGCCATATACTCACCCGGCCCAAGCCCATTTAGCAGGGGGCTAAACTTAGCCACGTTTGTGGCTAAATTGGACAAGCTCAGTCTCTCAGTGGTCGAGCCAAATGTCAGGATCACTTGGGGCCCATGTTTTTTCCAGAATACATTGTTGTTGGTTGTTTTGTACACATTCTTGCAGTGATTTAGTAGGATTTAGTTGCAAACAGCCACCGGACATTGTCACCGCTTTTAGGCCAGATATCCCGTGGCATTTTTTAAATGTTTTTTTAATGCACGTAAATGGGACTGACAACCATTGTTTCTAGTGCTGCCATATCTATTGGCATTTATGTATTTGTAGCGTTTGCATAACGCTTTTCCAGTATAAAGCAAGTAAAACCCTGTAATAAAAATGTAAGTGAGAGCGCATGCACCATTTTATTAGTATTTTTAAATGCAAGATTTAATTAGAACTGTGATTTACGCCTAGCAAATTACATGAGATTTGTAGCATAAATCTATTCTATGTGTACTGTTTTGATAAATCAATACACGGGGTAGATCATGTTCCTTTGTAAATCGAAACAAATTCATTTGCAGAGCCTGCTACTTCTTGTCTAAGCGCCTTGCTCACCACTGCAGAAATGATAAATGTTTCAATTAATATCCATTTTGGGGTAGACTGAAATAATGCAATGACTGAAAATGAATTCCACAAAAACTATCAACATATGATGCCTGTGGTATTTAGCATGCTGAGAAAAGTGTTACGTGCTCCTGCAGTCTAGATGGATGGAACGGATTGTGTGTTTAAATTTAATTTCTAATACATCTGAAGACAATAAAGAGAAAATCAGAAGATTAACATGTAAAACACGGACATAGCAGAGATCACAATACACCTGCTGGGTGTTATCAGACCAGGCCGTTTGCTGAATACAATCATCCATATGCAGGAAGAGAAGCCGACTTCTTTGGGGATGTCAGGATTTGTATTTCTACTTGCAGTAGCAGGTAGAACTACTGTAGGCTTCTTATCCATCGTATGCAGATATTTATGTTGTATTATCTCTGATCTGAATATTCCCTGGCAGGAAGCGTCCAGGGATCAAATATACAAAAGATTGGTGTTTACCAGAAATAATCACACATGAAGTACTGCTTTTTTATGGGTTTTTTTTAGAGCTGTCAGTTCTGCAATGGCATTTCTTTGCTCATTTTTAAGTGTAGGAATGTGTGGGTAATTCGGTGCTAGAATCCACTGTATACCAGGCAATTGTAGCCAAAATGCTTGTTTTATTGGAAAAGAGATGTTTTCTGTTTTTATTCCATACACGTCAACTTTCAAAACTTCTCCCCGGGAGCTCCCATTGGAGAAGTCATGTGACAGGGGGTAGGAGGGCCGTGGTGATGTCGTAGCTTCACCATAGCCCCGCCCCTACTATATAATACCAAAATTCACGGCATTGAATGGTGGGAGCGGGGCTTAATGATGAGATTAAGCCTTGCCACCACCGTGCAATGCCGTGAATTTTGGCGAATCTGGGAGGTTTTCCTACTCTTCCGGGAGTCTGGGAGGACTCCCAGAAATTCGGGAGGCTCCTGGGAATTCCAGGAGAGTAGGTAGTATGTTTTATTCTGTTTAATTTGATATGTGCTATGGTTGACAAGGGTGTAACAACTGCTGGAGGAGCCTGGAAATATGTACCCATCCACTCGGGAGGTTCCTGTTCTGCCCTTTGTCACAATGAAACTGAAACAGAAGTACAGAGTTGGAGCCTCTGATGCCCATTGCAATGGGACCCTCCACTGGATGAAGAGAGACTTCTCCAGCGGAGACCCCATTAACAAGGTAAGCTAATGCCATCTCAAGATGGCGTTGGCGTTAGTTTTTTATAAGGCTGATGGTGAAAATCAAGGCAAAGCTTTTCACGGCTGGATCCCATTGCAGTCCCCACAGAAGACTATGTGGACTGCAATGATCAGTGTCAGACAGATTAAGGCAGGAAAAATCTCTTGCTTTAACTCCTTGATAAATTGAAAGAACAGCTGCAATGGCCATTCTCTGGAGAAAATAGCTTTCTTCTCCCGATTTTTGGCTCACTGCAGCTTAGTAAATAGACCCCCACAATTTTGGTATGCTGCACTGTTTTGTAACAGTATGTGAGCTATATTTATATAAAAATATGTTGTATAAACAAAATGTTCTGTAGACCTGTTCTTGATGAATATTTTTTTTTTTAACTTTTAGTACCTATCAAGCATCACACCGGGATAAATATGTGTTTGAAATATTGAGTTACAATACATCTGCGCTACTATGTAGCTGTCACTTAGCTTCTGGATATCTATATTTCAAAGACTCTCTATCATTGATTGTAAGTGACAGGACTTTGAATGCCAGTCTGCGTATCGTCATTACAATATTATTTACTATTTTTATTATCAATATTATTACTATGATTGCTAAAGCCAAGAGTTAGAGACACACTTACTGTTTGTTGTATGTAAAAACATAAGAGTCACGGAAAGGAAAGGAAAGGAGGCAGGATGTTGGAAGATATGTTACTATTATAGGACACATTACTGAGCATCTCAGTGGGCAGTGTTTAGACACAGTAATGGGCATTTTTCTGGACATATTACAGGGTACACTGGATGTACAAGTCACAGTTGTCCATTGAGCTGCATTGACAACCTTATAATACCCAGAGATTACTTTACAAGTTATTATAGCTATCACCCTGGGGAAAAGGTATAAGAGCCAGAAGTTGTGAATTACTGGGTATGGAATATTTGCAGTTCTTCTAGCTGGGTGGAGGGGATTTATTGTGAAAATCTTATAGTTAGTTAGAGTAAAACCCACCTGATTAGAAAAGCCTACCAGTCCTCCATTTAAACCATCTCACCATGTAGTATACCTGACCCGCTTTCATCCTCCACCTCTCCCACTCTTGCTTCTTGCCCTCAGATCCCCTTACAAGTGTAAACAGTTTGTCTGCTCCCCTTCCCTTTAGATTGTAAGCTCTAGTGAGCAGGGCCCTCTTCCCTCCCGTTCTAATTGCTTATAACGTTTGCTCACCAGCTACACTGTGCACCTCCTCCTTGGGCTCTCTGCCCATTGACCCCACTCCTCCATTGTCTTTGCACCTCTTTCAGTGGCTTTAAACCTGTGAGTTGCACCTACGGTAATGGGCACAGGTTCGGCCTGCACTGAATATACCCCTTGCATCCGAGTGGCTGTGTTGAGAGTTGTAGTGTTATTTGTTTACTGTATTGTACTGTTATACCATGTACTGTCTTGTTGTGTGCCCTCTGTTTGGCATGTGGACCTTACGTGGTGCCCTATAAATAAGGGTTTATAATAATAATAATAATAATAGTAAAAAAGTTCCCCTTTAATTCTTCATGCGGCCTAAGAGAATTAGAAGCACACACTTTTTAAGTGAAATAGGTTAGAAAGCTGTGCAGTGATAACATTAAGCATTCCACAAATTAGGAAAAATTACAGATGAAAGAAATTAACATCAATTCAGCTCTTCAAAATAATCATTATACTCAACATCACTGGTTACCGATTACAGTGTTTCCACTTAACTCAATTCACTTTAAAACAAACAATTAACGTTCAACAATCTTAATGTTTCAAAATACAATTGAAAGTACTTTGTGAAACTTAATATGATAATTTTCCATTTTTTTTCTTCTTTCCACCCTTGAGGTGACAACGACTTCTATTTTATCGCAAAGCTGCAGATGATTCTGAACATAAACTACCCAAACCTCTTTTTATCATGCAGATTAGTGGTGTTAAAATGAAATTATTTTCTGCTGTGGAATTTCACACTTTGCCCACAGAATCTGCAGAGCTGTAGAGCCTAGAGGGAGCAGTTTGATCATCCAATCAGTGCACTAGTTCATTTGTTAATGTATTTTTTATAAACAATATAAATGTTATGTGTTTCTTTCCTGTGTGCAGTGCCTAAACCCAGTTGATAGAGAAGTAAATCTTAATTTTCCTCTCTCTTTTCACCACTAGTATAAGTCCAACCACTCCAGCAGAATGCCTTCTACTGCTCTGACAAGCCCTCCCTAGGTTGGCTTCTACACTTAGCACAAATTAAATTGCTTTGGTGGATGCAAGATTTTCTATTTTTTAGCTGAGGTACATGAGAAAATCATATAAACAAATAAAAATAGTCAATTAGTAAAACAATGGAGTTAAGCACGAGAGTGCCTTGTTTGTCCCTCATTAATCATAGCATTTGAAGAGGTAAAAAAAAAAGGTCTACAAAATTCATTTCTAGCTTCTCAATATGTTAAAAGTAATTGAACAATATTGTGTTTACTGGGTCTTCGAAATGCATAGACCTTGAACTAACAATGGATGAAAGCTACTTCCAGACCATCTTGAATGATAATACCTTTGAGCACTAAAGAAAACAGCCTCGGCATTGACCTGTTATTTTTATCACACTGTCAGATAGCTACGATTCTTTCCACCTTTGAGAATAAAGAAAATTGGCCATCTTTAATACCTTTTTATCACATACTTGTAGCTGAATATGTTTTTATGCCTGCTTTTTATTTAATTTGGTTGTGTCTAAAAAAAAAATAAACTACTAAACCTGCTTTGTTAAGTAATGACTTTGCACAGCAATGTTTTACTGGGAAGTGTGTATTGTACTCAATGATGAGAGTTGCAATCAAGTTAGTAGCTGTACGTGTATGAGAGCACTAGAGTACATGCACAGGAACAGTGATGTCTGTGTGTGTGTGTGTGTGTGTGTGTGTGTGTGTATGTGTGTGTATGTGTGTGTGTGTGTGTGTATGTATATATATATATATATATATATTATATTTGATCATGTCAGGACTGACCAGAATGCGAAGACTTTGGCAGGAGTTGGTCAGCTCAACATATATTGCAGTATGTGGAACTAACATATCCTGTTTTTAGTATAGAAATATAGTTAGTACAGCATCAGAGTGCAGAGGATCCCTGATATATATATATATATATATATATATTATATATGTATATATATATATATATATATGCACATTTATATTTCAAAATTATAAATTACCAGATACCATACATAATTTGGGATATACCGAGCACGGACTTATTCTTTCTCTGTTTTTGTCTCAAAATATTGCCTTATGATGCCATAGCAGCTGTCCATCAAGCCTATTTAAAGTACATTAAGGTGTGGCTCACAAGCCAGCCCTTGTTTGATGTAAACCCCTATACCTGGGAGGTTAGTACATCTGATTTTAACTGCACTTTAATGGTGTTTAAAGCATACATGTCAGTGTAGGACCTGAATATAATAAGGTGCCTTTGAAGCTGGGATGCAGGCTTAAATGTTTTCATCAAAATATGAACCAATACGTCATGTTTTCACTCTGCTAGATACACACAGATATATTAGAAAATAATGGCGCTGGGAGAGTGAAAACTACCGGGTAAACAGTATAAATGATTTAATATAATATATATAATATAATAAAACATGGGTAAATACAAATCACAAAGATAAATTGACTCCAATCCTCATTGATGGCATTGCCTGCAGAGTAAAGAATATATAATGCTGTCACATGTATCTGGAACCAGATGGTAAGTATACATAAGGGCTGTCCAGAATAGCGGAGTCCATATCCACGTCCCGATCACGGGGAAGAGAGACAATACTCCTGAAGGGTTAAGTTAGCACGGTTTTCAATAGGTAGATGGCAGATATATGGTGAAGCTTTGTATTTACCCATGTTTTATTATATTATATATATTATATTAAATCATTTATACTGTTTACCCGGTAGTTTTCACTCTCCCAGCGCCATTATTTTCTAATATTTCAGTACCTTAGGGTTCCAATAGACCCTTTAATGAGCTGCAGGGGAGTTGAAAACAACCAGGTTTATTATGAGAATCGTCGTTCAACACTGTACAGCTTCTGACTAATTTATATATTTTTTATTTTTATCAAACTGAGACTAATTAATTGAATTTATATTACATTTTATTATTTGTCTTTCCCTATTAGCGCCGTACCTATATCCTGTGGTGGGATTTTGTCTGTGAGTTCATACACACAGATATGCAGTGTTAAGGATAAGCGCTGACTGAAACAACTGTCTTTCTGTTTTGTATACATATATGGGCATTTATATTGCCATGCAGCTGGTACCATATATAATATGGTATATATTCTTTGCTTCTGTCTCTTTATATATATATATATATATTAAGCGCAAATAGCATTTATAGATATTGCCGCAATATATTTAAAGTGGAGGTAATGCAGCCAACATGGTAATTAATTCTGAGTTACACACACACACACACTTGATTAAGATATACACAATTAGCAAGAAATTAATAATAAAAGATATTGGGCCTGATTCATTAAGGATCTTAAAAGAAGAGGATTCTTATTTCAGTCTCCTGGACAAAACCATGTTACAATGCAAGAGGTGCAAATGAGTGTTCTGTTTTGCACATAAGTTAAATGCACTTCTTACCTCTCTGTCTGTAATCCCAGCCTCAATTTATTATTGTGTTATTCCCAATAGTAAAGCACTATGAAATATGCTGGTGTTATATAAATAAATGTTAATAATAATTATAATAATAATAACAATAATAATTCCATTTTAGTTGGACTCCACTGTTAAGCTGGATACACACCCCTATACAATCACACTTCGGATGCAATTTCTCTAACAATTTCACCAACGATTGAAAGTTCCGATGAACATGTCGCTTCATGCAAACACACCTACACAATTACCTTCAGTTCTTCATCTCTCATAACCATCTGCTGAAAAGATTGGGACTCTGTACATACTCTATAGATTTGCAGAGGAACTATCGGCAGACGGTCATGAGTGTGTTCACACTTCCTCATTTGCCCAACATGTGTTTTGGTTCGATAATAAAACATGATTGTGGAGGCATACACACTCTTGCAATATCTGACCAAAAGGTCGTGATTCGTGTGATCGCACAATAATTGCATCGATGTGTAAGTGAAGAAACAGATGCCAAATCTCTGGTGCAGAGCTGTAACAATAATGCCGAATTCTGGCAACGTGAAAGATGTGGAGGACGTCATGTGCAGATAGAGCTGTCCAAACGCATTTACTGGAGAGATAAGAATCATTCCCTTAAAGGCCTTGAAGGAAATTAGCCACAATAGAAAGAAGTGAGCACCAGCAGGCTATACTAATAGAGAAATCAGTTGGTCAGCCAAAGTTTCCAACCCATGGATCAGAGCCATATAAGTGTGTGTATGGGGGGTGGGGGGAGTGAAGCGCCAGCATTCTTCCTCACCAAGGGCACTAAAATGTAGTTACAGCACTGCTGTAAGGTTAGTTTTTGCCTCTCCATGCCCTTTGTAATTATGTGCAGGAGCAGGTTGACTCATTATCTGTCAGTCTTGGTACTTTGGCTGAGTAAATGCATTATGTAAAATGCGTACACTTGCAGTGTGTGTAGTTGTAATTAGGACTTTAGGGTTTTATTTAAAGGATCATTCAAGCCCTATTTCTGGTACTTTGCCCTATTCATGTAAGGGTTACTTCCTGCAATAAGATCACTATCCCCGGTAATAGCCCCTCTGGCAATTGGTAACATCATTTTCACTATTGAAGGTTTCCTCATGTTTTTTCTTGGGAAACTCTACTTATCCAATATTGCAGAAGTACATGTAGTTTTATTTCCTCTAATATTAGTGCATGCAAGGTGCATTGAAAACAGTATACGACTTTCACACTGATGCACCTTAAAATCTTAACACTGTAAGATTTTAGGAAACGTCCAGAACAGCACTACTGTGTGTAGATTTTATAATGGGAGGTTTAGAGACGTTTTTATGTGTCAGTAAAAGGCATGGAAGAGAAATGGCATGACATATAGACACACTATAGTTATTGTTATGACATCATACATCTATGACATTGTGTACGTCAGTGATCAGCAACCTGATACATTTTGGAGGTAGCAAGGTGGGGCCCTCTAACTCTCAAAAGGACCGTGCATTACCCTCAGAAATAAGCTAAAATAATACATTTAATCAAAGAAAGAGATACCTATCTGTAATATCATATCAGCAGGCATATTAAACAAGTGTTACAAGCTATAACAAACAAATCTAACAATAAAGCAGGAAGGAGCTGGGGGCCACAGGTGAACGATTGGAGGGCCTCATAGGGCCTCCTGTTGTTTATCGCTGCATAGAGGAGTCAAACTGACCTTTTGTCATTCTATGGAAAGCAGAGGGTGCACTCATTTTATTTTTTGCACTTCATTGTCAATAACATAGTCAAGGCTATTATGAGAAGTGACGCAGAAGCCATTTTCGTCAAAATAACACATTGGATGATTACTATGAAAAGCCAAATGGCAACCAGGACAGAGTAATTTAATCAGAAATGCTTGTAAAATGGTAAAACATACTTAAAATTGTTTCATATAAATGAAGTAAAAAACTTCAAAAACTTGTGTCAAAAACCCATCCAAAAACCACAATAAAACTGAACCCATTGTATTAAAACATGTTTATTTATGAGTAAGAGTGAGCCCTAATTCTCCGTACAACAACGATGAAACTGCTTCATACAACAACATTATACAATTCTGCAGTGGTTGAAGTGGCGGTGTGGAAAAATAAATAAAATGAATTGAATTTGATAGTTTCACAATGAAGGCGATAGGAGAAGTAACGCATGACACACCACTGTATACCGGCCCACCTCAACCACTGCAATTAAGTATAAAAAAAGAGCAAGCAGCACACAAATAATAGCGTTAGCTACTAAAAGAAAGTAACTAGTAGTAGACAAGTATTGACTACTTACCGGTTTGGGGCAGTGTACATATCTTGCTAGGCTGATTATCAGATCATGGGTTATGGGATCCACCAAGTTTCGGAAGCTTGCGTATCGATAAAGAACATCATCCAACGATGTAGACTCCATGCCAAGATCCTACATGAAAAAAAGAAACTGTACTTAATTTGTAAACATCACCCATTGTAGGTCTTAGCTTAGCTTACACATAGGCACCTTTCATGCCCCCCATGGTCCACTGCACATAGCCCAGCACAGGGATCCTTAGGGATCAGAGGAGGTGACTCTACCGAAGTATACATCTCCAAATCCCAAAGCAGTAAACTGATATATTATGGGATCACGCCTTTTGACATTTGTCATAACATGTATTTTTTAAATGTAGTCTATGAATGGAATTAACAATTATTTTCCAAAACTGTAAATGAAATATTGAGCAGACTAATCATACCATTAGTTTGAAAAATGAGTTTGTCTTCTTGTTGACATTCGTTTTACTTGAGCCCAGCGGGATTTGCATTATACCTTACTACTGGCTGGGAATTAGAAATATTAATTACTAAATCAAAACTGGTCTAGAGCAGTAAGGGTTAATTTACTGCTTAGTTAGGACAGTCTTTGCAGTTGCGTGCATGCATGGGCTGGCTTGCCTATACACAACTGGAACTGAAAGCCTAGATTAGGAAGCAGCAGGGTTTCCACTAGAGAGGATCTCCAATGTCTACTACAGAGGGGAGTGTGTACCTCGTGAATAGTTCTCCCTCGGTAGAAGTTTCCTTTAAAAGAATAATAATGAGGTGTCTAAAAAAGTAGTTACAAAATTGTTAAAAAAATTAACAATTCTAAAATAATTTAAAATGGAAAAAATGTTTTATTTAATTTAATTAAGCATTTTTTCCTCTAAGGCTGCTGCAATCAACATCCTGAGATGCCAATTTCAATCAGTGGATTGCAGCGGTGCAGGTACCTCCGCGGTTCTTCTTAGACAGCAGGAGTCGGCCAGCAAAGGCAAGTAATACCCGGCAATAGCTATTGCCGGCTTCTGGGCTTGTTTAATAGGGAGAAGCCCTATCTCCCTATTAAACAGATCCCTTCATCATCATCATCATCATCACAGTTGGCATCTCATAATAATTGGCTAAAAAAAAGAGGATTATGTTGACCAACTGTAGACACAATTTTTGAGTCTTGATCCTCAAGGAAAAAAATCCCTGCTCCCTAAAAATCCCTGCTCCAAGGAATGAGTTACCAGATGTAAACACACCAAGGGAGGATGATAAAGCCAGTAACAGAGAGTTGTTTTCATAGAAAATAAAAAATAAAATACTTACTTTTTTCAATTAGGTTTAATTAAATTGCATAAATAATTGCTACAAACATTCACAGCAAGCACAACCATGTACAAGTATATAAGAGCATAAATGATTAAGGAAACTATAGAGGAAAATAGAGCATTTTTTTACTCCCCATAAAATCCATTTCTCCGAATCAATTTGTGGGACATTAAGGCACTAATATATCAACAATTTGTCTGACCTGCTCCCTCCCCTCAAAGCCCCCTAGACAGTCACCCATCAGGTTTTTAACTAACAAAGCCATCAAGAAACAGTCAATCCAGAACCACATTCAACTGAAAAAAACAAAACATAAAGGGGTGGAAGCGCAATGTTCCCCAATTGGATTTTACGGTAAGTACAAAAATCCTCTTTTCTCAGTCATTCCATTTGGGGGACACTGCTAACCATGGGGACGTTCCAAAGCAGCTCCTAGTGATGGGTATGCTCAGACACTGCTACACCTTTCAATGTCTTCCATATGTTTACACTGTAATCATGATTCTTTCCCTTTATTATCCACCTTTTCCCTGATATTATAAACCCACCGCCCCGCTGGAATGAAAAAGCAGGCGTTCTAAAACCATGGCTACTATGAACAGAAATAACCATAAACCTTCATAGGAGTCAGGTTCCTGACAAGATTTTTGCAGGGCAGATTATGGCAACATAACCTTTGCAAATGTCACGTTATTTAGTCTGCTAAACATGCAACAAAGTAAAAGAAGCATTTTATAATAATTTCACCTTCTCACTCATGTAATAGATTATTTGTACAGAGTATTGCTTATGAGCGAGAACCCAGCTGTTAGCCCCTGATTATGTGTAATGTATTAATAGTCTTGCAGTAACTTTCTTTTATATCAAGCATATGACTTTTGTGCACCTTACAATGAAAATCATAACAGCATTTTGCCAGCAGCCCCGATCTTTGACTCCATTAAGGGTCCGAAACTGGTCTGACCTGAGTCCATGATTTTTCGGTGCCCCTGTTTTCCAGTCTTGAATGTTGGCAGATATGTTGCAGTATAAACGTGTAAATGTTTAAGGTGATATTAAATTACCACCTACATTTCCCCAACCAATGATAGGACAAGATGTTTTGGCATTCATAGAACACTTACACTTATGATATGGCTGCATACAATCTTGTATGGCTACAAACATGTATGAAAGGAATAGTAGGGGAAAAAAATCTGTCAAAACAGACAGAGCAAATATAAAAGTTAATTTAATTGTTGAACGTGTTGAACACTTCCCCTAACCCTCCCGAGGCCTAATTATAGACCTTTCTACACACTGGGGCTGATGCAGAGTTGGCCACAAAATTGGAGTAAATTACTCTTAAACAAGAGAACAAAATACAATATATCCGCCCACAGGCAGAGCTGTACACATCTCCAAATGTGTCCACACCCCGCATCAGTATCATATGCACCTGGTTCACAAAAAGTCATCATCATCAGTGAGTATTTGTCCTATAGCAGGTGCAAAAGATGCAGCATGGTGGATCAGTTATTAGCACTTCTGCCCCACAGCAATGAGGCCATAAGTTCAGTTTCTGACCAGGTCTTATCTTAGTGGAGCTTGTATGTTCTCCCCGTGTTTGTGTTGGTTTCCTCCAGGTGCTCTGGTTTTCTCCCACACTCCAAAAACATACTAGTAGGTTAATTGACTGCTAACAAATTTAACTCTGTGTATTAGGGGATTTAGACTGTAAGCTCCAATGGGGCAGGGATTGTTGTGAATGACAAATATTCTCTGTAGAGCGCTGCTGAATTGGAATCGCTATATAAATAAATGATGATGATGGTCATACTCCTCCTAACAGGAATGTCTGCATAAGATGCATTTTTGTAACCACATTTAGGGAGTCTCCCATAAATTCTGGGAGAGTGGGCAAGTATGGTCTTGATAAATAGGCCCCCTAATCGGAACAAGTGAATGAATGAATGAATGAATGACTAGTATACACCAATCAGCCACAGCATTAAAAACCCCTGCCTAATATTGTGTAGGTTCACCTTGTACCACCAAAACAGCGCTGACCCATCGAGGTATGGACTCCACAAAACCTCTGAAGGTGTCCTGTGGTATCTGGCACCAAGACGTTAGCAGCAGATCCTTTAAGTCCTGTAAGGTGCAAGGTGGGGAGTCCATGGCTCGCACTTGTTTTTCAGCACATTCCACAGATGCTCGATTGGATTGAGATCTGGGTAATTTGACTTTTTGTAATGTTCCTCAGATCATTCCTCAACAATTTTTTGCCATGTGGCACGGTGTATTTTCTTGCTGAAAGAGGCCATTGCCATCAGGGAATATCATTGAAGGGGTGTACTTGGTCTGCAACAATGTTTAGATAGGTGGTACATTTCAAAGTAACTTCTACATGAATGCCAGGACTCAAGGTTTCCCAGCAGAACATTCCCCAGAGCATCACACTGACTCCATCGGCTTGCCTTCTTCCCATAGTGCATCCTGATGCCTTCTTTTCCTCGTGTAAACTCGATTCATCAGACCAGGCCACCTACTTCCTTTGCTACATAGTCCAGTTTTGGCGCACACGTGCCCATTGCAGGCACTTTTGGTGGTGGACAGGGGGTCACACTGACCGGTCTAGGGCTACACAACCACATACGCAGCAAGCTGCAATGCACTATTGTTCTGACACCTTTCTATCATAGACAGCATTAACTTTTTTAAGCAATTTGTGCTACACTAACTCTTCTGTGGACAGCTTTCCCTCCCCGCGTGCATCAGTGAGCCTTGGGCGCCCATGACCCTTTCTCCGGTTCACTGGTAGTCCTTCCTTGGACCACTTTTGGTAGGGACTAACCACTGCATACTAGGATTATCCCACAATACCTGCCATTTTGGAGAAGCTCTGACCCAGTTGTCTAGCCAACACAATTTGGCCCTTGTCAAAGTTGCTCAGATCCTTACACTTGTCCACTATTCCTGTTTCCAACACATCAACTTCAAGAATTGACTGTGCACTTGCTGCCTAACATATCCCACCCCTTGAGAGGTACCATTGTAATGAGATAATCAATATTATTCAGTTCACTTATCAGTGGTTTTAATATTGTGGCTGATCAATATAGATTGTAAGTCAGGTATTTAACTACCTTGCAAAGCGTAGAGTAAGTGTAAAGGTAGACTAGTAATTTGATGGTCTGTGACAGTCATTCAACCTATAAAAACTAGAAGTAGATTGATGAACAAGCCGTCAATTCAAAAACTCAAAGTATATCCTGTCACAGACTATAGACATTCAATTGGTCATAATGTCCTGTTAGAATATTATTATGTCCTACTGTTGGCTCTATAAATGACAGATAAATGACAGATAACTCTCATATTTAATGGGGTTTGGACTCCTGAGAGAGCAATTCTCCCAGAGAACATTTATATGCTACAAACTGTGTAGGGCCAACAAATCATCAAACCCACCCTCACAAGACTGACATCACTATAGAGACTTAGGGACCTATTTATCAAAGGGAGAAAAGCCCTATCTCAGGTGATAACACATGTTTTTTGGTGATAGGGCTTTTTCACAAATATTAAAGGCCACAGCTACAGTATCGCATGGGGAATCCTATTTAAGAAGGACCATATGTACCAATTCAATCCTTCTTTTACTATCGCAACGTCACTATGTTAACAAAAAAGAATGGAAAATATGCTTTAGAATTTAAATAAAGAATTTTTTCAAATGGTAAATTTTTAAAAATAATTATATTTTTAATCTATGTTTATACATTTATTTTAATTAATTGGAACTGAAAGCCCAGGTCAGGGCTTTCCGTTCCACTGCACATACATGAACCAACTGGCTGGGTCACACATGCACATATGCCCTGAGATTGTCATGTCATTATTTTCTTAGTAAATTGCATTAAAAAGTGATTTTTCTACCACAGCGATAGGAAATCATTGTTATAGCCACAGAATAATAAATAGGGGCCATTATGCCAATTACCATGTTACTTTCCAGGCTTCAGTACATTCTCCGTTCTCTCCCTACCTGTTCCAGAATAAAACAAGATAGAGAAGTTTTGTCCCCTGAAACTGCATTAACCATTCAGTGTTCACCATGGAGATTGATGATTAATGAAATATTTCAGCTATTTCAGAGATGTTACTTTTTACAGAAATACAAGACGTTGTTAATGTCCAACAGTTGGATTACGTACTCTTTAAGGACCCATGCACAATGTATGTCCTACATGTGCACCCCATTCTACTTGAATTACAAAGATGGCAGAAAATGCATGTTTCACTTCTATACGTGACATCTGCACAGATCAAGTCATCAATTACAACTTCTACAAAATGATGATCCCTGTGGATAACTGCACAAATATCATTTAAACAGGGCATATCACCTTGTGTTAATTACAGGCAATTCAAAGCGTGTAGCAAGCAAAAACCTTCTTCAAATTTATCTGGGAGAGACTCAGTGGTTTTGGCGCACAGCGCGGTAATTGGGCATGCTAATCAGCGTGGTTATCATGCTCAGCCAGCCTGCTAACTGTGATCTTTGTTTCCCCTGCTCCACGTTAGCACTCTAGACTTGTGAGAAGCAATGGTGAAGAGACAGAGCACTACTTGCTAATGCAATTAGCATACTGAGAGGGCTTCTAACTGTCCCTCTCCTGGGCTACAGTCTTTGAATATCCTGTACTTAACAAGAGAACCTGTCAAGGGTGTCAACAGATTGTCATGTCAGCAAGACTGTTTAATAAGAAATTACACCTTACTTATAAGAAGGATGTTTACTTTCAGGAGATATAGACTTAGGTTTAATATGTGGAAGAAACTTTGCAATGGCCCAAAGGAGGTGTTGGGTGTATGGAATAAGCGCACTGGTGTGCCTAGTTTTGTGGAACAATGCAAAATTGACATTTCATTTGGTAAGCAATTATATTAAAATGAAATAAAGGGGTAGAGAGAGCACATTATTAGGGTGATTCCTTGTATTTACCATGTTTATAGAGAGTGGTACAAGTTGAGAGTGCCCCACACCATCCCCTTGTCTTGTGGAGCTAGAATAACACAGACAGGCGCAATACTGATCAATTCCAGGTGTCTCAAAATCAATAGAGCCCTGATGTAGCAGCTTTGCTGTAACTGTCCACACAAAACAAATATATTACTTAAATAAAATACAGAAAAAATTTTTTGTTGGGTGATCCAAACATCACTTTTCATACTTGTCCTCTACATACATATGCCACTGGTTACTGCAGTAGTATTCTAAAAGTGTCATCAATAAATCTAGGACATTTTCTTCTCTCTGGGTAACACAGATAATTCTGTAGGAATCATAAGCAGACATTTCATTAGAGAATAGGAAAGCAGCAATGTTCTGTACTATACTTAGGGGAACATAAGTGGGTGCAGTAACCCTGCTGTCACCTGAGAACTACTTGTAGCGAAAGATGATCCCCTGTGTTATATCCAATACAGAAAGACATCTCTGTACTATCCACGGCATCTGTGATAACTTAATTCTTTCCCACAGTCACCTGTGAAGTGACTGGAATAAGTAAGTTGTTTGTTAGGAAAGAAATCCCAGATGCTCAATGCTTTTTTTTAAAGAATGGCTGGGAGCACTGCTAGCAATGAAAATACCATTTTTAACATTGTATGATACTTAGGTCTCTATAGTAAGTAGCAAAAAGCCCTACTTTCGCAGAACATGGGTGTTTTTACCGGACCTATAGATTCCCCTATCCATCAAAGGTTAAAAATTCAGGTAGCCCATTGATCCAGCCCAAGGTAGCCTGAGGGGGGGGGGGGGCAGCCCCTCTACAATGATGCTATCGCCAGCCTAAGTATAGTTCTTTTTTGCTACACTCTATAGTATAACATGTCTGGCAGAGCTGTGACATAATTCCACAGCAGATGGAGAGCAATGGGTTTGCTATTGCTGCTCTTGGGTAACGACTGCACTGCTCATGCATCAGCCCAACAATATCACACCAGTCCAGTGCCTCAGTTCAAGTAGCCGCAGATAGTTTTATTTATCAGCTCCAAAAATTAGAGATGGGCGGACTCGGTTCCCCGAAATCCGAACTCACCCGAACTTCACCTATCTGAGTACCGAGCCGAGCAGGCTCGGTACTCTCCCGCCCATTTGGATTCGAAATCGAGGCAAAACGTCATCATGACGTAGTCGGATCGCAGAGCTCGGTTCTTGCGATATTTGAAATGCATAAATACCCGCCTACACAGCAATCCATCGCCATTTGACAGAGGGCAGGGTTAGGTCACAATCTGTATTAAAGCAGGGACAGAGCAATAATTGTATACCTTATTCTTTCTATTATTATTTCAGTTCTGATACCAATTCTATTAGCAATTGTTAGAGCAGGAGGAGAGGAGGATAGAGGAGGCATTTTTTTCAATATTTTGCACTACAAGTGCTTTGGGGTGTCCCATATTCCCCAGTGTGAAACAATAATTTTTCTGGCTGCCAAAAGTCATATTTAGCAGCAGTATCTATCTATAAAATATTTTGCACTACAAGTGCTTTGGGGTGTCCCATATTCCCCAGTGTGAAACAATAATTTTTCTGGCTGCCAAAAGTCATATTTAGCAGCAGTATCTATCTATAAAATATTTTGCACTACAAGTGCTTTGGGGTGTCCCATATTCCCCAGTGTGAAACAATAATTTTTCTGTCTGCAAAAAGTCATATTTAGCAGCAGTATCTATACAATATTTTGCACTACAAGTACTTTGGGGTGTCCCATATTCCCAAGTAAGTGTGAAACAATAATTTTTCTGGCTGCAAAAAGTCATATTTAGCAGCAGTATCTATCTATACAATATTTTGCACTACAAAGTACTTTGGGGTGTCCCATATTCCCCAGTTGTGAAACAATAATTTTTCTGGCTGCAAAAAGTCATATTTTGCAGCACTAGCTATTGAATATTTTGTACTACAAGTGCTTTAGCCTCATTAAAATGGATTCAAAGCAGTCCACATATGAGCAGGATCAGCAAGCAGGTGCTGGCATAAGTCCTGATGGTAGTGTTCCCAGTACGTCACCTGGTAAAGCCTATGTAAAAGTACATAGTCTTTTTAAATCAGGGAAAAAAACAAACAAAAAAAAAAATTACTGTGTTGAAGCGAAAAAGAAGTGTAACTTAGGAAAAGTTAACTGCCGATAATTTTTTTTTTTGCCAACATGCCATTCTACACACGCATTGGCAAAGAAAGAATGAGGCCTTCGCCTTTCTCTATTAGTGTTACTGAGCCTTCTTCTTGAACGGTCACTCGTGACCAAGCAATACCCAGTAATTTGGAGTCTAAAAGTGGTGCACAACTACTGTTACGCGGGAAAGCCGAGCTGCAAGAAAACAGTAAGGCATTAGAGGATAATGTATGCTCTGAATCAGAAATTACACCAATCCCTGTGGAGATTCCATCCACCTGTGGTATGTCTAATCGTGAGCATTCTGTTTGTGTACCCATAAAGAAGGGCCCTTTCAGCAGTTCTGCTGATGTGTGCCTGAACAGCCCGAGTGTAGCCGGTGATACACAAATTGAGGATGCCACTTTGGAATTAGAAGAGGATGAGGGGGAGATTTGTGTAGGCGACGAGGGCGCTAATATTGATGTTGATAATTATGATGCAGACAGATACCAAATTGCCTTTGTCCATTTCTTTTTATATTCTACAGTCTATAGCGGCTGAATTTTTTACTATTTTCTACAAGTGGAGGGGGGCCTCTAGAAACCAAACTGCCTTTGTCCATTTCTTTTTATATTTAACTATAAGTGTAGGGTGTAATATACACCCAAAGACGATGACTGCATTGCCAATAGGCATAGATGGAGAGGAAAACAATCTGGTTTGTGTGTAGAATTAATGATGGTCTACCAGGAATTAAACAGTTTTTTTCATAATTTATTAGCTTTACAATTACCTTACTTATCCAAGAAACAGGTGGGAGCACTAAATTAGGTTATTTTAGGCCAAAAAAAAATTGATTTTTAAACAATATTGCAAAACAAAACCAAACAAAAACAAAAACAAAAACAAAACACGCAAGGGTGGTTTTGCCAAAACCAAAACCAAAACCCGAAGGTAATCCAGATCCAAAACCAAAACCAAAACACGGGGTCAGTGACCATCTCTACCAAAAATAAACAATACATAAATAAAAATCATAGCCCCTCTAACTAATATAATTAGGAATATCCTCTTTAAAGTGGAGGGATCTAATTTCCCACACACACACAAACAGCACTTACTGGTAACAAATTGCAGTTTCTCACAGCAGATATGTGCTCTGTTCCCAGGTAGTGAGAGACTGAGTGCACAGCCTCACAGCCTTTTACCAGCACCACACAGGTGCAACTCCTGATTTCCAGCAGAGTGTCTGGTAGGTTGGAAGACCCGAAATGGGCATTACTAATGGAACCCGCCCTTCTCTCTCCATTCACAACCCCAAGGACCCTTACACCAGCTTTTCCTACAGTCGAAAACAATCTTTGGGAAGCTCTTTCCCAAACATAAACAATTTCACTGGTGTTTAAAAACACGTACGATAGAAACCTTGGACATATACTGTATATTTTTAACATTCTGTGTTGTTTAAACATAATGGGACTAATAGAGAGTGGGATGGCAGCCAGACAGTGGGCACAGAAATACGTGTCTATGGAGACTCGCGTGATTCAGTCACATATGCCCGTCTGTGCCTAGAGAGGGAAGAAGCATTCCAACATTGGCCAAGTACAGTAAGGTCGTGTTTATGCAGATGTGCCTCATGCAGAAACATGCAGATATACCTATTAGGAGGCGTATCTTTTCTGCCTGCTATAGTGAAAATTCTCGCTGATGATGACTTGTCGTGTACCAGACGTTTACGCTGGTGATGCAGAGGCGGACGTATTTCGAGATGTGTACGGCTCTCCATATGGGTGGAATGCGCTATTTTTTGTGCTCTTATTTTTAGATAGATTTAACAACAATTCTACATCAGCCCCTCAATGTTCATTTCTAGCTTTTTATAAGGCTGCATATTACATGGAGGTTGATTGTATTAGCCAGTCTGATTAAATAAGTATAAATAAACAGTAAATTATTTTCTTATATGCACACATTTTTATTAGAATGGCAATCTTCCTAGAGGGTATTCCCCTATTATGCAAGCATTTAAATTTCTATAAAAATGTAATGTGAATTTAATCATGATAATGCACTTTGAAGTGGTAATTGAGAATTAATAAGTTAATTATATAGCTCTGTGCATATCACGATCATGTTAATTATTCCTTCACTTGATGAAGGGGGAGAATCCCTGGTAATATTAAGCACTGTCTAGTTATAGAATATTGAGACTTGTCTAGTTATAATAAATCGGTTCAGATGAATCATCTCTCCTCTGACAGTGACACCAAGGTAATTCTTTACACACATATGGATCCAACACTTGTAGAATGCTTTTATTCGCACGAACTGTCTTAGGATCTCCTCTACAATTTTTAGACCACTAAGTTTTAGAGAATTCTAAAAACGTTTAAACAATAAAAAAAATCAATGCATGACCGTACTAATATCTTGATCTGCACACTGGAATCCCTGCATTATCCCTTGATCATTAAACTACTCAGTATAAAATGTTATTGCACATTAAAAAAGAGATAACTTCATAGAGGAATCAGATAGAGATGAGCGCACTCGGATTTATGAAATCCGAGCCCACCCGAACGTTGCCGATCCGAGTCGGATCCGAGACAGATCCGGGTATTGGCGCCAAATTCAAATCTGAAACTGAGGCTCTGACTCATAATCCCGTTGTCGGATCTCGCGATACTCGGATCCTATAAATTCCCCGCTAGTCGCCGCCATCTTCACTCGGGCATTGATCAGGGTAGAGGGAGGGTGTGTTAGGTGGTCCTCTGTCCTGGTAGATCTCGTGCTGTGCTGTTTAGTTCTGTGCTGTGCTGTTTAGTTCTGTGCTGTGCTGTGCTGTGCTGTGTTCTGCAGTATCAGTCCAGTGGTGCTGTGTGCTGTGCTCTGTCCTTCTGAGGTCAGTGGTGCTGCTGGGTCCTGTGCTGTGTCCTGTTCAGTCCAGTGGTGCTGTGTCCTGTGCTCTGTGCTTCTAAGGGCATAGTTATTTCCCCAATATTCCCCTGTGTTTAAAAAAATAAAAAAAAGTTATTTAAAAAAATACCAAAAACTAATTTAATTTTTTTTAATTACCACAAAATTTGCACAACCAATCCTGCAGTATAAGCCCATTGGTACTGCAATATTACCAAGTTCACACATTCAGCAGTAAAAGTCCAGTGGTACTGCAATATTACAAAGTTCACACATTCTGCAGTATCAGTCCAGTGGTGCTGTGTCCTGTGCTCTGTCCTGCTGAGTTCTGAAGTGCTGCTGGGTCCTGTGCCGTGTCCTGTTCAGTCCAGTGGTGCTGTGTCCTGTGCTCTGTGCTTCTAAGGGCATAGTTATTTCCCCATTATTCCCAAGTTTTTAAAAAATAAAAAAAAAGTAAAAAAAAATTAAAAATTAAAAATTAAAAAAAAAAAATATATAATTATAACCAAATTTGCAAAACCAATCCAGCAGTGTAAGTCCATTGGTACTGCAATATTACCAAGTTCACACATTCTGCAGTATCTTGTGCTACATATAATGGAGACCAAAAATTTGGAGGATAAAGTAGGGAAAGATCAAGACCCACTTCCTCCTAATGCTGAAGCTGCTGCCACTAGTCATGACATAGACGATGAAATGCCATCAACGTCGTCTTCCAAGCCCGATGCCCAATCTCGTAGTACCGGGCATGTAAAATCCAAAAAGCCCAAGTTAAGAAAAAGTAGCAAAAAGAGAAACTTAAAATCATCTGAGGAGAAACGTAAAGTTGCCAATATGCCATTTACGACACGGAGTGGCAAGGAACGGCTTAGGCCCTGGCCCGTGTTCATGACTAGTGGTTCAGCTTCACCCATGGATCTTAGCCCTCCTCCTCCTCCCCCCCCCCTACAAAAAATTGAAGAGCGTTATGCTGTGAGCAACAAAACAGCAAACAACTCTGCCTTCTAAAGAGAATTTATCACAAATCCACAAGGCGAGTCCAAGGATGTTGGTGGTTGTCAAGCCTGACCTTCCCATCACTGTACGGGAAGAGGTGGCTCGGGAGGAGGCTATTGATGATGTAGCTGGCGCTGTGGAGGAACTTGATGATGAGGATGGTGATGTGGTTATTGTAAATGAGGCACCAGGGGGGGAAACAGCTGATGTCCATGGGATGAAAAAGCCCATCGTCATGCCTGGTCAGAAGACCAAAAAATGCACCTCTGCGGTCTGGAGTTATTTTTATCCAAATCCAGACAACCAATGTATGGCCATATGTAGCTTATGTAAAGCTCAAATAAGCAGGGGTAAGGATCTTGCCCACCTAGGAACATCCTCCCTTATACGTCACCTGAATAACCTTCATAGTTCAGTGGTTAGTTCAGGAACTGGGGCTAGGACCCTCATCGGTACAGGGACACCTAAATCCCGTGGTCCAGTTGGATACACACCAGCAACACCCTCCTCGTCAACTTCCTCCACAATCTCCATCAGATTCAGTCCTGCAGCCCAAGTCAGCAGCCAGACTGAGTCCTCCTCAATACGGGATTCATCCGAGGAATCCTGCAGCGGTACGCCTACTACTGCCACTGCTGCTGTTAGTCGGTCATCTTCCCAGAGGGGAAGTCGTAAGACCGCTAAGTCTTTCACAAAACAATTGACCGTCCAACAGTCGTTTGCCATGACCACAAAATACGATAGTAGTCACCCTGTTGCAAAGCGTATAACTGCGGCTGTAACTGCAATGTTGGTGTTAGACGTGCGCCCGGTGTCCGCCATCAGTGGAGTGGGATTTAGAGGGTTGATGGAGGTATTGTGTCCCCGGTACCAAATCCCGTCGAGATTCCACTTCACTAGGCAGGCGATACCAAAAATGTACAGAGAAGTACGATCAAGTGTCCTCAGTGCTCTAAAAAATGCGGTTGTACCCACTGTCCACTTAACCACGGACATGTGGACAAGTGGTTCTGGGAAAACGAAGGACTATATGACTGTGACAGCCCACTGGGTAGATGCATCCCCTTCCGCAGCAACAGCAACAGCTGCATCAGTAGCAGCAACTACAAAATGGCTGCTCGTGCAAAGGCAGGCAACATTGTGTATTACAGGCTTTAATAAGAGGCACAACGCTGACAACATATTAGAGAAAATGAGGGAAATTATCTCCCAGTGGCTTACCCCACTTAGACTCTCATGGGGATTTGTGGTGTCAGACAATGCCAGTAACATTGTGCGGGCATTAAATATGGGCAATTTCCAGCACGTCCCATGTTTTGCCCACACCATTAATTTGGTGGTGCAGCATTACCTCAAGAGTGACAGGGGTGTACAGGAGATGCTTGCGGTGGCGCGCAAAATTGCTGGACACTTTCGGCATTCAGCCAGTGCCTACCGCAGACTAGAGGCACATCAAAAAAGCATGAACCTGCCCTGCCATCACCTCAAACAAGAGGTTGTGACGCGCTAGAACTCCACCCTCTATATGCTGCAGAGGATGGAGGAGCAGCAAAAGGCCATTCAGGCCTACACAGCCACCTACGACATAGGCAAAGGAGTGGGGATGCGCCTCAGTCAAGCGCAGTGGAGACTGATTTCCGTGTTGTGCAAGGTTCTGCAGCCATTTGAACTTGCCACACGAGAAGTCAGTTCCGACACTGCCAGCTTGAGTCAGGTCATTCCCCTGATCAGGCTGTTGCAGAAGCAGCTGGAGAAAGTGAGGGAGGAGCTGGTAAGCCATTGCGATTACACCAAGCATGTAGCTCTTGTGGATGTAGCCCTTCGTACGCTTTGCCAGGATCCGAGGGTGGTCACTCTTTTAAAGTCAGAGGAATACATTCTGGCCACCATGCTCGATCCTCGGTTTAAAGTGTATGTTGTGTCTCTGTTTCCGGCGGACACAAGTCTACAGCGGTGCAAAGACCTGCTGGTCAGGAGATTGTCCTCTGAAGAGGACCGTGACATGCCAACAGCTCCACCCTCATTTTCTTCCACATCTATGGCTGCGAGGAAAAAGCTTAGTTTTCCCAAAAGAGGCACTGGCGGGGATGCTGATAACATCTGGTCCGGACTGAAGGACCTGCCAACCATTGCAGACATGTCTACTCTCGCTGCATTGGATGCTGTCACAATAGAAAAAATTGTGGATGATTACTTTGCTGACACCATCCAAGTAGACATGTCAGACAGTCCATATTGTTACTGGCAGGAAAAAAAGGCAGTTTGGAAGCCCCTGTACAAACTGGCTCTATTTTACCTGAGTTGTCCCCCCTCCAGTGTGTACTCGGAAAGAGTTTTTAGTGCAGCGGGGAACCTGGTCAGTGAGCGGCGAAGGAGGTTGCTTCCTCACAACGTTGAAAAAATGATGTTTATAAAAATGAATAATCAATTCCTCAATGAAGTACAGCACTGCCCTCCAGATACTACAGAGGGACCTGTGGTTGTGGAGTCCAGCGGGGACGAATTGATAATGTGTGATGAGGAGGAAGTACACACTGTAGGGGGAGAGGAATCAGAGGTTGAGGATGAGGATGACATCTTGCCTTAGTAGAGCCCTTTTAGTCTGTACAGGGAGAGATGAATAGCTTTTTTGGTGTGGGGGCCCAAACAAACCAATCATTTCAGCCAAAGTTGCTTTGGTAGGCCCTGTCGCTGAAATGATTGGTTTGTTAAAGTGTGCATGTCCTATTTCAACAACATAAGGGTGGGTGGGAGGGCCCAAGGACAATTCCATCTTGGAACTTTTTTTTTTTGCATTATATGACCAATCAACAGTCGTTTGCCATGTTCAAAAAGTAAAACTAAATTCAAGAAATTAAACCAAAAGTAAAATGCCCTGTCATAATTTAAAATAAGAGGTATTGACGTGCTCTAAAACTACTGTATTGTTGTTTATATTTTATAAACACTACACTTGAAAGCTTGAGTCTTTCAATAAAAAAGTAACTGTCCATTGCACGAATATTTGCAACAGGGACAATTTTAGGGTTAAGAAAGTCAACTAATAACACTTCAACGCTGTCTGTCTTTATAAACACTACACTTGGAAGTTGGAGGAGGTATTGTGGCCCCGGCACCAAATTTACTACCGGGGCCACTCCACTGTGCAGTCCATATTTAGGTGTATCAGATATTAAACAACGGTGACAGTTGATGCCCAATTTTTTAATTATATTGTGGCCTCGGTACCAAATTGTGTACCGGGGCCACCACACTACGCAGTCCATACCCTTTTTTGGTGGAATTCTGACCCGTGGAGGGTTTTTTAATTATATTGTGGCCTCGGTACCAAATTGTGTACCGGGGCCACCACACTACGCAGTCAAGATAGATAGATGCGTATCATAGATAAAGTACATTCAGTGGTGTGGGGCAAATTGAAAAATATTCAAAATGCACTGACATTATCAAAAACAAGAGGTTGTCACACGCTAAAACTCCAACATGTATATGATGGAGAGGATGGAGGAGCAGCCGTATGTGCAGTGTAATGCAGACCTGTTGAAGGTTTTTTATATATTTTATTGTGGTGCCCAGTGCCCACTCCTCTACGCAGTCCAGATACATTTATTGGTGCGAATCATAAAAGTTCAGGGTTTTTAATATATATTGTGGTGACCCACTCCTCTACGCAGTCCAGGTACATTTATTGGTGCGAATCATAAAAGTTCAGGGTTTTTAATATATATTGTGGTGACCCACTCCTCTACGCAGTCCAGGTACATTTATTGGTGCGAATCATACAAGTTGATGGTTTTCTTATTATATATATTGTGGTGACCCACTCCTCTACGCAGTCCAGGTACATTTATTGGTGCGAATCATACAAGTTGATGTTTTTTTTATTATATATATTGTGGTGACCCACTCCTCTACGCAGTCCAGAAAGATACCTCGTTGCAACGTTTTGGACTAATAACTATATTGTGAGGTGTTCAGAATACACTGTAAATTAGTGGAAATGCTTGTTAATGAATGTTATTGAGGTTACTAATAGCATAGGAGTGAAAATAAGCCCAAAAACTTGATTTTTAAACTTTTTATGTTTTTTCCAAAAAAAATCCGAATCCAAAACCTTAAATCCGAACCGAGACCTTTCGTCAAGTGTTTTGCGAGACAAATCCGAACCCCAAAAATAATGAAAATCCGGATCCAAAACACAAAACACGAGACCTCAAAAGTCGCCGGTGCACATCCCTAGAATCAGATAAGACATCTTCAGGAAAAAAATATTTTGCTAAAGCACCCCCACGCCTCCTAAATACAAGAACAGTGTTTCAGGAGATACTAACCCCTGCTAGGTCCCATAAACAATGATTCAAGGTTGAATAAACTGGTGGATTGGATGGTGAAATGGAAGATGGAAGATGAAGTTTAACATAGATAAATGTAAGGTTATGCATTTAGGGATCAAAAACAAGCACGCAATTTATAAATTAAATATGATAAATTTAGGGGAATCTATAATGGAAAAGAATTTGGGGGTGCTCGTAGACAGTAAACTTAGCAATAGTGCTCAATGTCAAGCAGCAGCTGCAAGGGCCACTAAAGTATTGGCATGCATAAAAAGGTGCACAGATGTAAGGGAAGACAGTGTCATTTTGTCACTATATAAATCATTGGTAAGACCTCATCTTGAATACGAAGTACAGTTCTGGGCACTACTCTATAAAAAAGACATTTTGGCCTCTTATCTATGCACTATGCATCGAACCACTTGCTGCTCGGATTCGACTGAACCCAGATGTGAGGGGGATCCAGGTCAAGAGTAGACAATATAAGATATCGTTGTTTGCAGATGATGTCCTTCTCACATTATCATCACCTCAAACCTCTCTTCCCAATTTATTCATGGAATTACAAAATTTCGGCTTTCTTTCCGGATACAAAGTAAATAACTCCAAATCAGAAGCGCTTGCGCTACATCTCTCACCTCACATAAAGAAAGTCCTAGAGCTTAATTTTGAGTTTCAGTGGCGACCCAAAGCAATCCGCTATCTGGGAGTCTATATAAGAAACTCCTACGAAAATTTGTTTCAAGCTAATTTCCCCCCTTTGTTGTCTACAATAAAACGTGACCTATCGACCTGGTATTCTCTTTACATCTCGTGGTTCTTACCCAAACTTTTATATTTATTTCAGACCCTTCCGGTTAAAGTCCCTGACTCTTTCTTGGGCTCCATCCAATCTATATGCGGTGAGTTTGTATGGCAGGGTAAGAGGCCCAGATGCAGCAAACTTTGTCTAGCTAAATCTAAATATAATTGTGGCCTGGGTCTCCCCCTGTTTGACAAATATTACCAAGCTACACAATTGACTCATCTCATTTCTTGGCTCTCGCCACTGGGAAAGTTCGCTTTCTACCTTGGATTCCTAGGAGTGTCAGACCAGCCTCAGTCCTTGTTACGCCCTCCATCCGTTTTACACTGGAGGTTTGGGACAAATTGAACAAAAAATATACACTAGCCCCATATCCTTCGCCTCTCACCCAGCTGTGGAGACACCCTGGTTTCCCACAGGGGTGCATCAACGCTTTTGCTTACCCTTGGAGGAATGCAGGAATAGACCGTTTTCTTCATTTGATGGGAGAGCATGCTCCACGCTCTTTCACAGACCTGAGTGAGAAACATGCACTTCCAAACAACCTTTACTTTTACTATATGCAAATTAAAAGCTTTATTCAAGCCCAGACTAATTCATCTAGATTGCAGTTGCCAACACCCTTTGAGAGGCACTGTATTTATAGCCCGGGTCGCCGTGGCTATATATCGATCCTGTATAGTTCCCTCGTGTCCTATGGGATCCTTGGTATAGCTTTAACAACAGCACTATGCCAGGCCTCTCATAAGCCTAAGTTGCTTCTCCCTCTCCTTCTCTCCTCAATCTCGGTAACTCTCTTTCTCCTATTCTCCTCGTGCTCCCTCTATCCACCTCTCCCCCTCTGTCCCTCCCCCCTTCCTCCCCTCCCCTCGTACCTCCCCAAAAAAATAAAAAATCACAGCAGTATGTTCTATTCACTAGATAAGTACAATGGTATAAGTTGCACCTCTGCTATTGGGGGAAAAAAAAATTCTATCTCAATTGTCCACTTCGCAGATCTTTAACTCCCTCCTGGAATGTTCCTGGATGAGAAAGATGTATTTTTATTTTGTCTGTTATTTTCTTTTGCATTTCTCATTTTTCTTATCTGGTGTCCTTATATCTAGTAATAATGATACCTGGAAAAGATGTATGATTTGTACTGTTGTGCTGTATACATGTATCTGCTGTTATAAATAAAAAGTAAAAAAAAAAAAAAGACATTTTGGAACCAGAAAGGGTTCAGAGAAGCGCGACAAAATTGATAAAGTATATGGAGTCATTAAGTTACGAGAAAAAGTTAGCCAGTTGAGGCATGTTTGTTTTAGAAAAGAGGCATCTAAGAGGGGATAACAAAAATAATGATTGTAAAGAGTCATTTGCAAGAGATAAATTTAAGTTTATTTTAAAATTAAATATTGCCTAATGTCTAAAGGAAATGTGTGAATAAACATTAAGGGTCAATACAGAGAACTTTCATGGGAACTTTTCACCCCAAGGACTGTACACAGGACACACGGTCACCCAGTAAGTTTAAGGGAAAGGAAGATTCACAACCAGCAAGGAAAGTCAATATATGGAATTCACTGCCAGGGAAGGTTGTGATGGCAGATTCAATTGATATATATAACAAAATGTTAGACAAATTTTTAGCAGAAATGGGTATCCAGGGTTACAACCGTTAATTAACATGAAGAATAGTAGTGGCTCCAGGGGGAAATAGGACTGCAATATTGGGTCAGGAGCGATTGAAACAGATTGGCAGTTGATTCATTAGGATCAATTTCAAACATAAGAGAGGGATCGGAAGAAATCCAAAATAGGTTGAACTTGATGGACTGGTGTCTATGTTACTATGTTGACAGTGCAGTCTTTGTAATCAAATTCAATCTTAACCAGTTGGTCTGTAATGTTAATTTATTTTCCAGCTTCTCCAATGTTATAACTGGAAATGGATCACATACAGACAGAGAGGAGGAAGAGTGGAGAAAAAAGTAGTTGTAGTTGGGTGGAGGAAGATTTGGACATACATCTGTTTTATTTACATAAAATATGCATTTCTGTACTACGCTTGTGCGCCAAATAGATGTAGGTCTGTGTGCATAATTTGGTGCATCTTACACTTATGACCCCTTGTGACTGGAAAGACAGAATGAGTAGTGGAGCAGTGGGCAAGTGCAGGTCGACTAGAGTAAGGGCATGTTTACAGAGTTACGACCTGGACACTGTCAGGAGACATATCTCATAAAGGTGCTGGAGGGCTAGTGCAACAAAACTCGATGATGATGATCAGCAGCAGTAGCTAGCCACTTCTGAGTGGCTGATTGTAGACTGATCCCTCCCTTCTTTATTTCATCCGTTGAATGACATAAAGGGGATGATTTTAATGAAAAAAATGTCATACAATTGTCCTGGGAGTGCACAACAATAATTCTAGTCGCTAGGCATTTTGTTTTAGGTTTCTTCCAAGTTTAGTGGTAGCACCTCCTCATTTGAGATACTGTAAAATAGCTAGCCAGCTTGTCAATAGGGAGGAAAATAGGACACTTATACTTTTTATTATTATTTTTTTCAAATATAAGAGTTGACATATCTGGTGCAGTAATGCTGATTTCTTCTACACCTCTGGCATACTGGAATATTGGAAGATCTCCCAGACTCTCAAGAAGGTAGGCTAAACCCCCTGCTCTGCGCCAGTTACTAGAAACCTCCCCCCTTGGGTACAGGACTGATTGACAGGCTGGTCCTTCCCATGAGACCAGACACTAATGCATGCTGGCGTGGATCTTACAGATCAGTTCCTCTTCTCCCTTCCCCACTGTACGTGCCCGATATCCCCAGCTGACTTCATATCACTTGCTGTCTCATTTGTCCAGGAAGCAAAAGTGGCAGACAGAAGAGGTGACCTTTGAAATGTACAGTGCCAGATGGAAGGAGAAGGTAAGTGTGTGAGAGCAAGGGATCTTAATGTAATGTTGGGGATGGGGCTCTTAATGTAATGTGGTTGGGTGTTTAATTTAATGGTGAGGATAGTGACTACTCATTTAACAGTGGTTATTATTATTATTATTATTATTATTATTATTATTAACCTTTATTTATAGAGCGCCACATTAGGTCCGCAGTACGGTACAGAGAGCAAACAACAAGACAATACATGGTATAATAGTACAATACGGTAAACAAATAAGACTACAACTCTCAACCTCAGCCACTGGGTTGCAAGGGGCATATTCAGCGCAGTCTTTAATCTGTGCCCATTAGTGTGGGTCCAACTGAAAGAGGTGCAAAGACAATGGAGAAGTGGAGTCAATGGGCAGGAGGAAGTGTACAGTGCAGCTGGTGAGCAAAAGTTATAGGTAATAAGAACAGGAGGGAAGAGGGCCCTGCTCACTAGAGCTTGCAATCTACAGGTAAAGGGGGAGACAAATGTTTAACACACGGTATGAGCCAATGTAAGCGGATCTGAGAGCAAGAAGCAAGAGTGGGAGAGATGGAGGATGAAAGAGGGTAAAGTATACTACATGGTGAAATAGTTTAGGACTGGTAGGCTTTTCTAAACAGGTGAGTTTTCTATGACTGTTTGAAGCTAGGGGATCGTCTGATAGAAGGAGGGAGATCATTCTAGTGGTGGGGGACAGCATGGGAAAAATCTTGGATAAGGGAGTGAGATGTGGTTACCAGAGTGGAGGATAGGTGGTGGGAATTGAAGGACTGTGAAGAGTTGAAAAACTTGAAGAAGGATTGTTTAGCGAGGGAGAGGTCGGAACAATAGTATGAGAGGATGAAATGAAGGACTTCTGCCATGGAACAAGATTTCCTCCAGGTAAATTTGCAGTGCCAAGATTGGGTTTTAGAGTAAAGAAGGTGGGCAGAATAGGCAGGGGAAGCAGAGTCAAGAGCGGTGGTGAGGTTGTGGTTGTAGAGAGAGGCCGTCTGGTGTTGGGGTAGGCCAGGGTGAATAGAGGGTTGAGGAGAGTTTCAAGCAAAAAGACAAAAATAGCGAGATCAAGATTGTGTCTAGAAAATGGAAAAGGGTAGATTTGGGTGTGGGGAGGGATGCAAGAGATAAAGAAAGAGTGAAGGAGAGGAGATGGTGAATTTGAGGTACAGTAGAGACTCCTGAAAGGGGGGGGGGGTGCACAGTAGTAAACTATATACGCACACAAATAAATGGTAATGATCAAAATGTAAAAATTTAGTTCATGCACTACAACAACAGCATTTTTTCATGAAACAAACTTTGCAAACTTTATCTTCAATATCAAAATTCAAATTCACAGTTTTGCAGACAATTTGAAAATAAACTACATAAAAAAGGAAACAAAACAAAGTGGCAGGAAATTAAGCTCCCTTAAGTATCAGAGAGTGGGAAGGAAGAGCGGGACAAGTCAGAAAGAGCAAATTGATGGGAGAAGTCAAGGGAGTGGTTGAGACAGTGAGTGAGGGTAGAGGTCCATTATGAGAGGCCAAAGGTGGAAGAAAGGGCAAGAAGTTTGATGGACGCTGGGTCTGTGGGGTTGTCGATGGGAATGTCAAAGTCACCTAAGATGATGGAGGGGAGGTCTGAGGTTTGAGGAGTGACAGCGAGGAAGTCAGGCAGAAACATTATCAAGAAATTGGGAACTGGGACCAGGGGGGCGGTAAATGACTGAGGCACGTAGATGGATGGGGTAGAAGACACAGATAGTGTGAATTTCAAAGGAAAAGAATGAAGGGGAGAGCTCAGGGGAGATGACATGAAAGGTACAATTGGGGGATAGGAGGATGCTAAACCCCATGCTGATGTGAGTGTAACTGACTGAGTGACGTGTGTGCATCTGACTGAGTGACGTGTATCTGACTGAGTGACGTGTGTGTAACTGACTGTGTGATGTGTGTATAACTGAATGATGTACGTGAGACTGACTGATGAGTAGCAGACTAACTGACGTGTATGTAACTGACTGACTAATGTGTGTGAGACTGACTGACTGATGTGTGTGAGACTGACTGACTGATGTGTGTGAGACTGACTGACTAATGTGTGTGAGACTGACTGACTGATGTGTCTGTAACTGACTGACTGATGTGTGTGTAACTGACTAATGTGTGTGAGACTGACTGACTGATGTGTGTGTAACTGACTGACCGATGTGTGTGAAACTGACTGACTGATGTGTGTGAGACTGACTGACTGATGTGTGTGAGACTGAATGACTGATGTGTGTGTAACTGACTGACTGACTGATGTGTGTGTAACTGACTGACTGACTGATGTGTCTGTAACTGACTGACTGATGTGTCTGTAACTGACTGACTGATGTGTCTGTAACTGACTGACTGATGTGTCTGTAACTGACTGACTGATGTGTGTGAGACTGACTGACTGATGTGTGTGAGACTGAATGACTGATGTGTGTGTAACTGACTGACTGACTGATGTGTGTGTAACTGACTGACTGACTGATGTGTCTGTAACTGACTGACTGATGTGTCTGTAACTGACTGACTGATGTGTCTGTAACTGACTGACTGATGTGTCTGTAACTGACTGACTGATGTGTCTGTAACTGACTGATGTGTGTGAGACTGACTGATGTGTGTGAGACTGACTGATGTGTGTGAGACTGACTGACTGATGTGTCTGTAACTGACTGACTGATGTGTGTGTAACTGACTGACTAATGTGTGTGAGACTGACTGACTGATGTGTCTGTAACTGACTGACTGATGTGTGCGAGACTGACTGACTGATGTGTGCGAGACTGACTGACTGATGTGTGTGAGACTGACTGACTGATGTGTGTGAGACTGACTGACTGATGTGTGTGTAACTGACTGACTAATGTATGTGAGACCGACTGACTGATGTGTCTGTAACTGACTGACTGATGTGTGCGAGACTGACTGACTGATGTGTGCGAGACTGACTGACTGATGTGTGTGAGACTGACTGACTGATGTGTGTGAGACTGACTGACTGACGTATATGTAACGGACTGACTGATGTGTGTGAGACTGACTGACTGATGTGTGTGTAACTAACTGACTGATGTGTGTGAGACTGACTGACTGACGTATATGTAACTGGCTGACTGATGTGCGTGAGACTGAGTGACTGATGTGTGTGTAACTGTCGTTGGAAGATATTAAATTATTGCTGGTGATGGTATGAGTATCATAGTAGTGCCTATTTAAGTTTGGAGTGATGGGACAATAATGATGGGGTAGTTTGGGGGCTAATAATTTAACGTGGGGCTGAGAGTGTGGAGAACTATTTATTAAACTGAATACTAATTATTTCATGTCTGGGCTGTCTGGGGGGGGGGGGGGTTTATTTATTAAATGTGAATGATTTTAATTAATAAACATACAGTCAAGTCCATACATATTGGGACATCGACACAGTTCTCATATTTAAAGCTGAAAGTCTGCAGTTAAAGCACATCTTGTTTGTTTCATTTCAAAAACATTGTGGTGGTGTATAGAGCCAAAAATATGAGAATTGTGTTGATGTCCCAATATTTATGGACTTGACTGTATCTCCCTGAAATTATATTTCAAAGTAGGCAAGTGTGTGTTTGGGACACTACATTCTTTGTCTGCCTATGGAAAATGTATGTCTTGTATAAAGCATTTCAAAGACAAAAGAACACACTGCAGAATGGTACAATTGTAAATCTTAATAAACACGGCCTCTGTTTTATCTTAAGCATTGTCAAATAAAAAGTTGTAATTTATCTAACAGGCATAGAGAACATTATTTTTTGCTCCTCCTGCAGTAAGTTACAAAGATTCCCGTTTACAATATTAAGAGATGACTACATTTCCTTTTGAGAATGATGGAATTATAAATCAAATTGCTCAGAGTTGCCTTCTGAGGTAGTGGCACTGCTCCTTTACAAGAGGAAAATTCTGTGTGTAACTCCACATGTGTTTCTTAACATGTATTGTAACAAAAACGCACCCTTCTCTTGGCACTTTTGTCACCTTCTGTTGCAAGAATACCCAGTAGACATCAGCAACACAAAACTTATTTTATAAATCAACTATATTTATTGTTTTCCTCACAAAAAATAGCACTTCTTCCGTCAGGATGACACCAGCAAGCAACTAGACACAGTACAGCTCCCTACTGACTGGCCAACTAGTTCAGCGTCAGTCACCTCTAACAATAGTACAACTCAGGATTAAATACACGTCTCCTCCCACAGGCTTGGATGACTGACAGGCGGCACTCCCACCTTGTCTTTAGAGGATGGCTCCTCAGGTGTTCTGTAACGCCTAATCAGCATAGCCACCCCTATCAGCTCTGTGGATACAGACACGTTAAAGCATGCAAGTAAATTACTTTTTACATTTACTTTACAACATGTCTCTGACCTGTACATTACTGAACTTAAGCACAGTGCTACACTTGTATATAACTTGGTCTGCAGCCTTTTACCTGCAGACAGTTAGCACCATAGCTAATTCCACTATTAGAGGCCTGTGGTAAACCACTCCCATTGCCACAGTATATATTCATGTGCTTAATAGGAAACAAATCTCAGATTATATCCTATATCTACTTTCACAAGCAGATCTAATTCACAAATTGACATCAGATTACTGCTTGTTATCAGTTGACAAGTAGTAGTAATGTTGATATCTCCAAAAAATACATATTTGAAAGATAGTTAGGATACATAAGAACCTATATAAGAATAAATAAAACTTGGGCTGAAGCAATTGTAAAACAGACCATTTTTGTTTACAGTGTTAAACTAAAACAAGGTGAAAACCTTTATTTCAGATATTCATGTTTGAACTCACAGACATTCCACATGAATGTGACAGTAGCCTCATATTACCATTCTTACCCACATTTATCCAGACAAAATATCAGAACAAAATAATGCCAGACCTGAGCTACACAAATCACATTCCCAATACACAAATCTCTCTCCAGTCCGTCCAATCACTTCCATTTCCCAACCAATCCAACCCCATCTTTGTCGCAGCTTCTCTTAAGGTCCGTAAGCCAGGACAGTCAGGACATATGCATTACCATTTCACACCTGCCAACATTATCCCATGAAAACCTAACTTGCCAGGATACACCTCTTTACAATACCAAAAATGTACTCAAACAATCTGAGCTTTTAGCAAATATGCTACATTGTGCTGTTAGGAACCCTGCTCTTTTCGCTATCAAACTCCCAGTATGTGGCTTCCTACATAAGTACATTCCCCTCCTTAAATCATGGCACCAACCCTGTCCCATGAGCCCTGTTCTCACTTGCTCAATTACATGAGTGGACATGTAATTGTCTGCCACAAGATTAGCACACATGTCTACTGAGATACTCTGTGCTGCTGAAAACACTCTGATGACCCGATTGGCTAAAGGTTGTTCTGTCATCACCTTACTGTATAACTGTAAAGTTATGGATGGGCAGGAGATGAACTATACCAAAAGGATACTCAGATTTTAGTCAAACACAATTTTCCAGTACAAAATAGACATCCAAACTATTTGTTCTTATCACTGTTATGGGATGACTTACTACAGCTTTACCACTTTACCTGTATACAGTCCTTTGTAGTGATTTGGGTATTTGGATTAAAGCCTCCATTCCTGGGTCATGATTATGCTGAGCTGCCTTCCTATGTTAGAGTATAAACCTTTCTGTAGTGTATGGAAATCCTCCAGTTGGCACTGCTATTTATGACACCTTGTGTCTCAGGGAGAGACTACAACACTGGACCAAAACACTCTAACCCAATATGAAGTTTATTGATATATCTGACTCAGTCTACCATGCCTCAGATAGAGGTTTATAAACATAGTGATACAGATACACCCTCCGTACCCTGTCCGTCTAGTAATGAGGCCAGAAACTGTTCTGCTCAGCAAAGTGAAGCGAAGTCCTAGTAATAACATCACATGGGCCTACCAAGGACATGGGGGCCAACATTAGACTTCAACTTAGCCTGGCTATGGAAGGTCTGAAATTCTTCTATCCCAGCCCCTGGAGGTTTAGAAAAGCCAGTAGGGCGCTTATTTTCAAGAGGAGAGCTTCATCTTCACATGAATAACCTCCAACATAACAGAATAATGTTATTCCTAACTCTAGTATAGTCCTAACGTTAACCAAAGTCCCGAAACTAAACCAATCAAAGCCTATCTATAAACTAACACCTAATTCATACCAGACATCTAACTTTGTCTTTCCACAGTTGGGACCCACTAATGTGATATTTGCCCAGGGCTCAGTTTTTTCTTAAAGTGCCCCCTGTCAAGAACTTACTCCTCATAGGTAGGCCTACATACTTGTATAGAATAAATGATTCAGCTATCCCATGCAAGGCATTACTAGAAGAGCTATTTTACTTACTGTTAATTGAGACCTATTTGAGTCTCTGATGACCCCTAAATGTCTTCACCTAAAAGTGAATCAATTAAAAATAGAAATGTAAAAAAGAAAACCTTTGTTTCTGCAAGTATAACTCTCTCATACACTATATACAGTAAAGTACACATTTATTATACCAATACTTGGGGAAACTACACAAATATATTTTGAGGTCATTTTCTAGGATTGCTCTAAGGATGTAAAACTATTGAAAGGATTATATACTTAAATGATATATTAGATTATATACTAAAATACTTCTTTAAGATTTTCTTTGTCAATGTGCTATCAAATGAAAACCTTATATATCCAGAAAAAAGGGCAATATAAACTTAGAAATGAAAAAGTTAATCCTATGGGCAGCATGGTAGCTAAGTGGTTAACACTTCTGCCTCACAGCGCAGCGCTGGGGTCATGAGTTCAATTCCCGACCATGGCCTTATCCGTGTGGAGTTTGTATGTTCTCCCCGTGTTTGTGGAGAGCTTCGGGTGCTTCGGTTTCCTACCATACTCCAAAAACATACTGGTAGGTTAATTGGCTGCTATCAAAAAATTGACCCTAGTCTGTCTGTGTGTATGTGTATGTTAAGGAATTTAGACTGTAAGCCCCAATGGGGCAGGGACTCATGTGAATGAGTTCTCTGTACAGCGCTGCGGAATCAGTGGCGCTATATAAATAAATGGTAATGATGATGATGATGATTCTTGAAAAACTGATAGAAAACATTAAGAGATCTATTTATGACTCCAGCACATTAGCCCTGAATATGTTCTGTAGTTCATAAAGAAGCACCGATGCTGCTTACTATGCCAGGACTGCTCTGGAAGCCCTGGCGTTTACTCCCCTCCTCAACCAAGTGTTTTCCCACTAGCACTGCTGGTGAATGGAGAAAGGGCTAGGCACATACGCATAGAGCCTTCCTGGTGAGGCTGGAGAGGGTTCAGATGGATCCCATGGAAAAAAAACAACATTTGGATGTTTCATATTTGTCCATCTTGACATGGTGCAGCTTAATAAATGAACTATTGCAGCTGTCCTCATAGAGGTCTGTGGGGACAGCAGGAAGCTGATTTCTCCAGTGTTAACCCTTTCTTACACAGCAAAAAGCAGTGAAAGAGCCTTTGGCTGGCGTTTACGCTGGCATTTTGTCTCTTCTCAACTCCTCCCTTAATTCGTCTGGTCATAGAGGTGTAAACAACCTCCAGTTATGCAGGGGTTAAAAAAGCAATGCGAAGTGAGATTTTAATATGGTAATTAGTTCAACTAACCAACTATTGTACCACCTGTGGGCTAGTCATACTTAATCAAAACCTGATCCAGCTGTAGCTTATTCAACTGGACATGGTGGGAATTGTGGTTGATAGCTGTCCACTACCTCCATGTGTGGGTCATTGTCTGACACAGAAATTTATAAGCAGGTGGCAGCCTTGTAATGCGGTTGTTCATTTAGGTGTCTGAAAAACTAAACCAGTGTTATTTGACCATCACATTTTGTTACCACAGTACACAATAATCTAAGGGGTATATATACTAAATGGCAGGTTTGAAAAAGTGGAGATGTTGCCTATAGCAACCAATCAGATTCTAGCTGTCATTTTGTAGAATGCTCTAAATAAATGATAGCTAGAATCTGATTGGTTGCTATAGGCAACATCTCCCCCTAAGTGTTTTGGAGGCTGTACCAAACAACCAGTATGTGTGTGTTGAGGCATAGGAGCTACTTGCATTACAGGAACAATTTGTCTCTGCTGCATGTCCCTGTGGGACAAGGGCTTTTCTGTAAACCTTTTAGATGCCTGGTGAAAAAAGTAAGTTGCAAAAAGACTGTTGTTGGGCTTAGAATAACAATGAAGGGTAGTGGCCATCCTCATAAGTTATGGGCAAAATAGTTTTTCTTTCAATTTCACTGTTTTCACAATTCTTTGAGTGCCCAAATAATACTACATCTCTATCCTCTGTGCTGAAATATGGGCCAGAATAGTGTCCATATATTGTTAAAGGATATTGTGGAGAGACTCAGGGGAGGGCTGGCTAATTGTAGCCCATGGGGCTAAGACTCGACTCAGCAGCCTATTAGGAACATTTTAGCTGAAGAAAAAAATGCAGGTGGCCCAGTGACCCAATCCAAGGTAGCCCACTATGGTACCAGACCGGGGGGCAGATGGCCCCCAGCCCAGCCTGCTACTGGAGAGACTTAACGTCATGGGAGTCTAATCTGTTGATGAATATAAACTGCACTTCCAAGCGATGGGGAACAGCTAGGTATGGTCATATTTTAACTCAAAACAATTTTATTAAAACACTGGATCTATTGAAGCTCCCCTCTAATATGCTTGGCACCCTCCAAGATTGCCTTGCAAAGCCATATTAATGAAAAAAAAATCTGGAAATATTTTTCGATTGTTCTTGTTTTGAAACAAACCTAACTTGTGTTATGTGCAGAAAAGTAATTCAGAATGTTTGTTTACAAATAGCTGTCAGCTATGAGTTCTATGTGGCCTCCTCTGCTCCCACTTTGTGGCCCCTTTCCCTCCCACTTTCTTTTATCTAACTTTGAACTTTGGTTCTTCTTCCCCTATGAACACAACTGACAGAAAATCAGCAAAGTAATTCTACCTGCAGTAGAAGTGGGGAGTGGTGTAGGTGAAGAGGGGCAAAGAACAATGTCCTATCTGCAGCTGTGGTAAAAAATGGCACAGATCTGTTTAAACCTCCTCCTTCTAATTTATAAATAAACCTCAGCTGCCTCAGCGATACTTGCCGACAGAGCTAACTTACATTATCGCCACTTCAGTAGGGGAAGGGATCAGCACAGGCGTCATATTCATGCATGTGCAGTGGAACTGGAATCCCAGACTTCCAATGGGCTACCAATTCCACTTTCAATTAAATCATGTATTTAAAAAAAATGCTTTATTTAAATAAAGCCATACTTGCCAACCTTTGGTAAGTTCATTGCGGGAGATCCCAGGTAGGGGGGTGTGGTTGGAGGGCAGGAGGGGCGGGGTATGGTAATGCTCATAATTTTGGCTCCGCCCCCTGTGACAAAATGCCCTTTTTGTCACGGGGGCGGGGCCAAAATTATGCGATTCACCGCGAATCGCGTCATTTCGAGGAGCAAGATGCCATATGCGGGATATTTGCCTGCTCTCGAATTTCGTAAGTCTCCTGGACATTCCAGGAGAGTTGGCAAGTATGAATAAAGCATTTTCCCCCTTTTATCGCCTGCTATTGCCATCTCAAGATGGCACTTTACCGCCACTGTTGTTAAACTGGTTTCCGCATGCTTTGCATAGGGAAGATTTAAGAAAACGATCAGGGAGAAGCCCTCTCTCTGGAGAAAACACCCATTTGTTTTATTTTAATAAATAGACCGCTCAGTGCTACTTCCCTGTTTTAAATCCATCACATTTATGCTAAATGTGAGAGGAAGTGTCAATTAAAGATTAATTTTTTAGATATCAAATGTTTAGATGCTTTATGAAAACCCATCTCTTTATTAGAGCTTACCCTACTTCCGCAGATACTACTCACACTAATGTACCGTTACATCTGTCACCCTCCAGTCTCCACTCTGAGCCACACTCGCACCTCTTGTTTCAGCTGTGCCCTCTTCCACTTAGAATGTAAGTCCTCTCATAAACAGGACGCTCCGTACCCATTGTTTTCATGTCTGCATTTATATTGCCAACCTTGTATATCCCTGTTTTATGTATGTTGTGTTTTCCTACTGTACGGCGCTGCAGAGCACTGTGGCGCCTTACAAATCTACGATAATAATAGTAATAAATTATAATAATAATAATGGATAGCCCTTAAAAGAGTTTAGCACATGAATTAAAAGAACATAGGATTCCATATTTAATAATTCCCTTTGACTGATGTATATTGTTTTTCCATACAGAAGAGATGCACAATAGAATGAACAATTACATTGAGTTGGTGCTGCCTATTGACAGTCTTTTCTGCTAGTAGTTCTAGAGAGCTGCAAGGCAGCCTTGAGGTTTTCTATTAAATTAATTCTAGAGAGTTGTCAGATGCACTATGCTGAATTCAGCATAGAGGTCCTGCCACACTTTATTCATTGGCATTCTGTATAGCAGGCTCACATACTGGTTTCATTTCTGAGGCTTTTTTTTTTTTTTTTTTTTTATTGCTTCAGTTGATGGAAAATATGAAAAACAAAATCTGCTAGGACTACAGAGCAAGGGGACGAATGCAATGACATCTGTGGATAGAATCCCTTTCTGTGTACTCAGCTGTCTCAAATTGAAATGCACCTTAATAACAGCAAATATTTCCAGCTCACATTTTTCCAATACAAAAACATACACATAAAAGAACCCTTACTCAGCACAGGATTAACCTATCAGAAATAAAAGCTGGTGATTATTCTTATGATCAACAAAACAATAGCTAACAATAGCTGGTAATGATTTAGTGACAATATGTTTAGCATGAATAGAGTATGGCTATTTAAAGGTACTTTTCCAATGATAAATTCTTTCCGCAAGAGGCATGGATATTTTCCTATGTCATGATACCTGTCTCCATGTCCCATCAGTACACTGAGTCCCAACCAACATAAGCTCCGTGCCTCAACTGACCTTGTCTTGCATCACCAAACCCTATGGTTCAGCTGTGTACACTAGTTACCAAACAGAGTTCAGCAGTGAATACTAGTCACCATATTAGGCTCAGCTTTGTATAGTGTCCACAAGATCTGTATAGATTGTTTTGATAAAGGACTATGGAGCAAAACCACGCACTACAAACATATGAGTTAAATAAGCTTTTTTATACATAGTGATGCCTATTTTTCTAATTTTGCTTTGTGTACTAGTCACCAATTAGGCGTACCTCTCAACTTTTCCAATTTAAGCAGGAGAGTACCGCTTTGGGTGGTCAGTCCTATGGATCAGGAGTTTTGTCCTAATTCTAGAAAAGTTGCGAGGTATGTCCCAATGACGGATGCCCGTTCTGTGCCGCGGCCCTGAACAGAAACAGTACCACTTATAGTGGAGGAACGCTGCAAGAAAGAATGACAAAGTACTTGAGCTTACCTTATTTTAACCCCCTGGAGACCATCCTCACTTCCAATAGCCGACCATTCATATGACAAAATACACAGCGTGATATCTTTGTTGCAGTGCTGCATGGAGCTCTACGGTATTAAATACGCAAGCCGCTGTTAAATTCATGGAACAAGCTGCTGTTTTGCCAGTAAGTTGCTTAAGGTCCCCTGTGTGGACGTTTATAGGCATTAAGAAAGCTGGAGATTGAATTTAGCAACACATATCATTCCTTCTTGTGGTTCTCATTGCTCTAAGCTGGCCATCAATTGATGATTTAAGGATTATTAAGAAATGGTATATAAGTCCTGCTAATTGGAGATTGCTTAATAAGACAGGCTAGACAAAACAGGGACATCTGTTCCGAAATACTATTATTATCTTGGAATATAACTTTTCCCCGTTCTGGACTTTTATGAGACATCTCCTATGGACATTTATGTATTTTGACTAGAGGTTTAATTGACTTTATTTATAACAGATAAGCACATTGAAGCACTTTAATATTGGTAGCCCATAAGTTGTGATTATGGTCTTATTGATTGAAAATTTGAGGTTGGAAAAAATTATTTATTTGTGAGAAGTATTAATTTAATTCTCCTTTTATTTTTTATTTTATTTTGATATTTCAAGGGGTCCATGTCCACTTATAAGGGAATTCCTTTTCTATAACTACAGTGGGTCTTCATCCAAATCATAAAAATAGATATTTAGAACCCAATAAGTCAAATAAATAAGAAAATTATATACTTTTTCATTCATTTATTGATTAAATAATTCAACATTAAATTTATGTAAAGTTTTTGAACCTCTATGATTATCAGTTCTGTTAAGAGGATAGTTAGCATCAGGATTGTTGATCAATGGGTTGACAATCAGGTGTGAGTTTGGTTAACCCTATTCTATTTAAAAAAGAAAAAAAAAAAAAAAGGAGATCCAAAGACTGGTCTTCACCACACAAGTTACTGAACACACGCCATTCCTCGATCATGGATATTTCTGAGAACCTCAGAAAAAGAGTTGTTGATTCTCATCAGAATGGAAAAGGTTACAAAATAATTTCTAAAGACTTTGGGCTTCTCCAATCCACTGTCAGGCAGAAAGTGTCCCAAGAGGAATTTCAACACCATTGTTAGGAGTGATTGTCCAACAAAAATCACTCCAAGATCAAGGTACATAATATTCTGGAAGATCACAAAGAACCTTAGGGTAACATCAAAGGATCTGCAGGCCATTCGTGCACTTGCTGTCAGTGATTATGAGTCCACCATCAGGCAAACATTGAGCAATAGTGTGCATGGGAGAATATCAAACAGGAAACCACTACTATCCATCTAGAACATTAACGCCTGTTTAGAGTTTGCTAAAGACAACCTTTATGAGCCAGAAGACTACTCGAAGAATGTTGTGTGGACAGATTAGTCTAAAATAGAAATTTTTGGCTTAAATGAGAAACATTTTGTTTGGAGATAGCAAAACACTGAATTGCAACAAAAATACCTCGTCCTAACTGTGAAACACAGTGGTGGCAGTATCATGGATTGAGCCTGTTTTTCTGTATTGTACCAGCAAAGTCTACAGGAGAATGTCCGTTGAACTGAAGCTCAACCGATGGTGGTCTTGCAGCAAGGAAACTCTACACACAAGTTAGTCTACAAACAAATGGTTCAAATAGAAGAAATTCTACATTTTGGAATGGCTGAGTGAAACAGACTTTGATCCAATTGAAATATTGTGGCAGGAGCTGAAGTGGGGTGTTGTTTCAAGAAAAAACACGAACATCCATGAGTTGAAGCAACAAAGGAGGAATGGGACAAAATTTCCTCAAAGCCGATGTGCAGAATTGACCAACAATTACCGTAAACGTTTCATTGAAGTCATTGCTGCTCAAGAGAATCCCACCAGTTACGGAAAGCATATGTTCACATGAATCATTTTGATCAATGAAGAATGAAAAAGTATGTCCTTGTGTGTGTTGTTTGATTTATTGGGTTGTCTTTATCTATTTTTGTGACTTAGATGAAGACCTGAACACATTTATGCAGAAATTCATAAAATTGTAAAGGGTTCACAAACTTTCTATCAACACTATATTTAGAGTTTGTTTATCAGTGCATAATTTAGCTCCCAATTGAGTTTTTATTCTTGGGAAGCTTTCAGCTTTAAACCTTGCACCAAAAGGTGAACTTTAAAAACACGACTAAGGGCTTTTGCGTAGAGGAGCCATTTCTACTTACCTCAGTTCCCTTTTGACAGGTACGTGGAAGAGAGATGGAAGTTCACATAGAGATCATTTATGTCTATGGAAAGACATAGGTAGAATACACATGTACGTCTTTTGAAGGCAGATATAAAGACTTTAGAATATGCAGTCAAGTTATCTGTTCAGACTCATTATGCATTAAAATTATAATAAAAGTATTCACCTTACAATATTACCAGTAATGATTATTTTTTGTTACTTTTGAATATCCTTTTTAGTTTATAGGACTATTATTTGTGTAAATTTTTTGAGTGAATTGCTTAAAGCTGCCTCCAACATGAAAACGGGACAGCTGGCAGCATTGTTAGCTTAAGCCGATCTAGCCACTGAAGCACCTATGCTTGAGGTGTGTGGTGTAAGCAGGACCTTTATTGGATTGGCTTCTGTACAGACTGCTCCTCTCAATGTTGTCAGAGTTGACAAACAGCATTTCAGTAGAGGTAACACCGGGGGACAGAGCCAGATAAAGGCCCCTCTCGGACCAAGTACTTCCTCCAAGTACTCCCTCCTCTCTTCCCCTGTTTGTCTGACCACCTCCGCCTTTGTTTGCCTGTCTCTTCCAATCTCCCTCTGACATATCAGGGGCGCACGCAGGATTGTCAGTGGGGCGAACCCCCCCGACCAAAAAAAACAAACCACGAGAGAGAGCTGCTGCGCATGCGCCCGCGCAGCAGCTCCGTTTCGGCAGCGCTGTCCTATACAGCAGCCGCGGCACTGCCAAAGAAGCGTCCGTGGCAGTGCTGTATACAATACAGCACCGCTGCGAACGCTTCTTTGACAGTGCCGCGGCTGCTGTATAGGACAGTGCCGATATGGTGGGCACTGAGTTAACGCGGGGGGGGGGGGGTTTCTGGAGATTCAGAAACCCCCCCTGCGTGTGCCACTGCATATGTCACATGGGATGCGCACCACATAATAGGCATGCTGCCCCATGTGTGTGCAGAGCTGCGAGCTCCAACTCAGCACAGCAGCAAGAAAGTAAGTGTGAGAGAAGGGGGTAGGGAGCCTTAATGTAATGTGATGGGAGGAGGGCTGTTCATTTAATGGTGGAGTGAGAATGGGGACTAATTATTTAATGGCTGTTAGTTTATTTGTAGGGTGATGATGGGGCTATCTAATTAAAAAATGGGGCCAATGAAATTAAGGTGAGATGATGGCACCTTTAATTTAATGCTGGGGTGGTTTGTGGTCTATTAATTGTTGTGAAACTGAGTTTGGGGAGAAGGAGGTCTATTTATTCATTGTGAATATTAATTGCTTAATGAAGACAATGGTTGTGGGTACTAGGTATATTTATTAAATGTAAATGCAATTAATTTATTGCCAGTGCTGTTTAGGGGAGGGAAATGGAAAATGTGAATACTATTAATTTAGTGTCAGGGCTGTTCGAGAGAAATAGTTATATTATTAAATGTGAATATTATTAATTTAACATCAGGGCTGGTTAGAGGGAAATAGGTCTATTTATTAAATGTGAATACTATTCATCTTATTTAATTTAATAGTTGGAGCTGTTTGCAGAGAGGGAGGCAAAATATTAAACGTGAGTGCTATTGATTTAACGCCAGGGCTTTCTAAATTTTATGTATCTGTCTTTTTTCCAAATAGAGCCCCAACATTCCAGGATCCAGACAAGCAGAAACTGAGCTTAAGAGACCAGCACTTACAGGTAGTGAAAGCTGCAAGAACAAGTAGGAGAGAGCAGGACGCTCTACCAACTGTCCTGATTCTGGTGCAGCCGTCCCCAATTTGGTGACTGTCTCGCTTAGTCAAGAGTTGGTCAGACCGCAAGGACAGTTGGGAGGTATGTCCTGATTCACACTGTACTGCTCGTGAAGGCAGAGCTGCGTGCACCTAACAGTAGTGCACACAGTATTGCCTGTGTATTTGTCTAAAATGATAGCCATATTTCACTACAGGCCCCTCCATGTCTTAAGTGCCCCTGGGCACCCCACAGTCTTAATCTAGTTTTAACTGGGGGTACATAGGAGTGGAAGGCCCATAAGATTTGCTAAAAAGGTTGGTGTCAAAAAGCAGACAAACTATATATGGGTGGTGCTAGGTCGGGCGTCTTTGGATACCTTATTCAGAGTTATTTCTCTGGGATTATGTAAACCCACAAAAACAAAAAAATAAACTTGAAACTCAACAATGTTCCCAGCCTCGATCATATTAATGCGAGTCCCAGCTGCAGATCTCTGGAGGTATCTCTTTAGTTGGACAGTATCCATGCTGTTAGGCTGATTAAACTTCATGTAATGTATGATGTCAACATACTGATGTTTCTTGCATTATCCACTATTAATCTTTCTTTATATTATCACAGATATATAATGGGCCTTATTCACTAGATATCCTTGTACATAAACAGGTAAATAGAAAGCAGTAATTTTCTAGTAATCACACAATGTAGTTCTTCTACTGTGAAGACTCAGCTTAGCGTGGGAATAAGAAGGCCTCACAGAGTTCATGGTTAGTGGCTTGTAGCCAATAAAATAAGGTCAATGACCTTACAGCTTTCTTCCTACATAAGCAAGCTAAGCAATCACTTGGAATTTGTAACTTTTAAAGCTCTACACAGAGACTTCTTTGTTGTGATCACTATGACTCGGGCCACTTCACCATTAATTTTCTACAAAACCACATGTTATGCCTTCCTATTGTAGATGAAAATTACTACCTTGATTTTCAATTAAAAAATACATACGTAAACTGCACAGTCAACTACTCCACGTTAGAACAGCAGGGGCGGGCAGGACAGGGGGCATATGATATAAAAAGATTATATTGGGCCGGTCCCTACAGACTAGGTGGCTGGCCCCTACCCGGGACCAGCCACCCTCTCCCGTTGGCTGCGGATCCTAACAATCCATCCTCCCCTCCCCCCCACTCTGTGTGCTGGTCTTGTAGTAACATGGGGCACGCACCACGTGACTGGTGCCATCCCATGTGTGAAGAAGAGATGAAGAAACTTGCCGGCGAGCGCTGATGGAACCAGGTAAGTGAGGGCGGTGCGGTAGTAGTATGTGTGTGTCAGCATATGAATGCACTGTATATGTGTCGGCATATGACCGTAGTATGTGTCAGCATATGAATGTAGTGTGTTTGTGTCATCATATGAATGTAGTGTGTGTGAGGGGGCAGCATATGAATGTAGTGTGTGTGTGTGAGGGACCAGCATATATATGTAGTGTGTGTGTGTGTGAGGGACCAGCATATATATGTAGTGTGTGTGTGTGTGTGAGGGACCAGCATATATATGTAGTGTGTGTGTGTGTGTGTGTGTAAGGGACCAGCGTATGTATGTAGTGTGTGTGAGGGGGCAGCATATGTATGTAGTGTGTGTGTGAGGGGGCAGCATGTGTATGTAGTGTGTGTGTGTGAGGGGGCAGCATATGCATGTAGTGTGTGTGTTAGGGGGCAGCATATGTATGTAGTGTGTGTGTGTGTGAGGGGGCAGCATATGTATGTAGTGTGTGTGTGTGAGGGGACAGCATATGTATGTAGTGTGTGTGAGGGGGCAGCATATGTATGTAGTGTGTGTGTGTGAGGGGGCAGCATATGTATGTAGTGTGTGTGTGTGAGGGGGCAGCATATGTATGTAGTGTGTGTGTGAGGGGGCAGCATATGTATGTAGTGTGTGTGTGTGTGTGTGAGGGGGCAGCATATGTATGTAGTGTGTGTGTGAGGGGGCAGCATATGAATGTAGTGTGTGTGAGGGACCAGTAAATTAATGTATTGTGTGTGTGAGGGGCCAGTAAATGAATGTAGTGTGTATGAGGGGCCAGTAAATGAATGTAGTGCGTGTGAAGGGGCAGCATATGTATGTAGTGTGTGTGAGGGGCCAGTAAATTAATGTAGTGTGTGAGGGGGCAGCATATGAATGTAGTGTGGGAGAGGGGCCAGTAAATGATTGCAGTGTGTGTGTGAGGGGCCAGTATATGAATGTAGTGTGTGTGAGGGGCTAGTAAATGAATGTATTGTGTGTGAGGGAGGGGGATCTTAATATAATATGGGACGTAGGCTATTAATTTCATTGTGAAGTGCAGGTGGGGGCTAATTATTGGGTGCTATTTTATTTGTGGGGTGATGGTGGGGCAATTTAATTTAATAGTGGGGCCCATGAATTTATGATGGGGTAATTGGACCTTTAATTTAATTTAATGCTAGGGTGGTTTGGGAGCTATTTATTGATTGTGGCCTGTTTGGGGAAAATGAGGTCTATTTATTAAATGTGATTATGTATTATTTAATGCCTGTGATTGTTGTCTGAAATGGTTATATTTGTTTAATGTAAATGCTATTTAAGTTATTGCTGGGGCTGGTTGGAGGGAGGGAAATAGGTTTATTTATTAAATGTGTATACTATTAATTTAATGTCAGGGCTTGTTGGAGTGAAATAGATCTATTTATCAAATGTGAATACAATTATTTTAATGTTTGGGCTGAAGGGAGGCCTAATTATAAATCATGGGTGCTATTTTGATTTAACATCGAGGCATGTTGGAGTTTTCTAAGTTTCATGTAACCATTTTTTTTCAAATAGGGCACCCAACATTCCAGGATCCAGACAAGCAGCAACTGATCTAAAGACATCAGCAGCCACAGATGGTGAAACTGATAAAAACAGGTAGGAGAGAGCAAGACAGTTTACTAACTGTTCTGAATCTGTTGGAGCAGTCCCGAATTTGGGTGACTGTCTCGCTTAGTCAGGATTTGGTCTGACTGGATTTGGTCTGACTTCACACTGTACTACTCATGAAGGCAGAACTGCCTGCACCTAACAGCATACTTGCCTACTTTCGGCAAGTTCTGTCCGGGAGAGGGGCGTGACTGGAGGGCGGGAGGGGGAGGGCGCGGCCAAACGCATCATTTTGGCCCCACCCCCCACAACGGAAATGCCGTTTTGTCATGGGGGGCAGAGCCAAAATGACGCGATTCACCGCGAATCCGTCATTTTGGGAAGGCAGTTGCGAGATGCGGGAGACTTGCCTGCTCTCCCGGTAGTCTGTGAGACCGCCCCGGATTTCGGGAGTCTCCCGACAATTCTGGGAGAGTTGGCAAGTATGCCTAACAGTAGTGCACACAATATTGCCTGTGTATTTGTCTAAAATGATAACCATGTTGCATCATAGGGCCCCCCCTGTCTAAAGTACACTGTGGCCCCCAGCTCTGGGCCAGGGTGTCAGATTACACCCAGTGCTCTGCTCCTCCTCCCAGTAGCACCCCTTATATTATTTGTTTTAGGTTAACCCAAAAACAAATAACCTTATTAGTATATAGTGCAAAGCAAAAAACAAGCCATTTTGCTGGCAAAAATATCAGTGGGTGTATTTACTAAACTGCGTGTTTGAAAAAGTGGAGATATTGCCTATAGAAACCAATCATATTCTAGTTATCATCTATTTAGTACATTCTACAAAATGACAGCTAGAATCTGATTGGTTGCTAAAGCCAACATCTCCACTTTTTCAAATCCACAGTTTAGTATATATACCCCCAGATTTTTAAAGCAAAAGGGCTTTTTGCATTTTGATTAATTAGCACCAATGTTTAGTACTGTAATAGAACATTATTATATAATCTATTGCTATCTGATTTCTACCCCCCTTATAATCAGCCAGGTATGTGTAAAAATAAATAAAAAAAATAAAGTCATGTAGGGAGAAGGAACATATAAAATAAAATGAGGTTTGTTTTTTCCTGCATTATTTGTTTTCATTATTTAATATTTATCAGTTATAATCATAAAGTATCGCTGGCTTAAGCAACGCTACAAATCGCCTTTTTTATATTGATAAATATATATTGTATTCTCGCTCTCCCTTTTTTGTTACAGTTTGAAAATCAGAAACTGAAAACAAACATCTGAGATCGGTTGCTATTAGTTACAGCACCTTTTACCTGTTCCCATTCATAAATGCTCTGCTTATTCTATTTATATACAAATATCACAAGAGACTGTAGTCATAGCCCAGCTGATTATTGCAGCTGCATATGAGCTGGTGACATTAATCAAATGTGTTTTACATAAAGACGTTTCAGTTCTGCAAAAGGTCTTGATTTTTGCAAGTTAGCAGACATCCAATCTCATCCCATAATTGACGGGACGCGTTTTGCAAATTCTAGCTGCACTTTGTGACGCAGCGCATTTCTAGGTGCATTTTGCTCAACGTAAACAAAGCTTCAAACACACAATAGTTCCTCATGTGACACATTCCCAACGCTCATGATTAATTTAAGCCATAATATACTGCAAAGCTGAGCAAGATTTTAGGATAAAAATTATACGTTTTTTTCTTTATGAAAGGGATAAAAGAACCAGCGTAGCAGGGACGGCAGTAGCACTTGCTTATGCAGATTTGGTACCAGAGCTACCTAATTGCTTCTGATTGGTCTATTTCAAATTCACCACTGAATTCATTGATTGTACATATTGTATATGATTTTGTGGGAGCATTCTAAAGTTAATTTCTTTGCTACATTCATTTGTACACGAAAAGTAATATTATACCTGCTGTATTATGAGGGTTTTGTCATTTAAATCAAACCTAACAGCAAATGCTTTTCTCGCTATCAAAGCAAATGTTAACAACCTTTTATTGTGCTTATGGTTGTGTGTAAGTGTATCTGGGTGTGCCTGGCGTAAATTTGGCATATATGCCATGATGCAGAGCTGGATGTACCTTGAGATGCCTCGGCATATGACTGTAAATACACTATTTTTACATTTTCAGAGCTGATCTTATGAACACATAAGTGTCCATCTCAGCATCGGCCCCTTAGTTGGGAGAGAAGTTTTTTCCTATATCTTTACATTAAGCATATATTTATAATTCACCAAAATCCACATAATGGATCTCTCTGTCAGATTTATTTGGACAGGTGATTAGCAATGTTGATCTGCTAATATTGACCTGTCAGTATACACTTTGTTGCACATACAGTAGCTATAATAAGTAGAGATGCCCACCCGAACTTAGGGGATCCGAGTAGGCTTGCGAGGCGGTTCAGTACTTTTGCGCATCCTCAGAACTGAATCAAGACAAAACTTCATTGTTGCGTTGTCGGATCTCGCGGGTTTTGGATTCCATAAGTACCATAAGTACCTCCCCAGGAGATCCAGCGCCAACGCTCACACAGAAACAGGGGTAGCAGTGTTGTTGTCACTCCCCACTCTGCCGTGACATTGCTCTGTGCCATTGCTCACACAGAAACATAGGTAGTAGTGTTCTTATCACTCTCCAGTCTCCTGTAATGATACTGGTGGTATTACCTGAAGCCCAATAGCCGAGTAGATATCCAGAGAGTAGTCAGACGTTTGCCGGGTTGGTATACAAGAGGGTAGTCAGACGTTAGCCAGGTCGGTACACAAGCAGGTAGTCACAGATGCAAGGTAGAGTAGCAGGTAGCAGGAGCTGAGCAAGCAGAATACTCAAGCATATGTCTGAACCAGGAAGTGCCATTTATAGGCCCAAACAGGAAACAGGATCCAAGATGGTTTCTCTTTGATTCCAAACTGGCCATCTTGGATAAGGGCAAATGTAAGGGCAAGTTTGCAAATACAGAGACCTCTAGTGGTCGGAGGTGCAAATGTCAAGGTAATTCCTTACATATCCAGTGCCATTTGCTCAGTGCCATTGCCCATACAGGAGGGGTAGCAGTGATCTTGTCACTTAACAAAAAAATTACTGGAAAAGACTGGAAATCAATGTTATTGAGGTTAATAATAATGTAGGAACAAAAAAGAGCCAAATTATGTGATTTTAGAAAATAAAGTAGGGATTTTAGAAAAAAAAATAGGGATTCAAAACCAAAACCAAAACACAAAGTTAATCCAGGTCCGAAACCAAAACACGGGGCCAGTGAACATCTCTGATTATTAATTTATATAGTGCAAATCATATTAGGCAGAGCTGTAGAACATCTCTACCCTTTGGCATTTTTCACATTTTCTTTTCTTACACAATGGATTAAAAAAAAAACAATGGAACATTTAAAGGACCCCCAGCCCAGCCAGCCCCTGGTTATCACAACAATATTTAATATTAAACCCATGACTTTTGGGATAAACTCATAAACTCTTGGCACACAACACAACAAATGTCTTCAGCTATATTAGCCATCTGTTACCTTGGAGAGCTCTCCGGTACCTGGGTGCCACCAAACTTGAGTACAAAACTCTCTTGGGACGTCAAGCCAGTCAAGCAAGGGACACAGACTTAGGTATTGAAAGGTTAGAGGACCAAAACCAGATGCAAAATATGGTATCTAATCAGGATGCACAAGGAGTAGAAAGGAGGAATCTAGATGCCATTTATAAGAAGATAAGTGATGTATCAAATGTTTAACAGAAAGGGTTAATAACACATCTTTTTTAATTGTAGACATATATTTTTTTCCAGGGAAATGTTGTACATATGTTATCCCATGGTATAATGTAATCTACTGGAGGACCAAATTAGCACAAAAAGGCATAATCAAAGCCAGAGGCCAGAGCATATAACAGTCAGACATGGTCAAGAACAAAGCAAGGTGAAAGCAGAAACTTACATTATTGAAAATGCATCCTGAATCTACCCCACAGGAAACCTACAATATACACAGAAAACACTGGTTTTAAATAGGTAGGGCTATCCTTAGTGGCCACTGGAGGGCAGCAGGTAGCAGTAATAATTAGTCACATTCTAGAAACGGAATTTAGAAATGGACAAAAAGGATTCAGGACTCCTGCAGGAAAGTGGTGAGATTGCTTATTTATTTAGGAGACCTGGGATCATTTCCTTAGAGTTGTAGGGATAATACATGTAGTCTATAAGGCTAACTTACTAAGATTGCATTTAAGTGTAAAATTTGCACTTCAACAAATGGCTTTTATCAGTATCGTGCAAGTTAAATGAAAGCAGCTGTCTAATTGGTTGCTATAGCGCAAATCCTGCACATAAATGCTATTTAGTAAATGAGCTCTAAGGGTTGCAAGCTGAAGCTGTAAGATGTGTTTTCATTTGTGAAGAGGGGAAGGATCCAATTTTTATACAGATCATTAACATTTCATCAACATTTATTTTTATAGCGCCAGCAAATTCCATAGCGCTTTACAATTGAGAACAAGCATTAATAAGACAATACTGGGTAATACATACAGAGAGGTAAGAGAACCCTACTTGCAAGCTTGCAATCTATGTTATCTGCAATCTGTTAAAAATCCTATATTTACCTTCATGTTCCATATATAAAAATGGCACTTTTAAGGTTTATTTCAACAAAGGGTGTGATGTGTGAGTTCTATAACAACTGTGTATTAAAAATGTACCAAAATATATTCCGTCCACCCTACATATGCATATTCTTGAAAATAAAGGCAACAAATACTATTTCTCTGTGTTAAATCAATATCCCACCTCACTATGTTGGTTTTCACAGGGCAGACCCGAATTCCTGTGGTCCTTAGGCCTCTGTGAGGACTCTAATTCCTAGTGACTTGATAGGCTGTATTCTCTAGCATATTGGTTTAGCCCGCAAAATGGCTGCCTCCACTGTAATTGATGGTATATTATAGGGGTTTTCTTTATATTTTATAATGATTATTGCCTTCACTAAAATAGTAGATTTGTGGGGTTCCCTGCCCTGGATTCAATGTATTAAAAAATACATTGCAACACTAAATTAAATGTAACTGTAGGCACAACAATGTAAAATAATAATTGTACACAGGCATACAATTAGTAATCCGTGGATAACTAAAGTAAATATTTTTTAAATAACAACTTGAATATATATACATAATAAATACACAAAAATAAATCACTAAAACAATTTAATTGTAGTTTCAGTAAACAGGTCTAGTTACAGACATAATATAAATTACAGTGTCAATGAAACATAGTATTGGCTTTAATTGGCAACAAAGAGGTTGCCTGTATCTGTATAGGAGTAATGTAGTCTCAATTCAGAACAGTATAAAGGGGCATCACTGAAGTGACGTAAAGTCCACCTTACTTGGGAACAATATACTCCCATAAATAATATGAATATATCCAATGAGTTGCAAATGGGTCTAATACAAATGTAGTGATCACAAAACCACAAAGAGTGTGTATCCACTTCTATTGAGGAACATATAGGGGTCTACAAATCACTGTGACACAGACTCCTATACTACCGCTATTTACCATGCCAGGGCTGCTTTGGGAGTCCCGCCAAAGACCTCCCTCCTCCACAATAATTTTTTCCTATTCATTGGCAGCCTAACGCTGCCAGCAAAAGGAGTTAGTGCTATGGCACAGTGTGAGATCAAGAGATGTCAGAGAGGCTTCAGCTAGAGCTCATGTTAAAGGCCAGTAACACCATCTTAGGATGGCTCCTCCAATCAGCAGCTGGTTTTTATTCACAGCCGCTGAATCCTATCGCTCCTATACCCTGAATATGATCACAGAGTTCCTGGCTATATGTGAGTGGGTGGGATCACAGGGTAGCAGACCCACCAAACAGAAGGGGGTCTAGGGATGAATTTCAACGCTTTAGACCTTGAAAAATCAACACCGAATCAACTAGATTCTCCATTATTTCCAGTGACTATTTTTTTTTTCCTGAGAAAAATACATTGCTGTGTCAGGTAAATTAGTGTTTGTTTCTCTGTAACTAGAGACTTATTGATTTGAGCTCATATGATTACAGTCACACTCCATTCAGAAGCTTATGTCAGGATTATTCATGTTACTTTGATATCTTATAACCTAGATGCTTCCTGTTAAATCATTTTTAAGTGTATATTTGACAGTTGCTCAGTCATCTATTTTCTACGCAGTAAAATCTAGGCATATTGTGTAACCATAGACTACTGTACGTCCTTTTATGATGGACTAGTAAAAGTTATCATCATCATCTTATCATCATTTATTTATATAGCGCCACTAATTCCGCAGCGCTGTACAGAGAACTCACTCACATCAGTCCCTGCCCCAATGGAGCTAACAGTCTAAATTCTCTAACACACACAGACAGACAGACACAGAGACTAGGGTCAATTTGATAGCAGCCAATTAACCTACTAGTATGTTTTTGGAGTATGGAAGGAAACCGGAGCACATGCAGATTTGTGTGACTCACTCCAGTCTGCACATGGAGGGACTGGACAGGGGCACTCTAATGTAGATAGAGTGCAGTAAGTACAGTAAGGGCCGCTAAAAGATGCAGACCGTGTAAAAGACACATTACTTCTACTGTGTAAAAGACACATATACTCCTGGGAAGACTGAATTATTTGCTGGTGGCTAGTGGCAGGCTCAAGTAGCAGATGATAATGATGATGCCGACAGTCTCCGACACTAGGAAACCTCTCGTTATTGGCTTTTTGAGATTTCACCGCTAAAGCCGATTGGTGTTTTCTTCATTCCTCTGGCATATATTATGCCTTTATGTGCGTGTTTTTTTTTGTTTTTTTTGTACACGAGACAGGAAGTTGTTTCAGCTGTATTAGAGAGTTCTAAGTTTTATTGATGCCTAAAGGCGATCGCTTTTGTTGCACATAAAACAAAAGGATAAAAACATGGGCACAATTGTTATGTAAGTGTCTGTGACATGTGCCTGGAATAAACCATGCACATAGCTACTGGTGCCAACCTGCAAGGATCTTAAGATAGGCTCGGCTCAGCATATAGGTGTAGATATCTATACTTATGTCTGTTTTTTTTAATGTAAATTGTGCCCATTTTTCGGCCAAACCTGCAGCAGGTCCAAAATCTGTAAATCTGCTAGTAAGTGTATTTAAGTGTAATATCGTATATACAATCACAGTTAGGAAGTTGTGAATTGTGCAGTGAATTAACTTTCTTTAAACAGGGTAGAGTTTACCAGGTGAGTGGTGGAACCTTTGAAAACACCTTTCAAATGAACTTTGCCCATCTCACAAAATCCAGCCCACGTTTCCCAGTGGGTGCCAAATGCAATAAAACATCAATATACTGTTTAATGTTAAATGTACTGTATGAAACTGTGACCACATTTTTATATATGAAGCATAAAGCTAAAATATACAGTTCACTATTAACCTATTATTCTGCTGCAGCTCTGTTAAAAGAAAAAAACCAAATGTTTAATAGAGTATTACTCCCAACTTCATTACAGGTAGATTAAGCCCTTCCCACATTATAGGGACAATGGCTCAATGGAATCTTAAATAGGTCAAAAAGCTTGAGACTACAATCACTTATACTGCTGTGACATTGCTGGCCCTGTACATGAATATATCAATCCACACACTGCATTTCTATAGAGCAAAAGACTGTCAGTTGCCTGTTCATTCAAAGAAGTACCCCTATCATTATAGAAACTAAAGAGCGCAGAGGAAGTGCCCCACCACTTTTAGTTACGCTCACTTTGACCATTCAAAAAGTTAAATTTATCATTTTTTAATACATCTCATTTATGCACTGTCATGCTAGTTAAAGGGCTCTACGATATTCATCTGAAAGTAACAAGAACCGAAAATTATTTCACTGCCCCCCTTATACGGCACTCTATGCCACTATACAGCATACTTGCCAACTTTTCCTCGTTGGCTTCAGGGAGATCCTGGGGGAGGTGGGCGTGCAAGGACAGGGATTGACGAATTGCATAATTTTGGCCCCGCCCCTAAACGATTGTCACAATTTTGGCCAATTACAGCAAGGGGCGAGGCTAAGATGACACAATTTTTGCGCCATTAGGCCCTGCCGCCGCCACTTATCCATTGCGGGGGCGAGAACCGGGAGGTTGCCCTGCTTGGAGGTCTCCCAGAAATGCGGGAGTCTCCCGGACATTCCGGAAGAGTAGATAACTATGCATTAAAGAAAAGCAGCTAATGAATCTCTAGAGACTGAAGTGTCTTTTACATTCCTGTCTCCATTACTGAAATCATGTTGTTCTACCTGTCAGTCTTTGAATAAATCTTGTTCTCCATGAAAATGGCCAGTTCCATAGGCATCAATACATGGACATAGGACAAAATTTCTGAACTGTGTCATCATGCCACAGATGGCGAAGCCAACCACGTCTTGTACTGGCTCAGCATCAGGGAGAATGCCAGACTCTTCAGGGAGTGAGGGAGATCACCCCTATTTCAGGGAGTCTCCCTGACATTCACGGAGAGTTGGCAAGTATGCTATACAGTGTCATATGTCTTCCTTCAGCCTCATGTGCTCTCACTCTGAGCACTCACGATCATTTTTAAAACTGCTAGATATACGACTGTCATTCATTGTATTTCAGAAATAGTGGCACTCTTCAAATTCAGGACTTAGAATAGGATTTATTAAGGGGCGACAGCCCATGGGGAAGCCTATGTAACAAGAATCGGATGATACTTTTACTTATTCTGTTATCACCACCTCGGGACAGTAACACCAGGCCAGCAGAGTATCATCCAGATGTCCAGGCAAATTTTTTTGGTAATCCGCAGGATAAGGATTTTTTTAATGCCACGAAAAAAAATCATCCTTGTCACTGGAGAATGGAGTCTATTGATAAATAGGCCACTTATACTAAACAATACCACAATAATACCAAGAACATCTGGTCTGCACATGTGCCAGGGACCTTTCATGAGCTACTTTATGACCACAGGCAACCAGCCTACTTGCCTGACAGGCAATGTTCCTATACGACTCCATGTACCATCACTTTGGACCACACTGCAAAATATTTCTATTCTATAGGCAGAAAAGCACTAACTCAAACTATTATACTTTGCGCAAAGAAAAAAAAATCAATCTAGAATTACAGCTGGCGCTGGTAGATATAGGACATTATAAGTATATAATAAAGATTTTTATAGGTCTTACAGAACATTCTACCAGTGCTTTGTATTTTGTTAAATTGACTACAAACTAGTTTCTCAATTCAATTTGCTTTAAAGTAATGTTTATTTGAAAAGTCTCAATACCTGCCCTACAATGTGTGCATAACTGGTCCATCCGTTTGTGCAGTTCGATATTCATTCATATTTTATTAAAATCACTACACATTTCTGTGTGTAAATCTATTGAAATGCACTGCATGCCGCCTTTCGGAGACTAAGAGGCCTAAGAATTCAACTTAAAAGTATTACAACATTAAGGGCTAGATTTACTAAACTGCGGGTTTGAAAAAGTGGAGATGTTGCCTCAGATTCTAGATGTCATTTATTTAGTGCACACTGCAAAATGACATTTAGAATCTGATTGGTTGCTATAGGCAACATTCCCACTTTTTCAAACCCGCAGCATAGTAAATATAGCTCTAAGTGTCATTTTTTTTCGCTGCAATAAGAAATTACTTTTTACCAAAGTTCATCAGGGGAACTCATTAAGCTCCCTGCTGTGTGACTGCCAACACCATAAGGCATTTGGAGTCCCAGAATGCTGTGTGCGTGAATCAACATTCTAAGGGGAAGATACAATTAGCTGAGAAGCATCTCCGGAACATCCATTCATTCTCGCACCTCAGAAAATGAGCGGACATTTCTACTGTGATTGCCAGAAATGTGCGCGATGCAATGTCCACATGCCACATTGCCAGCAACTGAACCTCCCCCTAAGGGTCCAAAATTATATTCTGCTCAGAGGGAAGGGGAATTCTGAAGACCCTTCCTTTCATAGCATTAAGGACAGAGTGATGTGTAGAGGTGGAAGAATGAGGTGTCCTGCTCAATAATTGAGGGGGGGGGGGGATTGTGGAGTGGAGGAGAGCAGTGGATGCCCCTCCCTAGAAACTATAGGAGCCCCACACCAAAATGTTCAAAAGTTTTCCCCCACACTCCCAACCTTATCTATTTTTTTTTTGGTTCTGTTTAAAAAGATTCCTGACCATGGTCTTATCTGTGTGGAGTTTGTATGTTTTCCCAGTGTTTAAGTGGGTTTCCTCCGGTTGCTCCGGTTTCCTCACAAACTCCAAAAAGTCTCTCTCTTCCTGTGTGTGTGTATGTTAGGGAATTTATACTGTAAGCTCCAATGGGGCAGGGACTGATGTGAGTGAGTTCTCTGTACAGTGCTGTGTAATTAGTGGTGCTATATAAATAAATAAATGATGATGATGAAAAGCAGATCCAGCAGAATCACAACATTCAGGATGATCCGATGGGAGGCTCAGCAGCAGCAACGTATACCAGGGAGGGAGTCCCAGGCAAGGATGTGTGCTGATCATGTGATCCTTAGATCACCCCTCTTCTAATAGGTTCATCGGGAGGCTTGCTGCCTAACCCACCAGCTGTTGCTAGGTGGCAATCCTTTTCCCATAGATTCCTGCAAACTGGAGTTTTTCACCTGGCCAATGGTGAAAATGTTACAATGTAATAGCAGGTTTCTATACCATTAAATCTTTTTATATTTTTGAAAATGTTATTAGTGTTCTAGCAGATATAAAGCTGCTTGCGTTTTAAGCTTAGTGGATTAATATTTGTTATTTTCATTTCCTAGAGATGTATTTTCCGTTTAGAGTTACAGTATGTTTTCAATTGTTATCACAGCCAGCAAAATAACGATTCGAAGATAAACAATGTAACTACTGCAGAGTCTCTGGTATGGCTATATAAACTGGAATGCATACAGGCCCTGTTCTCTTTATAGTGATTCAGGATGTGCAGAACTAGCTTTTAAGCCGTTGGGAACATCTGCTGATCTTCTGTCTTGTCATACCAGAGCCTTTAATTTCTGTTGATTCCAAGCAGCCACCTTCCAGCAATAAACAGTCAATCACCTACTTAATCAATTGATGGAAGACCCACTTCTAGATCCCCAGCATACGGTTCAAGAAATTCAGACAGAGCATATTAAATCAATGGAGTGCAGAAACTCCATACAAAACAGTGGTACCGTTAAGTTGTTTTTTAAATATAAGTAGCAAAATATATTTTACCCCCAAAATGCCTATCTTGCTAAAATGTCAAATATTTATTTCTATTTTTTTCTTTCTTAAAGGCTGAATATTAACTTAACACCATACAAACAGAATATAGGAAATCCCTTTTAAGCTTTATGTAACGAATTTAAGTGACAGTAATAAGATTGAAGCTACCCTTTGTGCAATCAACTGGAATCTACTTTAATGTGAGATTAAATGAATCTGATCACAGGGTAGTGGTTGCAGAATGACTATAGGGATGCTCTTGCTAATTCAGGGAACACAGAGGATTTCTCTGGTAATTCATAAAACTTTGCTATGATTGAACTCACATTTGATTTCATGACACATTTATTTTTTGTCTGTTAAAACCCCCAACTTAGGGAGAGAACAAAACATTGGTATTTTGGAATCCTCATTGACTTGCTGTGCATCTCACACTAACATCTCCTGAGACAGACGATAAAGTCTACCAGTGATAAACAGCTGCTCAGACAGTGAGATGTGTGAGAATATTCTCCGCACACAGAAACCTCTAATTCAGCAGATCTCCCGCAACATCTTCTTTCCAGGCAGATGACAACATGTTATAGGTTTGCTGTCTATTACAGCCTATTGCTGTCTAGTATACCCTCTCATTTAAAGGAGACGACTCACACTGCTGTCCATTGCTGAGTGACAAGGTTTTTGGCCAATTGAAAGACCATTACTGATCTGTATGGTCAAAATAAAATCAATCTCAATGGTTACAGAACAATACTTTCTGGACTATAAAGGTTGCAAATTAGGGCCATGTTGGATTAAAAGAAAAACAAATTGGCTAAGCACATCTTATATATTGTGTGGCCAATTTACTTAAGCTGTACTTGACCTTGTGGTTAGACAGACATAAACTCATTACCTAGTGAATTAAACAAAGCTAATCTGTCAGTGACAAATAGTCATTTGGTAAGCATAAAACTGTATTGATATGGCAGACAACAGGACAACAACTATGACAAGAGAGGTCATAAGCCAAACGCACTTAAACTCATGTTTTATGCGAGTGTCTTGCACTTATCCATTCAGGGTTAAGTCTCTTGCATACCCAGCCAATAAGATCCACAGGGAGGTTCCTAAGCTACCCTATATAGTTTACCACCAGTGGATGCTGGGTCTCTTTGTTTCCTGCACCGAACACCTCCCTCCCACCCTGCAAATGTAATGATTTTATTTAATTGATGTCTTGCTAACCAATTTTTCTTTCTCTATCACAGAGGAGGCCAAAGTAGGCAGGAGAGCATTGCAGTCAGCGACTAATTCATACAGTGCTACTGCTGATTGGCCGCAGATCACTGCCCTTTATGATCCAACCTGACTCTTGGTCCAGAAGGGGTGTAGTCACTCTGACACCAGATTTAGCACCGACCAATCGTAAAGGATTATATCCTGGGACCAGTGGTGTAATGGTATCTGACCTTCCACTGTTTGGTTCTGCTATTAGTTGTTAGTTGTCTTGCATTCCGCCACCATATTTTTCTGTTTAAACAAAACTGACCTTTTGCCAAATTTAATCTTTGTGTCCGTGTGGTTATTTTTTGCTCTCAATTACAGTAATATAAATATAAACATACAAAGGAGTTTTGGGTACATGAAAGGGAGATATCAACACTATGCAGTTTATGAGACAGTTACAGGGAAGCTTTATGGAACAAAACCAGTTAGGGCCAAAAGAAAAGCATCTAGGTACACTATATGGAGATAAAAATGTCACAGAGAAGCATAATATCTAGAAAAGTCTGGTGAGTTCCAAAATAAGAGGCGTATAATTGGCAGATATTGAATGGAAATTGAATGAAAAGAGGATACCTGTTTAGTCAAACACTAAGAATTAAACATGTTCCTCTAGCACGGTAGTCCAATAGAAAATGATGGCTTAATATAATTTTTTAAAAAAAAGATTTTGATTTTAGGGCATTTAATAAGCCAAATGTGCTATTTTCATTTTCTGTATTGACTCAGTCTAAAAAATATTAGGCTAAAGATAATTCAACGAGGGTTGAGTTACTCTAGGGAAGGAGGAAAAGACTACAGCCCAAATAAGCCTCCACTTGTGAGAACAGATGCTTTTTGCAAAATGTGATACGTGTTAATGAATTTATATAAAAATATTATACTTTCTAACAGTACATCTATAAATATAATTACCTGCGCAATGGGAAAAACAGCTACTATAAATAATGCGCTTGAAAAATAATACAGAAAAATAAGCATATACGTATGAAAAAGCCAAACTACTGTGCCTTTTTACCATAAAGCAGCTTTGATCTGCTAATTCTCTCTCTTCTGCTAAAATATCACCTTTTATCCCCTTACAAGACATAGATGATATTTCTGATGTATTTTCATTAATTTTTATTACATTTTTTGTCACAAGTAGAAAAGAGTGACAGTAGTGACATACAGCAGTGAAGTCAGAGTTCAGTTTCCTGTCACACTGGAACACTGCACGCAGCATTCTCTAACAACTGCACGCAGCATTCTCTAAGAACTGCACGCAGCGTTCTCTAAGAACTGCACGCAGCGTTCTCTAAGAACTGCACGCAGTATTCTCTAAGAACTGCACGCAGCGTTCTCTAAGAACTGCACGCAGCGTTCTCTAACAACTGCACGCAGCATTCTCTAAGAACTGCACGCAGCGTTCTCTAAGAACTGCACGCAGCGTTCTCTAACAACTGCACGCAGCGTTCTCTCAGTCCTGAGAGCAACATTCTCTCTGACAGGGAAATGGGAGTCAGAAAAGCGCAATGTCCTATATCATCCATGTGATAATAGCCTCGTACAGGTGGGCACACTTTGTGAGTCATGTTTTATGGTTCTGTGCAGGGGCTGGGGGGCAGAGGGGCTGAACTGAGTCTCCCTCTTCACCATGCAAAAATGGGCCAGGGGGGGTGATGGGAGGGTGTAAGAGGGCGGGGAACATAGTATTGTGTCACTTAAGCTCCTGATGAGCTAGTTGCGGGATAATCGCCTGCTCTCCTGGGAGTCTGGGAGACCCACCCGGAATTTGAGAGTCTCCTAGACATTCCGGGAGTGGGCAAGTATTTATATAAAGCAAACACGATTTAAAACGCTGAATAGATTTAAAAAATAAAAAGCGTTACAGTGCCCCCCAATAGTTAAAAATTAGTAAATGGAAATGCTTTGCAATTCATTTTCAAATTAATTTTTAAATATTTCAATTAATTAGATGTTCAGCAAGTTATTAGCATTTATATCCAATTTATAATATCTTATGTTGATATTATGTCAGCTGGCTAATCTCAACAGTATCTTAAATAGAACACTTTTCCTGCACATGGACTCACAGGAGCACACTGTTATATACAGACCACATTTAAACATCAAATAAATGTCACAAATATAGCTTGAAGCACAACAGGTAAAATGAATACAAGACCTTTAGCTCACATATGTGACATGCAATTCCCTTTAGTTAAACACACAGAAGCAAAATAACTATATGAAAATACAATAAGATGATTATAAATCATAATTTAAAATGCTAGAAAGCAGAAAAAATAGCAAGTTGACAGCAACTCATAGGTAAGATAGCAAACCCATTACTGAGTAGTAAGCCAGGCTATGGTTATAAACGCCAAATAGACATATGACAGCTGGGTCCTAAGTAGGGATGTGCACCGGCGACTTTTGAGGTCTCGTGTTTTGTGTTTTGGATCCGGATTTTCGTTATTTTTGAGGTTCGGATTTGTCTCGCAAAACACTTGACGAAAGGTCTCGGTTCGGATTTAAGGTTTTGGATTCAGATTTTTTTTTTAAAAAAAAACATAAAAAGTTTAAAAATCAAGTTTTTGGGCTTATTTTCACTCCTAGGCTATTATTAACCTCAATAACATTCAATAACAAGCATTTCCACTAATTTACAGTGTATTCTGAACACCTCACAATATAGTTATTAGTCCAAAACGTTGCAACAAGGTATCTTTCTGGACTGCGTAGAGGAGTGGGTCACCACAATATATATTAAAAACCCTGAACTTTTATGATTCGCACCAATAAATGTACCTGGACTGCGTAGAGGAGTGGGTCACCACAATATATATTAAAAACCCTGAACTTTTATGATTCGCACCAATAAATGTACCTGGACTGCGTAGAGGAGTGGGTCACCACAATATCTTAAAAACCCCGAACTTTTATGAATCGCACCAATAAATGTACCTGGACTGCGTAGAGGAGTGGGTCACCACAATATATTAAAAACCCTGAACTTTTATGATTCGCACCAATAATTGTACCTGGACTGCGTAGAGGAGTGGGTCACCACAATATCTTAAAAACCCTGAACTTTTATGAATCGCACCAATAAATGTACCTGGACTGCGTAGAGGAGTGGGTCACCACAATATCTTAAAAACCCTGAACTTTTATGAATCGCACCAATAAATGTACCTGGACTGCGTAGAGGAGTGGGTCACCACAATATATTAAAAACCCTGAACTTTTATGAATCGCACCAATAATTGTACCTGGACTGCGTAGAGGAGTGGGTCACCACAATATATATTAAAAACCCTGAACTTTTATGATTCGCACCAATAAATGTACCTGGACTGCGTAGAGGAGTGGGTCACCACAATATCTTAAAAACCCCGAACTTTTATGAATCGCACCAATAAATGTACCTGGACTGCGTAGAGGAGTGGGTCACCACAATATATTAAAAACCCTGAACTTTTATGAATCGCACCAATAATTGTACCTGGACTGCGTAGAGGAGTGGGTCACCACAATATATATTAAAAACCCTGAACTTTTATGATTCGCACCAATAAATGTACCTGGACTGCGTAGAGGAGTGGGTCACCACAATATCTTAAAAACCCCGAACTTTTATGAATCGCACCAATAAATGTACCTGGACTGCGTAGAGGAGTGGGTCACCACAATATCTTAAAAACCCTGAACTTTTATGAATCGCACCAATAAATGTACCTGGACTGCGTAGAGGAGTGGGTCACCACAATATCTTAAAAACCCTGAACTTTTATGAATCGCACCAATAAATGTACCTGGACTGCGTAGAGGAGTGGGTCACCACAATATCTTAAAAACCCTGAACTTTTATGAATCGCACCAATAAATGTACCTGGACTGCGTAGAGGAGTGGGTCACCACAATATATTAAAAACCCTGAACTTTTATGATTCGCACCAATAATTGTACCTGGACTGCGTAGAGGAGTGGGTCACCACAATATATTAAAAACCCTGAACTTTTATGATTCGCACCAATAAATGTACCTGGACTGCGTAGAGGAGTGGGCACTGGGCACCACAATAAAATATATAAAAAACCTTCAACAGATCTGCATTACACTACACATACGGCTGCTCCTCCATCCTCTCCATCATATACATGTTGGAGTTTTAGCGTGTGACAACCTCTTGTTTTTGATAATGTCAGTGCATTTTGAATATTTTTCAATTTGCCCCACACCACTGAATGTACTTTATCTATGATACGCATCTATCTATCTTGACTGCGTAGTGTGGTGGCCCCGGTACACAATTTGGTACCGAGGCCACAATATAATTAAAAAACCCTCCACGTGTCAGAATTCCACCAAACAAGTATCTGGACTGCATAGTGGGGTGGCCCCGGTACCCAATTTGATACCGGGGCCACAATACCTCCTCCAAACATGGTACAGACAATTCGTCATTGAGATCCCAGACAGACAGGGTCAAAGTGTTATTGTTTGACTTTGTAAACCCAAAAAACTGTCCCTGTTGCACATAGTCGTGCAATGAAGACTGACTTTTTCATTTAAAGGCACGATCTTTCAAGTGTAGTGTTTGTAAGTCTAAGTCATATTATACTTTTGGTAAAATTGGTTTATTTTGTTCCTCTTTATGGTAATTAGTAATAGAATTAAAGTATGAAATAGAATTAAAGTATGAAATAGAATTAAAGTATGAAATAGAATTAAAGTATGAAATAGAATTAAAGTATGAAATAGAGTGGTATAGAGTTGTAGTGTGGTATAGATAGAGTGGTCCACACAATATAATAATAATAAAACCCTCCACGTGTCAGAATTCCACCAAACAAGTATCTGGACTGCGTAGTGTGGTGGCCCCGGTACACAATTTGGTACCGAGGCCACAATATAATTAAAAAATTGGGCATCAACTGTCACCGTTGTTTAACATCTGATACACCTAAATATGGACTGCACAGTGGAGTGGCCCCGGTAGTAAATTTGGTGCCGGGGCCACAATACCTCCTCCAACTTCCAAGTGTAGTGTTTATAAAGACAGACAGCGTCGAAGTGTTATTAGTTGACTTTCTTAACCCTAAAATTGTCCCTGTTGCAAATATTCGTGTAATGGACAGTTACTTTTTTATTGAAAGACTCAAGCTGTCAAGTGTAGTGTTTATAAAATATAAACAACAATACAGTAGTTTTAGAGCACATCAATACCTCTTGTTTTAAATTATGACACGGCATTTTACTTTTGGTTTAATTTCTTGTATTTTTTTAAATTTGGTTTTACTTTTTGAACATGGCAAACGACTGTTGATTGGTCATATAATGCAAAAAAAAAAGGTCCAAGATGGAATTGTCCTTGGGCCCTCACACCCACCCTTATGTTGTTTAAATAGGACATGCACACTTTAACAAACCAATCATTTCAGCGACAGGGCCTACCAAACAACTTTGGCTGAAATGATTGGTTTGTTTGGGCCCCCACACCAAAAAAGCTATTCATCTCTCCCTGTACAGACTAAACAGGCTCTACTGAGGCAAGATGTCGTCCTCATCCTCAACCTCTGATTCCTCTCCCCCTACAGTGTGTACTTCCTCCTCATCACACATTATCAATTCGTCCCCGCTGGACTCCACAACCACAGGTCCCTCTGTAGTATCTGGAGGGCAGTGCTGTACTTCATTGAGGAATTGATTATTCATTTTTATAAACATCATTTTTTCAACGTTGTGAGGAAGCAACCTCCTTCGCCGCTCACTGACCAGGTTCCCCGCTGCACTAAAAACTCTTTCCGAGTACACACTGGAGGGGGGACAACTCAGGTAAAATAGAGCCAGTTTGTACAGGGGCTTCCAAACTGCCTTTTTTTCCTGCCAGTAACAATATGGACTGTCTGACATGTCTACTTGGATGGTGTCAGCAAAGTAATCATCCACAATTTTTTCTATTGTGACAGCATCCAATGCAGCGAGAGTAGACATGTCTGCAATGGTTGGCAGGTCCTTCAGTCCGGACCAGATGTTATCAGCATCCCCGCCAGTGCCTCTTTTGGGAAAACTGAGCTTTTTCCTCGCAGCCATAGATGTGGAAGAAAATGAGGGTGGAGCTGTTGGCATGTCACGGTCCTCTTCAGAGGACAATCTCCTGACCAGCAGGTCTTTGCACCGCTGTAGACTTGTGTCCGCCGGAAACAGAGACACAACATACGCTTTAAACCGAGGATCGAGCACGGTGGCCAGAATGTATTCCTCTGACTTTAAAAGAGTGACCACCCTCGGATCCTGGCAAAGCGTACGAAGGGCTACATCCACAAGAGCTACATGCTTGGTGTAATCGCAATGGCTTACCAGCTCCTCCCTCACTTTCTCCAGCTGCTTCTGCAACAGCCTGATCAGGGGAATGACCTGACTCAAGCTGGCAGTGTCGGAACTGACTTCTCGTGTGGCAAGTTCAAATGGCTGCAGAACCTTGCACAACACGGAAATCAGTCTCCACTGCGCTTGACTGAGGCGCATCCCCACTCCTTTGCCTATGTCGTAGGTGGCTGTGTAGGCCTGAATGGCCTTTTGCTGCTCCTCCATCCTCTGCAGCATATAGAGGGTGGAGTTCCAGCGCGTCACAACCTCTTGTTTGAGGTGATGGCAGGGCAGGTTCATGCTTTTTTGATGTGCCTCTAGTCTGCGGTAGGCACTGGCTGAATGCCGAAAGTGTCCAGCATTTTTGCGCGCCACCGCAAGCATCTCCTGCACACCCCTGTCACTCTTGAGGTAATGCTGCACCACCAAATTAATGGTGTGGGCAAAACATGGGACGTGCTGGAAATTGCCCATATTTAATGCCCGCACAATGTTACTGGCATTGTCTGACACCACAAATCCCCATGAGAGTCTAAGTGGGGTAAGCCACTGGGAGATAATTTCCCTCATTTTCTCTAATATGTTGTCAGCGTTGTGCCTCTTATTAAAGCCTGTAATGCACAATGTTGCCTGCCTTTGCATGAGCAGCCATTTTGTAGATGCTGCTACTGATGCAGCTGTTGCTGTTGCTGCGGAAGGGGATGCATCTACCCAGTGGGCTGTCACAGTCATATAGTCCTTCGTTTGCCCAGAACCACTTGTCCACATGTCCGTGGTTAAGTGGACAGTGGGTACAACCGCATTTTTAAGAGCACTGAGGACACTTGATCGTACTTCTCTGTACATTTTTGGTATCGCCTGCCTAGTGAAGTGGAATCTCGAGGGGATTTGGTACCGGGGACACAATACCTCCATCAACCCTCTAAATCCCACTCCACTGATGGCGGACACCGGGCGCACGTCTAACACCAACATTGCAGTTACAGCCGCAGTTATACGCTTTGCAATAGGGTGACTACTATCGTATTTTGTGGTCATGGCAAACGACTGTTGGACGGTCAATTGTTTTGTGAAAGACTTAGCGGTCTTACGACTTCCCCTCTGGGAAGATGACCGACTAACAGCAGCAACAGCAGCAGTGGCAGTAGTAGGCGTACCGCTGCAGGATTCCTCGGATGAATCCCGTATTGAGGAGGACTCAGTCTGGCTGCTGACTTGGGCTGCAGGACTGAATCTGATGGAGATTGTGGAGGAAGTTGACGAGGAGGGTGTTGCTGGTGTGTATCCAACTGGACCACGGGATTTAGGTGTCCCTGTACCGATGAGGGTCCTAGCCCCAGTTCCTGAACTAACCACTGAACTATGAAGGTTATTCAGGTGACGTATAAGGGAGGATGTTCCTAGGTGGGCAAGATCCTTACCCCTGCTTATTTGAGCTTTACATAAGCTACATATGGCCATACATTGGTTGTCTGGATTTGGATAAAAATAACTCCAGACCGAAGAGGTGCATTTTTTGGTCTTCTGACCAGGCATGACGATGGGCTTTTTCATCCCATGGACATCAGCTGTTTCCCCCCCTGGTGCCTCATTTACAATAACCACATCACCATCCTCATCATCAAGTTCCTCCACAGCGCCAGCTACATCATCAATAGCCTCCTCCCGAGCCACCTCTTCCCGTACAGTGATGGGAAGGTCAGGCTTGACAACCACCAACACCCTTGGACTCGCCTTGGGGATTTGTGATAATTTCTCTTTAGAAGGCAGAGTTGTTTGCTGTTTTGTTGCTGACAGCATAACTCTCTTCAATTTTTTGTAGGGGGGGGGAGGAGGAGGAGGGCTAAGATCCGTGGGTGAAGCTGAACCACTAGTCATGAACACGGGCCAGGGCCTAAGCCGTTCCTTGCCACTCCGTGTCGTAAATGGCATATTGGCAACTTTACGTTTCTCCGCAGATGATTTAAAGTTTCTCTTTTTGCTACTTTTTCTTAACTTGGGCTTTTTGGATTTTACATGCCCGGTACTACGAGATTGGGCATCGGGCTTGGAAGACGACGTTGATGGCATTTCATCGTCTATGTCATGACTAGTGGCAGCAGCTTCAGCATTAGGAGGAAGTGGGTCTTGATCTTTCCCTACTTTATCCTCCAAATTTTTGGTCTCCATTATATGTAGCACAAGATACTGCAGAATGTGTGAACTTGGTAATATTGCAGTACCAATGGACTTATACTGCTGGATTGGTTTTGCAAATTTGGTTATAATTATTATATATTTTTTTTTTTTTAAATTTTTTATTTTTTTTTACTTTTTTTTTATTTTTAAAAAACTTGGGAATAGTGGGGAAATAACTATGCCCTTAGAAGCACAGAGCACAGGACACAGCACCACTGGACTGAACAGGACACGGCACAGGACCCAGCAGCACTACGGAACTCAGCAGGACAGAGCACAGGACACAGCACCACTGGACTGATACTGCAGAATGTGTGAACTTGGTAATATTGCAGTACCAATGGACTTATACTGCTGGATTGGTTTTGCAAATTTGGTTATAATTATTATATATATTTTTTTTTTTTTAAATTTTTTATTTTTTTTTACTTTTTTTTTATTTTTTAAAAACTTGGGAATAATGGGGAAATAACTATGCCCTTAGAAGCACAGAGCACAGGACACAGCACCACTGGACTGAACAGGACACGGCACAGGACCCAGCAGCACTACGGAACTCAGCAGGACAGAGCACAGGACACAGCACCACTGGACTGATACTGCAGAATGTGTAAACTTTGTAATATTGCAGTACCACTGGACTTTTACTGCTGAATGTGTGAACTTGGTAATATTGCAGTACCAATGGGCTTATACTGCAGGATTGGTTGTGCAAATTTTGTGGTAATTAAAAAAAATTAAAGTAGTTTTTGGTATTTTTTAAAAAAAACTTTTTTTTATTTTTTTAAACACAGGGGAATATTGGGGAAATAACTATGCCCTTAGAAGCACAGAGCACAGGACACAGCACCACTGGACTGAACAGGACACAGCACAGGACCCAGCAGCACCACTGACCTCAGAAGGACAGAGCACAGCACACAGCACCACTGGACTGATACTGCAGAACACAGCACAGCACAGCACAGCACAGCACAGCACAGCACAGCACAGAACTAAACAGCACAGAACTAAACAGCACAGAACTAAACAGCACAGAACTAAACAGCACAGAGGACCACCTTACACACCCTCCCTCTACCCTGATCAATGCCCGAGTGAAGATGGCGGCGACTAGCGGGGAATTTATAGGATCCGAGTATCGCGAGATCCGACAACGGGATTATGAGTCAGAGCCTCAGTTTCACTTTTGAATTTGGCGCCAATACCCGGATCTGTCTCGGATCCGACTCGGATCCGCAACGTTCGGGTGGGCTCGGATTTCATAAATCCGAGTGCGCTCATCCCTAGTCCTAAGTCTAGCTATGGTTCATTTTACTACCTTTAACTCATGATCACTATCAGAAATTCAGGATGAAATAGAGATATGCATGGAGTCCAATGTAAGGGAGGAAATATCCTTAGGTCTGTAAAAGAGCAGCTTCATTAAGTAAGCCCAGAAATAATGGGCTCAAGAAAGTTGTATAAATTGCTTATTTTCTGTTGTATAATACCCATATATAACTATCTGACTGTCCAAAGCCACATTCATCATCATCATCAACATTTATTTATAAAGCGCCAGCAAATTCCGTAGCGCTTTACAATTGGGAACAAACATTAATAAGACAATACTGGGTAATACACACAGACAGAGAGGTAAGAGAACCCTGCTCGCAAGCTTACAATCTATAGGACAATGGGAGTTTGAAACACAAGGGAATGTGCTACATCATATTGCACAATGGACCAGCTAGAATGCAAAGGTAAAAGTATTGAGTGGGCTGTGTGTGTGGCAATGTTGGTCAGAGGGTTGTTGTCTTGTGTAGAGGGTGGTAATCTAGGGAGATTAAGATGGTGGTTGAGGAATATCATAACCTTGTCTGAAGAGTTGGGTTTTCAGTGAACGCTTGAAGGTTTGAAGACTAGAGGAAAGTCTTACTGTGCGAGGGAGGGAATTCCACAAAGTGGGTGCAGCTCGGAAAAAGCCCTGTAACCGAGAATGGGAAGATGTGATGAGAGTGGAAGAGAGACGTAGATCTTGTGCAGAACGGAGGTGTCGAGTTGGGAGATAAGTGAGGAAATGTATGTCGGTGCAATTTTGTTGACGGCCTTGTATGTTAGTAGAAGAATTTTATATTGGATTCGTTGAAATACAGGCAGCCAATGTAGAGACTGACAGAGTGGCTCACAGCAGAGGAATAACAGTTTGGAAGGAAAATCAATCTAGCCACATTGCTCATATGAGAGATGCATATAGAAAGCAAGGCATGTATGTAGTTATCCTTCTTTTCTTAAAACAGGGACAAAGTGTAGATATGGATTAAAAAATAAAACTCGTTAACTATATATAATGGGGTATCAAAAATATATACACGTAATGTATGTGCAAACTACACCCACATAGCAGCTTATTCAGAGCACAGGGCTAAATTTCTGATTAAACGGAACCTGGTCTTTTCATAAGTATTAACTTAACAAAACATAACTTTGAATGGTCTTTTGAACATTTTTGTAAATTGGATTTGTCAATTCTGTAGGACTCTCCATACAATCACCTGACATAGCTACATATAAAATGACATGTTACATAGCAGTGTAAGATATGAAAAAGGTCTATGATGGTGCGGTTATTACTTCAGTTCATGAAAATCCAATTTATATCTCCTTCCCAGATGGTCCCTTGCAGGTTATTTTCTCAGCCATTATGTGAATTTATTCCTACTGCATAATAACCATAGAATCACTATTTTGATATCATCTCCTTCTATGCCTGAATTTTAACTCAGGATGTCTAGTAGTTGTAATACTGTCACCAGCTAGATATACTTACACCCCCCCTAATTCTTTCCCCCTATACTGCTTACCACTAATGGCTCATTAAGACTAGCGCATTGTGTTCATCTACCAGGCAGAGTAGTATTTACTGATATTTTATTCAGATTAATTGTCAATTTTTTTAAAGACATGATTTTGTTAGATCCTTTCTGTTCATCAATTAGTCAAAATAAAAAACAAATCACCAAATATTCCATTACCATACCTCCCAACTGTCCCTATTTTTGCAGGACGTCACTATTCGCGGTCCACAAAAGGAGCAGGGCTTAAGGAAATTGGGTGGAGTTTTGTACAAATATGCCCATTTGTGGGCATTGTATCGACAAAATTGGGAGGAGTTTGGTCGGGACAGGGCTTATTTAGGCATTAAACTGTTCATATATATATATATATATATATATATATATATATATATATACATATATATGCAGTGTCGGACTGGCCCAGCGGGCTACCGGTAAATCCCGGCTTCCTTACGGCCACCCCCCCTTTTACCCGTGGGCGGAGCTTACCTGGAGGCCCCACGAGAACCCGGCGTCCCCGCTGCTCAATTGCGATCACAGCTGCGATCGCAGTTGAAAGATGACTGGCTGTCACTGAAAGCCAGTCATCCTTCAATTGCGATCGCAGCTGCGATCATGTGATCCGCCCCCTCCCCCTGTCAGCTGATCTTCCCGCCTGCCGCCGCCGCTGCAGAAGAGAGAAGGAGCAGAGAGCCTGCAGCAAGCAAGATATCGGTAAGTATATTTTTTAACCATTTGTGGTATAACATTGGGGACACAATGTGGCATAACATTGGGGACACAATGTGGCATAACATTTGGGGCACTATGTGGCATAACATTGGGAGCACTTTGTGGCATAACATTTGGGGCACTATGTGGCATAACATTGGGGGCACTATGTGGCATAACATTTGGGGCACTATGTGGCATAACATTGGGAGCACTTTGTGGCATAACATTTGGGGCACTATGTGGCATAACATTGGGGGCACTATGTGGCATAACATTGGGGGCACTATGTGGCATAACACTGGGAGCACTTTGTGGCATAACATTTGGGGCACTATGTGGCATAACATTGGGGGCACTATGTGGCATAACATTTGGGGCACTATGTGGCATAACATTCGGGGCACTATGTGGCATAACACTTGGGGCACTGTGGCATAACATTTGGGGCACTATGTGGCATAACATTGGGGGCACTATGTAGCATAACATTGGGGACACAATGTGGCATAACATTGGGGGCACAATGTGGCATAACATTTGGGGCACTATGTGGCATAACATTGGGGGCACTATGTGGCATAACATTTGGGGCACTATGTGGCATAAAATTTGGGGCACTGTGGCATAACATTTGGGGCACTATGTGGCATAATATTTGGGGCACTATGTGGCATAACATTGGGGCACTATGTGGTATAACATTTGGGGGCACTACTGAGTGGCATAACATTGGGGGCACTATGTGGCATAACATTGTTTTGGGGGCGCTACTGTGTGGCATAACATTGTTTTGGGGGCACTACTATGTGGCATAGGGGGGCTGCCTATCTATACTAAACTATAGGGGGGCTGCCTATGCTAAACTATAGTGAGGGGGGGCTGCACAGAGAACACTATAGGGAGGGGGTGATGGGACCTTTAATGCTGAGTTGGTTTGGGTCTATAATTGAATGTGGGTGCTGTTTATTTAATGGCAGGGATGGTTGACGTTTCTATATGTACCCATTATTTTTTCCAAATAGGGCCGGCCCTCAACATTCCAGGATCCAGACAAGCCGCAACTAAAGAAACCAGCAGCCACAGGTGTTAAAAGTGACAAGAACGGGTAGGACAGTCTGTCAAATGATCTGAGTCTAGTGCAGGCTTGGCTAACCTGTGGTACTCCAGGTGTTGTGAAACCGTCATTGGGTTACAATGCCTGATACTAATGGGAATACCCCTGGGCTCTTTTAACCCATGTCGTAATTATTACATCTTTGGGGCCTTTTTACAGCTGGATATTATCTGCACCTAATAAGGTGCATACTGATAGGTAGCAGAGACATTGCAAACTATATTTGGATTTTAATTCACCTACACATTTGTTTGTCTTTATATGTTTTCCTTTTTTTTATATTTCGCTCTTGTCTTACCGAATAATTTTCATGCATACTCAATAAACGTTATTTTATTGTATTTATAGACCTTTTGGAGTGCCCCTCCCACACACTCCTTTCCTCTTTTTTTCTGGTTGCATTTACATTCGCACTTACACTTGTAAATGATACACATTTATTAAGGTTCCAATCCACATTTATTTACAAGTAAAATGTATTAGATTGTTTATTTATGCATAGATAATACTACAGTAAAGGTATTTATGGTTCAGGTGTTTTAAAAGGAAAATAGTTTGGTCTCATATTAAAGCTTATTTCACCAGCATTAACCTGGTTTGGACATAGTAGTGATCGCATCTAGCGGTCGCAAGATATAAGCAATATGAGATTAATACTCAAAAGTACTTTGTGTGTGGGTCAGTTTGAACTGGTTATTCCAGAGGGAAGACAGCGGATAATAGTTGGGGGAAGTTGCCCCTCACCCTTTGAAAGGATCAAATGAATTGACCTATGACCAGCAGGCAACTAGAATATCATTAACCCTGGACCAATGAAGACCTCAATAAGTGTTATCTGTATACATAGTGACATCATCAGTGTTTTTTCTATACTGAAGCTACATATAAGCAAGCTGGCCCCTTTTGTTCTCTCTCTCTCTCTCTCTCTGATCCTGACTACATGTGACCATGACTCGGTGAAGCACTATAAGGAAAATGTAATGTATTCAGTGTTTTTATACTTCCCTGCTTTATTGTAACATCTTTAATGCGTAATAATGGCTTACAGTAAATCCTGCTATATTTTGCAATTAAATATCCTTGTGCTTTGGAACCACAACAATCGCATTGGACAATATTTTATTTGTAAGTGATAAAATAACCTTAATAATATATATATATATTGTGGCAAGAGCCCGCTACTGCAGAAGCACACGCGTACAGCTTCTTCCTTTTTATGGTTCTTTATTGTCAGGATGGTAATAATGTTTTGACACCGTATACTTGCACAGCAATTATGGAGACCCTCAACGCTTACTATACATAGTCCAGCTCTCTGTCCAGATCAGCCAGCTAGCCCAGCCTTGATCTCCCTGAACAATGAAACAAGCAGGGTTTTATACCTGACACTCCTCCCACAGGCCTAGCTTGATGGACAGGTGACACACCCACCTTCTCTTTAAAAGGAAACGCCCATCCCTGGCTCTGTTTAGACTATCAGACCCACCCTGTCTGTTTGCTGAGAGGAAGCAGCTTTTAAATCATGTAAGTAAACCAATTTTAAACTACACGTATGTTTTTACCTGGTTTAATCTCCACCTAGGTACATAACTGTGCCAATGTTTTACTCTACTTCCCTGCTTTCTCTGCATATTGCCGGCTAAATGCCTCCTTTTGTTACAATATATATATATATATATATATATATATATATATATGTATGAAAAAACAATACAGCTTATTCAGTTTGTTATAATTAAAATGTTCTCTAGATGCTGGATGTTGACAACTGAAGAGCTGATCAAACCGCACACGTTTGCTGATAAATGAAAGATTGCTTCAGAAAGCAAGTTATGCATAAAGTATAAATGAAGTATAACTGCTTAAAGTGAAACTTAAATGTAAACTTTCAGAAGTGCATGAAATCAGTCCATGGAGAACAGTAACAAATAAACAGTAGGTCTAACCTGACTAACTTGAAGTAAATGAAATGATAAAAGTCTTCACTTAGAAAATTGAGATCTCTGCAGAAGTGCAAGGCTCAAGGGATAACCATATGTAACTGCACATCTACCAATCAGAATAATCCATCATCAGCAGCAGGAGTAGCTATTTATATAGCGCAACTAATATACACACAGAGAGAGATTAGGGTCAATTTGATAGCAGCCAATTAACCTACTAGTATGTCTTTAGAAGTGTGGGAGATAACCCGGAGCACCCGGGGGAAACCCCCGCAAACACGGGGAGAACATACAAACTCCTCACAGATAAGGCCATGGTCGGGAATCGAACGCAGGACTCCAGTGCTGTGAGACAGAAGTGCTAACCACTAAGCCACCCATCCATCCATTAGTAAACATCTGTGTATTTCAATTGAACTTAACAATTAACCATTTAGCCTCTAAATCAGATAAAATTATTCTGGCATAATACTTCTAAATAAATGGGCCTGATTCATCAAGGAACGTGAAATGAACGCAATTTGCGTTTTTAAAAATCAGACATAAATTGTATGCAGGTACGTCCGTATTCTGCAACAAGAGGATCTTAAGAAACGTTTCTAGTTGAATATAGGTATAAGTATGCTCTGCTTAAATGGTACTTGCCATATGCAGACAGACACAACATACTGCAGGATATGCACTTTACATACATAAAGTCCCATCAGAACACACAGACAAAAAAACAACTTATTAAATACATTAACACCTGTTAATTAGAGATGCTCGGGCTCGGTTTCAAGAAAACCAAACCCAAACGAACTTGGGTAGAGTAGGCTCGTGAGCCGGCTCGTTACTTTCACGCGTCCTCGAATCTGAATCGAGACAAAACGTACCTCCCTGGAAATTAATGTTATTGAGGTTAATAATAATGTAGGAACAAAAAAAGAGCCAACTTATGTAATTTTAGCAAAAAAAATGGGGATTTTAGAAAAAAATAGGTATCCAAATCCAAAACACGCGAGGGCGGTTTTGCCAAAAACAAAAAACAAAGTTACTCCAGATCCAAAACCAAAACCAGAACAAAAACACGGGGGTCAGTGAACATCTCTACTGTTAATAATATATTTCATGAAAAAAACATACATTTTTTAAATTAAATCTAAACAAATAAATAAATATATAAACTGAATATATAAATTAAAATAGAAAATAAATCAAATTTAAAGTGAAAGCACATATTAATTTAATATAATATGTTCTAGAGTGAATAACTCAAATTAACCTATTTTAAACTACATATTCATTCAATTCATGAAACTATCAGAGCTGATGACTAAGTATGACAAGTTCAAACTAACATTTCAACAAGCTACAATGTTATAGCCCATACCAGTTCCTCTAACATTTAATTGTTTTTTTATCAAAATTATGTATTGATATGACAAATATCAAGCTTATCGACCAACTTAATCTTATGCTCGAAATGGACAAATCAGCCATTTAATTGAATCCATTTGGGTACTTATTACCTAATTAAAAATCCAAAAGGCTTTCCTTCAACACACATGTCTGAAATGATATTCTTCTCTATGTGTAGTCAATAGTTGGGAACCTAATTAGGGTGAAAAGTCCATTCATTTAAGCCGTCTCTCTATCAATCAAAGCCCTCAAACCGACAAAATCTTTTGCTGGGGGTCTTGGGCACAGGCTTCCCAATTCATTTTGGAAGACTATTTACTATAGACAGCGGTCACTACTTCTCTGGATGGTAACAGCAGGGGGACAGTACCAGAAAGAATGCTTTATACAATGCCTCCTGCAGAGTCACCCTGGACTGACAGGCAAAGCTGCCCCAGGGAAATTTTATTCTTAATTTCAGGTGAAACTACATTTTTTATCGCTGCGATAATCAATGATCGAAAATTTAGATTGACACCAGTCCATAGAATATAGGCCCCTTTGTTTGTCCCAATCAAACAAAAGGAATCCACCTTACCCTTCTGACATAAGGCAAAATGTTTCGGGACACTGTAAATAGGCATATATTTATTTTAAAATATTTTGTTCATGCACCAAAAATGACAATGAAGAGTTCTTGGAGTGTGGCCTACATATTGTAGGTCATCATCACACTCAAGCACATACATGAACAAATGGGAAATGAAATGTTTACATAGAAAAGAAAAGAAAGCAAATATCTATTACTTATTAATTATCAAAACATTGAATGAAATAACAATAACTTATTTGGAAGTGAAAACAAGATAGATCGAAACATAGCTTTGTACACAATAAGGACTCACAGGACTAAAGTACATACTCCTAGAGTGGGACCCAGGTGCGGTCAGTCAGATTATAGCTAAAGCCACAAACAAATGAAAGGCAGCAGAGAACATCGACCGGTTTCTTCTAATAACTCTAGGACCAGATAATCAGGATCTAAAAGTTTAATGGGTGGGAACCCAGGCTAAAGCAAGGAAACTAAATTGGGAATAATATTGGTGAATTTAGCCACCATCAAAGGCAATCGGTGGGTCATCCACCAAAATTCTGGTTTCATACCATGATGTAGATTTAAAACAGAACCGGATTTGACTTTTGATGGAGCTGAACATTAAATCAATATAGCTTTCCCAAACTTAAAAAAAAAGAAACCCTTTATTTGTGTTTCTTTAAGCAAGGAGGACTCTAGCCAATCCATCCAGAAGATATAAAACAATTTATATTTGAATACAGACAATGTCGGCAGAGATTCCTGAATCCACACCTATTGGATGCATTTTCTAGCAGCTGCAGATACGCCTAATAATTAGTTTTGCAATTAAATGACTCAGGGATGCACATCAATACTTCTAATTATGCCTGAATTACAGTTAAATCTGGAGACAAATGATAATAATCTACCTACCCCTTGTCTTCAATTATTTGTTGTTGTTGTTGTTGTTGTTGCTTATAATACATTTCTTCTTTCCAATAATTGATCTACTAACTTTGATGAATACCCCCCCCTCTCTTGAAAAACATTATATAAAATATGGGATTGTCCTAAAAAATCTTTATCTGATGTGCAATTATGTTTGAATCTTCTACATTGAACGTACAATATATTTCTTGTTCAGAGAGCACCTTAAACTTATTATTGTTAACATATATGAATTATAATAATAAAATTATAATTTAGGGTAAATAAACAAACATATTCTGTTTTTCTATTATTACAATACACATTAAAGATAAATCGATGTTATAGGATTTAAAATAAAAACATATCTAAATGTAAAGTGATATTGTTTAATTAGGATATAGGAAGGGTATGGTAGGGTAGGATCTGCAGAAGAACAAGTGTAGTGTCAAATGGAATTAATAAAGCTTTCTAAGAATGATAATGAGGGTTAGGTAAGATTAAAAATAATCTTAATAGTTATTGGATCCAGGTAGTAGAGGAGTATTATAAGGGAGGGAATAATAGAGTTTGTTCCATATAAGTATATTCCTCTTAAACATGGTTTATAATGTTGACTATCATACTGCATATAATTGTCAGTGTTCACAGGTTAAGTGCTGATAAATTCTCCCATGGAGGCAGCTAGGGTGACATGCATATAAGTTAAGAATTGAGGGCCTGATTCATTAAGGATCTTAACTTAAGAAACTTCTTATTTCAGTCTCCTGGACAAAACCATGTTACAATGCAAGGGGTGCAAATTAGTATTCTGTTTTGCACATAAGTTAAATACTGACTGTTTTTTCATGTAGCACACAAATACTTGATAGCTTATTTGTACACTGAAATTTAAAGTTCATATTTGTGTGCTCAATGGAAAAACAGTCAGTATTTAACTTGTGTGCAAAACAGATTTGCACCCCTTGCATTGTAACACGGTTTTGTCCAGGAGAGTGAAATAAGAAGTTTCTTAAGTTAAGATCCTTAATGAATCAGGCCCTGAGAGTGAAAAGCATAGGTAATGTGAAGTATTTAAATTAAGAATATTGATTTTTAGATATCACTCCATTTGTCTCTTCATTATCCAACATATTCTTAAATACATTTGGTATGGCCAAAAGTAGATTTTTGAAAAATTTGTGATCACAAAATAGCCTACATGCTTCCATAAAATAATCAGTTTTATTTTGAACTACTAACCCCCCTTTATCTGCAGATCAATAGAAAGTAACATTTGGAAATCATTAGATTCTTGTTCATTCAAATTAGGACAGGAAACTATTTTTCTTTAAATGCTTTTATTTACATAAGTCTAAAATCATCCCAAACTAATTTATAGTAACTTTCTACATAATTTCCCTTGTAGTGATGAGGTAAAAGAAGGATTTGTTTCTGAATGTTTATGTATTTTTCTTCCGGTGATTACTGATAACAAAATTTCATTAAAATCAAGTTTATTTCCCCTCGTTCAATAATCAATTTAACACTAGAGAACACTAAGATCATCTTCATTAAGAATTATTGGATCTCCTATAATATTTTTAGACAAATATCTTTTGAGACACCATTGTCTAACATATTGGTAAATTCTACAAAAAGATCAAAATATTTGCTTCAGAGGAAGAGGCAAAGCACACACCTTTATACAGCAAAATATATTTATTCATTATTTAATTCAAGAGATGAGCAAGTGAATATACCAACAGGAGTTATCTTGCATGTCTTATTTGCTATACTTATTTCTTTTTCTTCTTTCTCTGATTCGAAATGTCTTGAGCACTTTGGAGTATACAATTCATTTAGAACCTTTAGTGCTAGATCTCCAAGCTCATGTCAAATAATAATCATCATCATCATCATAATCTATTTATTTATATAGCACCACTAATTCCGCAGCGCTGGACAGAGAACTCATTCACACGAGTCCCTGCTCATTTGGAGCTTACAATCTAAATCACCTAACACACACACACACACACACACACACACACACACAGGCCGAGAGAAACTAAAGGCAATTTAATAGCAGCCAATTAACCTACCAGTAGGTTTTTGGAGTGTGGGAGGAAATCGGTGCACCCGGAGGAAACCCACGCAAACATGGGGAGAACATACAAAGTCCACACAGATAAGGCCATGGTCGGGAATCGAACTCATGACCCCAGTGCTGTGAGGCAGAAGTGCTAACCACTAAGCCACCCCCTTACCTATGCCAATCAAGAAAATAATTTTCTATTTCATATGACCTCTATTTGACTATCAAACTTCTCCCATTGTGAAGAAACACTCGTTATAATTGTTCATATATTGGTCTTCTTCTGCTATATGTAAGTATAAAAGTATAAAAGTCAGAACAATAGCGCAATAGGAGACATACATACACTGCACATGCACTTCATAAATGGCTCCATTGCAGCTAGCAGGGCAGATTGTTTACAAGGTTTGTCTAGTTAGCTACCATGAAACCTTCCTTTGGGACCGAAGACTGTTAGTACTGTACAGACCACCTTCCAGAGTTCCATTTTCCCATAACAAATATTTCTCACTTGCTGCTTTGCTGATGACCCAACACTCATACCAAAGTTGGTCATCGGTTGACCAGACTTTCCTACTGATCAAATCACAGTTCTGACCAGAAAGAAGGGAGCCCCACACATTACAGTATTGGGCTAGGCTGGTTCAAAACGACCAAATTGCCAGCGAGACTTACCCGTGTATTTGAACTTTAGCAGCTGGTTGGCCAGTGTCACTTGGCTAATAACTGGCAAGTGGAGATTGATGTTACCTGATGTTATTGTACCAGCCCCAATCTTCATCAGAATTTATATTGTAATTTTTCACTGAAAAACAGCCTCTTACATTCTTTATGGTTCATTTATCAATGTCTGTTTACTCCAACACACATTTTCCAAGGATACAAATTCCCATTAAGAGTAATGGGATTATGTGCTTTGAAAAAAAAACCTGGTGAAGTCTTTGACAAATGCCCTCCTTAATCACTAAATATTGCTGGCATGTTCATATCGAGAGGATTGTAGCTTTGCTTGGAGTGTAGTTAATTTTCTTATTGGAGTACTCAAAACAGTTTTTGTTTAAATATATATATATATTTTTAAATAATAGTTTTATTTTGCATTTTTCCAATGAAAAACAATAAAATATCTTGTACAACAATATTTTTGCTGCATATACAGTGACTGAGTACAGCGATCGTGAGTAGACATCTCCATTATGCGATAATAAATAGAAAAAAATGCATGGATACAATAGACATCCTGTTAAACAAATAAAAACAGACAAACATAATCTATAATTGGTTCAACCTGTACAAGTGACTTGTTTGAACATCATTTCATAACTACATTTTTGGCAACTGTTATATTACCAATAATATTGATTTAATATCTGTCGGTGGCAGATTTTAGTTCCAGTTTTCAAAGTTACAGCAAAGCATGGATATCGAATCTTTCTATAGTTTAAGTCCCAGAGCTGCATTTATAAATGTCAATATCTTATTCCAAAGTCTATTCATTTTCAGAAACATACCAAAATATTTTCTCTGGTCTTTGGAGATGTAAGGTCTATTCACTGTTTTGATATGTACTTCCTGTAATAAATGAAGTTGTTTCATTACTTGATCAAAGTATTTTAACACTGTTTACAGGCTCCCTAAAGTTCAGATGTTTTTTATAATATTCTACAAGTATTCGGCCAAGGTTTCTGTTTAAATATATTTAAAGGGCCACTATATCCCAAAATTGAAATTTTCATATATGAACCACAGAGGTAGAAATTGTTCTGTGTTACCCTGCAGTACTCCATTACAAACATCTTCAGGACAATGTTCTAATGGGATCTGAAATGGGGAAGACCGATGTTTCAGTTAGGTGAGCTGCTGTGACATTGCATTCCTGTAGAATAAGTCTGCAAGTCTGTCGCTCACACTCTAATGGCTCAGGTAACACTTTCCTCATATCATATCAACTTGAGTTAAAGGAGTTAAAGAGAGCATGATGCTCATTTTTCATCTCCACATTGCCCTATTTTATAAACAATAATTGACTCTTGAGGATTATTATTATCAAATACAGCATTTGGAACATAACAGCCAATACTCCTCTCCACTTAAAGTAAAGTAACTTTTGTTTTTACTAAAATACTGTGAACTCCAAAAATTGACAAAGAAAAAACTGTTTAGATTTCTCAAATACACCACCATGCAATACAAAATACTAGTATAATATCAATTGACAGTACCCTACTGACTCGATTCACTTACTAAAACACAAATTTTGATATGTACTTGTTCTTAGAACATTATAATAAACGATTACAATAATAATGCATTTAGGTTCAAACAGTGTATTTTCATCGTACTTGCTTTGTTATGGGGCGAGGGAATAAAAAATAATTTTTATTATTGTACAATAAATTTATTGAACTTGAAATCAAGATATGTTAAACAGCTTTTATTGCTTATTAAATGAATGGTACTCATTTGCTAGAAAGATGCTGTGCCGATAAAGTAATGCTCTAAATTTTTATAATAAACATTTTTCACAACAGTTTACTAAGTGAATGGGACTATTATGTTGCAGAAAGTGGAGATCTTTCGGAGTATATCTGTAGATCAAGCACTGTGGCGACTGGCACTTGGGACAGGTAATGCAACGTAGCACGCTGCAAGCATAAGTCTCCAGATCTGTCAAATGGAAATAGTTGTTATGGAGAAGTGAGGAGGGATGTATGATATCTGGCATTATGGCCAACAGAGGATAGCAGTAATAGGTGATGATGTGACACATCTAATACTAGTAAAATATATTTCCATGTAAAACATTAATTTTGGCCTTAATTAACTATATATAGTATAGAGTGAGATTTAACTTACATGTTTTAAAGTGGTTTGAAAGTATCTTTTCCCACAGCTAATAGCAAGTGGACAGGGTGTGTTTGCAGTGAGGCTAATCAAGCAGAACACCAGTAGAGAACTCCTTCATAAAACAAGGTGGGAGTGTCACCTGTCCATCAAGCTAGGGCTGTGGAAGGAGTTTAAAGTATTTAAGCCTGAGCTGATTATTGTTCAGTGTGACCGCTGCCATATAAGTTGTCCGGTGTCTAGGGAGCTGGTCTTTGTTAATTTAGCGTTAGGGTCCAAGAAAATACGTGGAACTTTGTGTTATATGTTACTATCCTGACAATAAAATGTACAAAGCAAGAAATTGTTTGTATGTGCATCACCAGAAGAGTGCTCGTGTCAATACATATATAGATCATTTTCAACCAGCGAGTTGAGCGTCGATGGAAAATCAGCTTTATAATAGACCCATTAATGGTTGTTATTTGTTTGTTGGTTGGTGGTATAGGAGTGGACATATGCCCGGACTCTACCATATTTAATGTAGGCACAATTCATCAGTTAATCTGTATGCTACAAGATGAGAACATGAGAGTTGTAAGATATGAATATTTTGGGTCCAGATCCTTCAATGTGAAACTCCTAAATGCAGTAACTGTCACAAAATAGATTATTATACTTATATATGCAAAAATACTGTTTTATTTTAATTTAGTAAAAATCAGTTTAATAAATGTTTTCTTGCATGTTTAGTTTAGTGAAGGCAGCCGAATATTTTGCCACACGCTCATATTCCAGGTTAATGATTATAAACTGAAACATTGATATAAAAATGCTTAATACTGCTCATACCTATTGGGATAATATTTAATACTATATTGTATTTAATAAATAGCAAAAACAAATTGTGATTTAAAAGTTCTGAACACGTTTATATGTACTGTATTACTGAATGACAAAATATGAATTCATCTGAACCACTCCAAGCCAAAAATGTGACAAATATTTATTCTAGAGGAGATATCAGCCTTAAAAACATTTGTTTTGTTTTGTGCATTACAAAATCATTTGAACAATGATCTAAGTAAAAACACTGAAGCAACCACGAAGATGTAAGTACTATGCATGATTGATGATAAATTCCTTAGTGATTTGTCTCTTCCAAAAAATATAGAATTCAGTAACAATCCTCAAATAGACCAAACTACAGGAATTACAACATACTCTGACATACAGGATGTTGAGTCTTGGAATTAAAAGATTAAGCAGCATAATGTCAAGGTTTAACCCATATTTCGAATAAAAATACTGCAATAAGAGTATCACAAACAATCATCATCATCATCATTTATTTATATAGCTCTACTAATTCCGCAGCGCTGGAAATAATGCTGGAATGAGAGCTTAGTTAGCGAGAAGATATTGAGATATGACCATGGTGTGTGGTCTTGGCTTCACATACCCAGTGAAATTTTGTGCAAAGTTACTATTTTAAAGAGCTATATAAAAAAAACAAAATAGCTCCATCTAATGGCCAGAATATCATGAAGAATTATTTCCTCTGAATTTCTCTATGTTATATACAGTTTCATCATATGGTGACCAGTAAACCATGTAGAGCCCCATCATCTGGTAACTAGTATAACATGTATAACTCTGTCATCTGGTGAACAGTGTTCTATATAGAAACCCATCATTTGATGGTCAATATACAATGTCATAATCAGATAATCAGTATACCACACAAAGCCAGATAATCTGATGATGACTGCTTTATTTTGCAGAACCCCAACTTTCTCATGGCTAGTAGTATACAATACATACCCATATTCTCTGGTAGCTAGTAGTAAACTGTGCAGACTTCCTTTTGCTGGTTGCCTATAGTATACAGCACAGACCTCTATTCTCTGGTAGCCTGTAGTATACACACAGACCTCCATTCTCTGGTAGCCTATAGTATACAGCACAGACCTCCATTCTCTGGTAGCCTATAGTGTACAGCACAGTCCTCCATTCTCTGGTAGTCTATAGTATACAGCACAGACCTCCATTCTCTGGTAGCCTGTAGTATACAAAACAGTCCTCCATTCTCTGGTAGCCTGTAGTATACAGCACAGACCTCCATTCTCTGGTAGCCTGTAGTATACAGCACAGACCTCTATTCTCTGGTAGCCTATAGTATACAGCACAGTCCTGCATTCTCTGGTAGCCTGTAGTATACAGCACAGACCTCCATTCTCTGGTAGCCTGTAGTATACAGCACAGACCTCTATTCTCTGGTAGCCTATAGTATACAGCACAGTCCTCCATTCTCTGGTAGTCTATAGTATACAGCACAGACCTCCATTCTCTGGTAGCCTGTAGTATACAAAACAGTCCTCCATTCTCTGGTAGCCTGTAATATACAGCACAGACCTCCATTCTCTGGTAGCCTATAGTATACAGCACAGACCTCCATTCTCTGGTAGCCTATAGTATACAGCACAGACCTCCATTCTCTGGTAGCCTATAGTATACAGCACAGTCCTCCATTCTCTGGTAGCCTGTAGTATACAGCACAGACCTCCATTCTCTGGTAGCCTGTAGTATACAAAACAGTGCTCCATTCTCTGGTAGCCTGTAGTATACAGCACAGACCTCCATTCTCTGGTAGCCTATAGTATACAGCACAGACCTCCATTCTCTGGTAGCCTGTAATATACAGCACAGACCTCCATTCTCTGGTAGTCTATAGTATACAGCACAGACCTCCATTCTCTGGTAGCCTGTAGTATACAGAAAATACCTCAATTATCTGGTAGCCTGTAGTATACAAAACAGACCTCCATTCTCTGGTAGCCTATAGTATACAGCATATACCGCTATTCTCTGGTAGCCTGTAGTATACAACATAGACCTCCATTCTCTGGTAGCCTGTAGTATACAACACAGACCTCCATTCTCTGGTAGCCTGTAGTATACAGCACAGACCTCTATTCTCTGGTAGCCTGTAGTATACAGCACAGACCTCCATTCTCTAGTAGCCTGTAGTATACAACACAGACCTCTATTCTCTGGTAGCCTGTAGTATACAACACAGACCTCCATTCTCTGGTAGCATATAATATACAGCATAGACCTCCATTCTCTGGTAGCCTGTAGTATACAGCACAGACCTCTATTCTCTGGTAGCCTGTAGTATACAGCACAGACCTCCATTCTCTAGTAGCCTGTAGTATACAACACAGACCTCCATTCTCTGGTAGCCTATAACATACAGCACAGACCTCCATTCTCTGGTAGCCTGTAGTATACAGCACAGACCTCCATTCTCTAGTAGCCTGTAGTATACAACACAGATCACCATTCTCTGGTAGCCTGTAATATACAGCACAGACCTCCATTCTCTGGTAGTCTATAGTATACAGCACAGACCTCCATTCTTTGGTGGCTAGTAGTATACAGTGCTTGCCACACTTCTCTAGTGGATAGTAGTATACAGTGCAGAACCCAATTCTCTGGTGGCTAGTAGCACACAGTGAAGTCCCCATCCTCTGGTGGCTAGTAGTATACAGTGCAGTCCCCATCCTCTGGTGGCTAGCAGTATACAGTGCAGACCCCAATTCCCTGGTGGATAGTAGTATACAGTGCAGACCCCAATTCTCCAGTGGCTAGTAGTATACAGTGCTTGCCACACTTCTCTAGTGGATAGTAGCATACAGTGAAGTCCCCATCATCTGGTGGCTAGTAGTATACAGTGCAGTCCCCATCCTCTGGTGGCTAGCAGTATACAGTGCAGACCCCAATTCTCCGGTGGATAGTAGTATACAGTGCAAACCCCAATTCTCAGGTGGATAGTAGTATACAGTGCAGACCCCAATTCTCCGGTGGATAGTAGTATACAGTGCAGACCCCAATTCTCCGGTGGATAGTAGTACACAGTGCAGACCCCAATTCTCCAGTGGATAGTAGTATACAGTGCAGATACCGATTCTGTGGTGGCTAGTAATATACAGTGCAGAACCCAATTCTCTGGTAGCTAGTAGCATACAGTGCAGTCCCCATCCTCTGGTAGCTAGTAGCATACAGTGCAGTCCCCATCCTCTGGTGGCTAGTAGCATACAGTGCAGACCCCAATTCTCAGGTGGATAGTAGTATACAGTGCAGACCCCAATTCTTCGGTGGATAGTAATATTCAGTGCAGATACCCATTTCTGTGGTGGCTAGTAGTATACAGTGCAGACCCCATTTCTCCGGTGGCTAGTAGCATACAGTGCAGACTCCATCCTCTGGTGGCTAGTAGTATACAGTGCAGTCCCCATCCTCTGGTGGCTAGTAGTATACAGTGCAGACCCCAATTCTCCGGTGGATAGTAGTATACAGTGCAGACCCCAATTCTCAGGTGGATAGTAGTATACAGTGCAGACCCCAATTCTCCGGTGGATAGTAGTATACAGTGCAGACCCCAATTCTCCGGTGGATAGTAGTACACAGTGCAGACCCCAATTCTCCAGTGGATAGTAGTATACAGTGCAGATACCGATTCTGTGGTGGCTAGTAATATACAGTGCAGAACCCAATTCTCTGCTAGCTAGTAGCATACATTGCAGTCCCCATCCTCTGGTGGCTAGTAGCATACAGTGCAGACCCCAATTCTCAGGTGGATAGTAGTATACAGTGCAGACCCCAATTCTTCGGTGGATAGTAATATTCAGTGCAGATACCCATTCTGTGGTGGCTAGTAGTATACAGTGCAGACCCCATTTCTCCGGTGGCTAGTAGCATACAGTGCAGACTCCATCCTCTGGTGGCTAGTAGTATACAGTGCTTGCCACACTTCTCTAGTGGATAGTAGCATACAGTGCAGACTCCATCCTCTGGTGGCTAGTAGCATACAGTGCAGACTCCATCCTCTGCTGGCTATCATACTGTGCAGGACCTTCTTTCCTAGTACACTGGTTGCATCCCACTCGGCAAAATCTCTTCTATAGGAAATTACAAACAATGTCTAGCACTTTGTTCTCTAATTGTCTCACAGTTGAACACAGACATCTGATTGTACAGTGAGACCCGACTGGCAGCTGGAGTCTGCTGTACAAACAGTACAGAGCTTGGGTACTGTACACTCTTTGATATGGGCGCACCGAGCGCGGGCTTGTTGCCAAGCAGCTGGTGCCATATATAATGTGGGACATACCGAGCGCGGGCTTAATTTTCTCTGATATATATATATATATATAAAATCAGACTTTTGTGAAGTCACATCTGTTTCCTGGACTCGGAAGAGCAGAGTACTGGTCGTTTGCACTGGAGGATTGCACCAACACTGTCCAAATAAGCTCTTTCTCTTTAAACCTGTGTACACATTTTTAGACATTTTGTATTGATAAGACAGTAGTCTTTTACCACAAATGAGTGGCACTGTGGCATATTTGATTTATTATTCATATTCTTTGCAGTAAAGAGTATACCTAGAGGGTAACCAACACGTATTCCCACTACTTCTTTGGGAACATATTAAAATCATTTACAGTCTTCAAATTTGAAGCATGGAGCCATATAAGCGTTGGAATATTTCCACTACAAATATGTTATTTACCTTAGTGACATATGTACTACACTATTGGTGTGTCCTTTCTGTGGGTTGTTCCCTCATTTTCATGCTAGAGGTCTACGATTACTGATGGAATTGGGATTCCTAATCAACTTCCATAAGAAGACACCACCATTTAAGGAATACCAGATAATACAATAACCTTCTTAAAATAAACTACACAGTATTTTATTCATTTGAATTCAATAATATTTACTATACTACACAATCTTACACTCTCTTGTTTTTTCTTACTTCATTATTTCAGAAAAGTCCCTGGCTGGTTTAGGTGAAAAGCAGCAGAATGTCTCTAACACAAACATAATTTATATAGTGTTTGCTTTTCCTACTATATATAGTATTCATAGTGTGTACTGTATAAAAATAGCAGTCATAGTTAGTCCCTTAATTAGCAGTACAGATACATCAGACTCATTTGTTCCAAGTTTTTATTTTAAAATAAGCTCAATCTGGATACCAGCAGACTCTCTTGTGCAGAATTTGCAACTTCAATTATAGTATCCACCTGGGATTTAATGAGTGTCATGGTGCCCTGACTGTGGTTCTCTGAGATAGTAGCATTTTACGGCATAGAATGCATATGACTCTTAAAGTGGGCCTGCTACCTCTGTCACGGGTTCTTATTTGTTATATAGACGTTATTCAAAGCCAAAAACCTGCATACCAAGTTCTCTACTGGTCTAGATTGTGCAGCAGGGGCTGGCAGTGGGCACTATTAGCGTGCTGGGTAGGCTATTTATCATGCTAGATTTATTATTTAGCATGCTAGCGGTGCTGTTTAGCACGTTAGCTTTGTAATTTAGCATTGTAGCTGTGTTGCTTAGCATGCTTAGTTGGGCTGTTTAGCATGCTAACTGTTTTATTGAGCATGCTAACTGCTTTATTTAGCATGCTAGATGGGTTGTTAAGCATGCTTAGTTGGCTGTTTAGAATGCTAGCTGGGTTGTTAAGCAGGCTTAGTCGGGCTGTTTAGAATGCTAGCTGTGTTGGTTAGCTTGCTTAGTCAGGCTGTTTAGAATGCTAGCTGGGTTGTTTAGCATGCTTAGTTGGGGTGTTTAGAATGCTAGCAGGGTTGTTAAGCATGCTTAGTCTGGCTTTTTAAAATGCTAGCTGGGTTGTTAAGCATGCTTAGTCGGGCTTTTTAAAATGCTAGCTGGGTTGTTAAGCAGGCTTAGTCGGGCTGTTAAGAATGCTAGCTGGGTTGTTAAGCATGCTTAGTCGGGCTGTTTAGAATGCTAGCTGTGTTGCTTAGCTTGCTTAGTCAGGCTATTTAGAATGCTAGCTGGGTTGTTTAGCATGCTGGGAGGGCTGTTTAGCACGCTGGGAGGGCTGTTTAGCATGCTAACTGGGTTCTTTAGCATACTGGCCAAGCTGTTTAGAATGCTAGCTGTGTTGCTTAGCATGCTTAGTCAGGCTGTTTAGAATGCTAGCTGGGTTGATTAGCATGCTATACAGTCTGATTAGTATAAGCCAGATTCCTCTAACTTTTCCCAGGCCAATGGAGGATACTTTTATTTGCTATCCACTTTGAATAGCCTCTACTTCGCATAAGTGAACCAGTCACAGAGATAATACTTCCTTTTTAAGACTGAGCATGTTATTGATGGAAATATAAAAATAATCAAAGTAATTATCAGTTTTTGTATATTATGTACGCCCCCGCCCCCCTCCCCCCCACACACACACACACACACTTATATGTGTGGAAGCAGTGAGGCAGGTTTGTGGGCTAATAAGTGACTATAGGTTCTAATGGAGGACCTGAGAGTTTAATGTTTACAGGGAACTTGTTGCTGCTCATTTGTATGTGCAACAAGAGATTTGACTGGAAAGGTTACGGGCCCTGATTACATACATATATTTAAAGGGTTATCAAATTAACCTCCAACTTGATGATCCCCGTGTATCTCTGGACAAGATTAACATAATGGTCCTATTGAGAAGCTTGGCTCTGCCCTGCAGCCCCTCTGCTATTCCAGCGCCACACACTTCTCACCCTCTGCATCTTCAGTCAGTCATGGACACTATTTACTAATCATTCATTAAGATCTCATCTGAAGCAGAGACACTGAGCATTTAGCAACCAGCTCCTGGGGGAACGTTTAGTAGTTTATGCTGGTTGAGGGAAATTGGCATATTTATTAAATGCGAATGCCACGTCATTTTGGGGATGGTTAAAGTGAAAGATGCCTATTTGTTAAGCAACAAATACTATTCATTTAATGTTGGGCTGGACATGCCGCCCTCCGAAGGTTCAAAGCTGTTAGGAGGCTGCATTTAATCCCACCAAAATGGGGAGGACGCCACCAATGTTCTCTATCGCCCAAGACACTAACATGGCTAGTCATATATAAAAAAAATGTATATGCTACCTCCTTATCTCTGAGAATATACTCACGAAAGATATAAGGGAGGACAACTCCATTAGATCTATTATCCAATGTATTACAGTTTCTAGTTCCATCTACTCCATGTCCAATATGGCTATTTAGAAGTTTAATAACAGTGCCTCCAGCGGTTTTATTACACATAGTTCACACCATTTAATCACGACCACTTCCATATTTCGCTATTTTAGTTAATGTTTTAATAGATTAAATAAAAGTTATATTTTCACCAATACTGATGTTCACCAAATAATTTGGATTTCAACTTATTAGGGAATTTTAGTGCACCTATTCTATAAATCAGCCTCTCTCTCTTGATGTATGTATATGTAAGTTTTTGGTAGCACCCCTTATGTAATTCACTAGAGGAATCTATAGATATATATGAATGAGGGTATTCCCTATAATTAGTGCGATAGAATTAATTCTTTCTTCACAATTTATAGTTAACTTGACATACATGCCTGAAAGTGCTATGCCTAAGTACCTTTTATACCACTGTATAAAACATTAAGGCCTGAGTCACTAAGGAGAGCAAAGCAAAAAAAGGGAGTAAGTTTTCACCTGGACAAACCATGTTACAATGCAAGGGGTACAAATTAGTTTATTATTTTGCATATAAGGAAAATACTGTCTGCTTTTTCATGTAGCACACAAATACTTGATAGCTGTATTTTTACAATTTGAAATTTAAAGTTGATCTAGGACATACTCTACCCCAACTATAAATCTATCCCTACATTTTAAATTTACCTCCCCCCATTGCAAAAAAACTTCCCAGAATCCTTTAGTTCCTGTACCCAAGCTGTAAGTTTACATATGGTTGATATCTATTTTAAATCTGTACTATTAATGGCACCTAGGTTAAAAGCAGACTTCAAAGACGTTTTGAGGACCAGCAATATTTCGAAGAAACAAATTGAATCTGACAGCTTACTAACATTTCGCATAATAACCAATATGTGTAAACATCAGTTTAAATAGTGTAGAAAAGTGCCCTGTTTAATATATGTGTATATTTTATATACTTTTACAGTTCTATTATTAGTTTAAAAGCTCCCACATGCTGCAGAAGTCCTTCCCCATAATTCTTAGGACAGTACACAGGATTCCCACACACAATGAAGGCAGCCATTTTGTGGACTCAACCAATATCATATATCCCATTCCCAGTGTCCTCCAAGGAACTGGGACCAGGATGAGTGGCCACACTGCTTTGGGGGTGTGGTCACATCAGTAGAAGAGTGCAATGTCTTTTGGGGTGTGCCTTGCACTTCAAAGACGCTAGTCCATACTTGTTAACTCGCCTGGAGTGTCCAGAAGGCCCCTGAATTTTGCGTTCCTATACCCCACATGAATCCTGGCAATGCACAGCAGAGAACGGGTTTACGGTGAGGCTATCATGTCACCATGTCCCCTCCTGTACTTGCGGCATGAGGTCCCTGGGATCGCCTGAGGAGGAGGTGCTAAAAGAGGGCATATATACGCAAGACCAACTCCCTAAAAACACCATTAAATTGCTGCATGCATTAGAGGCAGATACATGTAGATCCACGTCATCATGGTGATGTCCCATCCCCCTCACCTCCTAACATCCTGGGAGTCGGTACAGCTGTGCAGACTGTTAGAACAATGAAACTGTTCCCTCAAATCTGTACTCTTCTGTCTAAATCTGGAGAATTGGGACATAAGTCAATATTCACGAGAATGCAATTTAGCAGTTCACTAGAAACCAGTGACATCACTGAGACACAAAATTATATGGTTCTTAGGGGCCTATTTATCAAAGATCTCTCCGCTCTAACTTTGAGGTAAATCCCCGAAAACTGCTGTTTTCGGCGATTTACCACTAAATTACTATGTATTATTGCAGCATCGCAGCAGATATCTCAGATATCTGCTGCTTTACTTCTCTCGTCGTTTTACTGAGTGCTCAGTAACGCTATGTATCAATGACTGATACTTAGTTTTCAATCATGGTAATGTACGCCATCTGAAGCTAGCGCCATCTGAAGCTGGCGTACGTTACCAGAATTGAAATGTTTCACTGAAAACAGCTCTGCTCCGAAGAGCAGAGCTGTACAGCGCATGTGTGGAGGGATCATCTGATCCCTCCATCACATATCTCAGGTTCCGTCAGACAGGGATCTCTGCGCGCATGCCCAAGTTTACCGGTCGGCGCAGGCGCACAGGGATTGAAAGAGGGACGAACAGCACCGCAGAGGGAGGAGAAGAGAAGACTTCAGTGACAGGTAAGTGTTAATCTTCACAGGAGCAGCCGTTTATCGGAACAGCTGTTCCTGTGTTGATTTCTTAATACATATGAGAAACTTTTCAATCCGCATCTATGCGATGAGGATTGAAAAGTTTCATTCATATTATGCGGTCATTGGTAAATAGACCCCTCAGTCAACTGAAGATGGTTTCTCAAAATAGCTACCTTATCTGTACATATGCTATACATGTGTTTAAGTTTGCTTTAGAGGAAAATGACATACATGTATGGTTTATATTAATTTCATTGTTCCATAAATTTTCAGTACAATACATAGGCAGAAGTCATACCACAAATTTATTAAATTGAGTAGGGACTGCCATATTGCTTCCCTGTCTGATTGCATTTTGATAGCATTCACTCAATTAGAACAGTGCCACCCAGTGGTCAAGCTATACAGTACAATTCAAGATTATTTACTGGACTTTTATCAAAAAATAAAACGTAACACTCAGCATGGGGCTTGGTAAAGTGTTAAGTTAAATTTTAACATCCCTGGGTCAGCTCAACCCAGGGTGAGCTGTTTCTGCAAAATTTTTAAAATAATTTGTAGTCCAAATTGTTAAATGAAGCAGTATATTATCTATGAGTGCCAACTGAATAATCCCACGGCACTTCTTTTAATGCTTTTGTGTAATCGGTGTTTCATCATCTGGATATTGCTTTTTAGGGTTTCAAGGAAGGAAGTGATCAAAAGAAGAAAGAAAAATAATGCACAAATTTGAGAACTGTTTGTCAAATAGCATGTTTCAATGAATCTCTAAGTGAAAGAAAGAACACAACCCCAAAACCTCCTCTGGCAGAAATTACAACTTCCAAACATTTATTTTTATTCTCGCTTAAGTCATTTTGGACTGTCCTCTTGCTGAAATATTCAGTCTTTTTCACTTTCATTTCTGCACTGTGTGACATAAGAATCTAGGAAATGTTGACATTAAGTTGCATCCTCTCTTTATTTCAACCGGACAATATATTCTGTGCTACTTGCTGCTACACAGCTCCAAAACGTAATAAGATCCAATGCCATGCTTAACTGTTGGCAACATCTTCTTTCTCCAAGTGCTTCACATGTTTTGCTCTAAATGTATCATTTGTTGCAGACAAAAAGTTACATTTTTGTTTCATCAATCCATGGAGCTTTGTTCCAAATTGTTTCAGACTTATCTAAATATTGTTTGCATACTACATTTACTTTTTGTGTTCACTTCAGAAGGAAAATGTCGTTCTGTCACCTCTTCCACGCATATCATTATTGTACAAGCTACATACTATGGACATGTGGACGGCTTCTCCCGTGCCAGCTAAGTATTTCTGCAGGTCATCTGACTGGTTCTGCTTTGTATACCTGACTAATTTACAAGCAGTTTAATCAGAAATTGTTCTGAGACTTTCGGGGGATAAATGTATCAAGCTGAGAGTTTTCTGGCGGGTTTGAAAAATCAGTCAGAATCTAGCTATCATTTATTTAGTACATTCTACAAAATGATAGCTAGAATCTGATTGGTTGCTATAGGCAACATCTCCACTTTTCAAACCCGCCGGAAAACTCTCAGCTTGATACATTTACCCCTCGGACTTCAGAAATTCCCCTTAACTTCCATTTGTTAATGATATTTCTGACAGTGGAAATTCCAAGCAGGAAGCGTTTACATATTTTTTTTATAGCCTTCCCATGCTTTGTAGCAGTCATTTATCTTTACTGTCTTTATGTTCAAGTCCTCAGTTGGCTGTTTTAGAGAAGCCCAAATAAAAAAGGGCCCAAATATCTGCACACCCCATTCACTTTTTTTTCCATTCTGTTAAATTTAGTAAATAATAGTAATTCTGCCTAAAAATGTGCTGAAATATGTTGGGCCTGAGTCTTAAGGAGAGAAAAGCAAAAAAAGTAACTTTGCACTTTCGCAAAACCATGTTGCATTGGAGGGGGAGATAAGTTTTTAAAATGTGGGGACAGGTTTATAGCTGCGTTAGGGCATGTCCTCGATCAACTTTCAATTTCAGTGTAAAAATAAAGCTAGCAAGTATTCTGTGTATTGTGTGATAGGAAGATGACCACACACAGACAAGGCTGATAATCATCTGACCACATGTACCAATATGCACAATAATAAGCCTACAGATTTTTCATAGGATCACTATCTTGCATCGCAGTGGTTTTGGGTCCACGTCACTCAATAAGAACAGTGCCACCCAGTGACCAAGCTATACAGTACAATGTTGGGCCAATTGCCCGGCATCGCCAGCAATATTGTAGCATGTATGGCCAGTCTCCCTATCCATTCCTCCCCATACCATCTCGCTCTGTGTTGACAGTAGAACAGATGTATCTCCATATTAAGAAACAGAAGAGGCAGAGGATGAATTGACAGATTCTATCTATTTGTTTAGTTTTTGAGCTGAAGACCTCAAGATTCTTGCTACTAAAAGTTGTAGTAATGTATAAATGTTTTTTTTTAATGGAAAAAATCCTTCAAATAAATTCCAAGATGATGAAAAATAAATACATCATAATAGTGTCTTCTAATGCACACAATATTTACTTAAACATTCATTTTGGCTGTCTACAATATCAGGATTTGTACATCATGTAAATTTTACAGCATGTTAGTAAATGTCTTCAGATACATACTGTTCAGAAAGGATTTTAAGAAAAAAGATTTTTTTTTTCAAACATGCATTGGGGAGGTCTACCAAGTCAGGATGGGCAGTTCAGTTACAATTAGCGTTGATGCAAATCGGTCTCATCCGCGGCCCTCTTCTTCTACTGTCCTATAGAATTGCAGACTTCTGCGTTAGACGGGAGAGTTGGCATGTATCGGTTAACTTTTCTCACCTCAAAAGACTTCAAATACAACTGCCGCACCAACCAGAAAAACCTCTTCCAAACAGGGCCATATCCCGATATTTGTGGGCCTCATAGCAAGGGCCCCCATGTACCATCCATGGATGATAAAAAAAAACATATGCCTTTGACAGGGGTGGTGCCACTTAGTAGCTGTGCTACCTGCTGCTAAGGCAATTCCAAACTACGGGCCTGATTCATTAAGGATCTTAATTTAAGAAACTTCTTATTTCAGTCTCCTGGACAAAACCATGTTACAATGCAAGGGGTACAAATTAGTATTCTGTTTTGCACATAAGTTAAATACTGACTGTTTTATCATGTAGCACACAAATACTTGATTGCTTATTTGTACACTGAAATTTAAAGTTGATATTTGTGTGCTACATGAAAAAAACAGTCAGTATTTAACTTATGTGCAAAACAGAATACTAATTTGCACCCCTTGCATTGTAACATGGTTTTGTCCAGGAGACTGAAATAAGAAGTCTCTCAAGTTAAGATCCTTAATGAATCAGGCCCTACATCATGTACCTCATTTATTTAGGCAGAATTTCATATGTAAAAATTATTAAACCTCTGAAAACCCTATGTTATTGGTGTACGTTCCAGGGGATTTCCACCCTCATGAAACCATCACTTATTGGCTCGGCTAAGCGCCTTTCTGCAACTCATATACTTTGTATTATCTTTCAGAATTCCTTCTCTGTTTTTCAGCATAGCTTTTTATCACGAGGCAGAGTTATTTAGGTATTTAGAACAACCCTTTTAAAATTTGCATGCACAAATGTATTTCACATATTGTAAAAGCTAGACTATATATAGTTAATTTCATTAATAATATAATACCTTTTTATCCCAGTTAATGGTATAGATCATATTTAAATATTTACCTACATTATATAGCTATTCGCGTGCTGTACTCTTGAATTACTAAGAACAGATAAACAGTAATTAATTCCTCTATCACTTTGCTTTACATTACAGAGAACATTTTTATCACCACACAGATCAATACTTTTTTTCAGTTATAACTTAATCATCTTTCTTCAACTCTCAAAATTGGATTTTGTTGGCAGAGTCGCATTAAGACCCCATGTGGCCATAGGTAAGATAATGCTTTGTGTCCTTCTACCCCTTTAAAATTGTCCCTGGCAAAATGCTTTTCCCACAGCATTTCCCTGCACCTTTCTAAAATACCAATCTATTTACTTGCCATTCTTGGGGTTCTATTTGTGAAGCACACTTTTGAAGAAAATCATGTGGAATGCAATTTGCAGCAATCATCATCAACAGCAGCTATTTATATAGCTCTACTAATTCCTCAGCGCTGTACAGAGCATTAGTCCCTGCCCCATTGGAGCTTACAGTCTAAATTCCGTAACATACACACACTCAGAGAGAGAGTCTAAGGTCAATTTAATTGCAGCCAATTAACCTACTAGTACAGTGTTGGCTAACCTGTGACACTCCAGGTGTTGTGAAACTACAAGCCCCAGAATGCTTTGCCAATATATAGCAGCAAATTGCTAGAAGGGTATGCTGGTACTTGTAGTTTCACAACACCTGGAGTGTCACAGGTTACCCAACACTGTACTAGTATGTTTTTGGAGTATGGGAGGAAACCATCGGGGGAAAAAGGGTGAGAGATGATAAATAGGCCCTTTGATATTTAATTTTTATTGGAGTCTGGAAGGAGTGTCAGCAGCCACCATGATGCTGTTCCTTTCCATTTGACACTTGATGCTCTCTATTACAAGGTTCCTCTGCTGTTACTGGTGGTTCAGTAGCAGCAAGATACTGAACTACCATTCACAGTACAGACAGCTTTGGGGCACAAGCTTTGCACTTCTGCACCTCACTCATAGGACTGATGATGTCATAATTAACAGTGCAGTGGCTCCGCGTCTTGCCCCCAACAAGTCAAGAGGCATAGCATTGTTGCTAGTTGCAAAAGTTTCCTGCCACTGAGCAGTGAAGTACAGTAGCCAGCACGAAACTCTGAAAGCAATAGGCAGCTACAGGAATGGGGGGGAGAAAAAAATGCTGGACTGACAGGAAGTCTAATTTAGGCCCCTTAATAGATAAAAAAAACAAAACATAACAATGGGTTGGGGCAATCAGGGGCCTCAGGGCCCACCAGGCCCCAGGCAGAAGCATAGTTTGCCTTGCGGGTGATCCGCTGTGGCTGTTTGTAGGAAAGACTAAGAGCAAAGTGTAGCTTATCCCCACATCTAGGTCCTAACAGTAATATAAAACAAAATCAGTATAAGTAGAAGATAAAATGTATGACAACTTTAAATATTTATCCTTTATTTGTAAACAGTTTATATTCACTGTGTTTGCCTGCGAGCATTCAGAGAAAGGTATGCAATACTTGTCTCTGCTATGAAGCATTTTTCACGTCATATCTATTAATAGGAATGGGAGATTCCATATGGCTTTCTCTGTTTAACCCCAGAGGTTCAGCAGATACAGCTCCCATGATTATCAATGCTCACAGTGCAGGGTTGTGGACTGGAAGCTGACTGACAACCCACAGACAGATTTAAGTGACGTAACTGTGGGAGCTGAGCCACAGTCATGGTGATAGTGTCCTGAATAGCAAGCTTCCTGGACAAGGCAACCCCAGTATTATGTGGGGGGAGGGGAGGGGCATTTTTTTTATTAAGTTAGCCTTCAAGAAAAAGTCATCCAAACTCCTAATGAACCATGCACCTGATTATCATGATGGGAAATTGAATTTGTACATAATAGCACTCTCTTGGAAAATAAAAGTGAAGTTGGTCTCTGGTGTCAGGGCCAGATTTAGACCTCATGGGGCCCTAGGCAAGATACTGGTTTGGGGCCCCCTCCCTGAAAATATTCAAAGGCTGGCTGGCAGACTTTAGCCCAGGGGGGGCAAGCACATAGCACTGGCCCATAAGTAGCGGCCCATTTTTAAAGGTTGGTCTCACCGCCGGCCCTGGGAGGGCCCTCTGGGGACCATTGGGCCCTAGGCAATTGCCTAGGTTGCCTAGTGTAAAATCCGGCCCTGTCTGGTGTACATGTCCGTGTAAAGTCTACTTGTGTTTCCACAAATATTTATGGCCAGATAGTGTGGCCAAGATGAAATGTACAGAAATTCCAACATTGTTACATGACTGTTACACTCCTGCAGACTAGTGATCAGTCTGCCCATATACTGTTCATGTATTCTAACAAATATAAATATGTTTTACATATTTTATTCTTCATGTGTAACTGTATAGAAAAGTCTGTAGAGTAAAGGACATTATAAAATATATAGAACAGACTTCATAATTAAAACCAAACACGCTATTTACTTCCAGTTTTGGAATATATTTCTAGTGTATAAAATTAAGCATTGATAGAAATATTAATATATGCTACTTCAGGTGTTCAATTGTACTGCAGTGGTTGTTCTACATGCAAATTGTATTTGGTGTAGTTATTATTGGTGCTATATCATAAATTCAATTCTGCTGTGTGTAATTTGAATTTGGGTAATAGATCTACATTATTAAAATGTTGTTATGCACTGAGAAAATGTAAGCTTTAGTACATATTATATGACCAATTGATAAGATTTATATAGATTCATAATTTACCCAGTTATCCTAGGAAATCCAGAGCAGTTTTTGCATGTTCAGTGTGTGTAATGGAGAATTACAGGAAAGCTGTGAAAAGTTGATAATCCAGTTGTACCATTTACAATATATGTCAACAAACTAGTCGTGATAAGTAGAGTTTAAAGAGACTTACAAACCTGTATATTATAAAGTCACATATCAATAGAAGAATTACTGATTTGATGTCATGTACAGTTTTTTTTGCCTCATTTAACCCCTGCTACATTAAATTAGCTATAAACCCACCATTGGCTGTATTACATGTATTTTCCATAACACTGCAGTTATCTGTACACACTTAATATCTCTACCACGTCCCCCTGTTATTCCATTTTATACGATCATTCATTATGACCTGGTCAATTTACCTGTCTCAGGTGTCTTAACAGCTCCGTGGCCTCCTCCTGCCTCCCCTGCTTAAGCAACAGCATCATGTCCTGGATCATCCTAATCCTCCTGTGATAAGGGGGTAGGCTTCCCGATCCACTCTTTCCAAATTTATCCCCAGACTTCACCCCAAAAGAAGACCAGAAGTCCCCTCTCTCTCTGGCTGGGGTGCCCCTCCGGTGTCCCGGAGGGTGCTGAGGGCTTTCCCCTCCAGCAGTGGAAGCCTGGCAGACCTTGGTCTGCTTGGTGCCCATGATGGTATAAATGCACCCCCAGGAGAGGCATCCGAATTGATCCCGGGGGGGTGGGGGTGGGTCACACAGCAGAGTATGTGCAGGCTAGTGACCTCTTTAGAAGAGGCAGCGGAGCAGAGGCAATATCCACAGAGACAGTCACTCCACAAATGTCATGGTAAGGTGAGACTGCAACAGGCTGACTAGATCAGGATCCCTCCAATACCCGTGCAGTTAGTACAGGGGATGTCAAAAGGAAACAGTCTTTCCAATACACACAGCTGGGTGTCCCTATCTCCTTTCTCCTCTATTTACTTGCTGCCACTGTTTAGGAAACACAAGGCTGCCCCCACCCACCGAGCCCCCTCCGGCTGCACAACTTTCATCATATATCCAAAACAGAGCGGAGCACGCCAGTCACAGCGAAGTGCTTGGGAGCGATCACCTGTCAGTCACGCTGAGGAAGAGACGGACAGTACACAGTCTGTGGACCCGAGGAAAGTGTTGCATGCCACTAGTATTAAGCACCAGGATCAGCAGCGAGGTTTGTGATGACAGGGGGAGGGGAATAACACACACATCATTTGACAGGCAAAAGTCTCAGCGGCTCAGCACAGACTCTCTGGCACTGGGTATTAATCCGATTAAAGTCTCAGAAACCTTCCTTGCAACTTGCAGCCCAGAGAGCCGGGAATGACTGGGGGGTTTCCTCTGTGTGCAGAGCGGACTGGAGGTAGCAGGTAGTAGTAGTTTGAGCCTCTCCTGTACCCAGCATCGCTTCCCATAGACAGAGAGAGAGGGGGGGCTGTGTCTCTTGTCAGGGAGAAGGCGTTTCCTGTGTGTGCAGCTGGCCACTCTGATGCTAGGAAGAGGTTTGCTGGGCATGTGCCAGGAAAAGCCCCTATAGATTCATTTCCACTGGAATAGATGAAATCAGGGAGCCCCAGCTGTCACGTCCAACCTGTGTCTTCTTAAAGGCTGTGCCAGTGGCGATCTGTGAATCCAGGGGCAGTAGTATACACCCTGTGGGTGCCCTGAGGGTGGCTTAGTAAGAGGGTTAGGCGTGTGGCTTGTTCCTCACTCTCTGGATGTGTCCAATTAACAGGAGGATACCCTCTGATCTGGATCAAGAAGGGAAGCGATGGCTGCTGCCTCTTTACTTCAAGCTACCACTGACACATAAAAACACCGTCATGTGCCAGACACACTTTCCCCAAGCAAAGTGTAAGTGACACCCTCTGGGGCCATCTGTACAGCACGGGGGATGGGCGGTCTGGAACTGTCTGTGATATCAGGACAATCTCCTCTCCTTCCAAAAAACTTTAGATTTCATTAACCCATCATCAACCTAAGTGTTATTGGTGTGCGACCAAGAGTATTATACATTTGCTTTATGTTGTGTATATAATGATATGAATGAAAGCTTACTGAATTTATGCAATAAGCACATCTATTATAATATAAGTGGATTGCAAGAGAAAATAAGCAAATGTTGATTTATAAGACGCTGCAAAGGACATTTTTTTTTAAGTCTTTATTTAAAGAGGAACCAACAGGAAAAATACAATCAACATATTGGACATAAAAGTATTAGTATTCAAATTGTCTCCTCTATAATTTTATACAATTATTTTGCAAAGGATATTTTAATGTAAATCTGTATAATAATTATGTTTGAATTTGTTGCTCTGTTCCCCACATACAGTTATTTAGCTTCTATCTTTAAATGCTACTTTATGACTAATGCAGCTCATTCTATCAAATCCATAAGGAACTACATCAGTGTTGCTTTTCTGCTCATTCATTCTAATGACTGTTCACTAAGGTGATCCCCACATTGGGCAATTGGTGTGATATGAAAGAATGTTATGTTTAACATAAAACAATAAAACTGATTCCTATATACACCTTATATTAACTCCTGTGCTAACTCCAGTTTTTTTTGTCTGGAACACTGTATTAATAAACAGAAAATTAATTAAAATTGTAGTGATTTTCGGCTATATTTTGTAAGACATGGAAAGTCATTGAACTGTTTGAGAATAAGATGAAAGACAACAATGATGTTATTTTATGGTTTACTACAATAAAACCTTGACACTACATTCAGATATATCCTTCATTGTCTCTACATATCTTTTCATTTTAAATACATATTAAATTCAAAATACTAAAGGGTCATTCACTAATCACAACACATGCGGACACACAGTTTATATATTTGTGCACAAATGCAAGTCATGACAACCAGGGAACATTTGGATTGTCATTATTACACATGACGTGTACATTCCATTGATTTTTTTTATTACATTCCAGGAGTGTGCCTAGACATTTGTGGGCCCCATAGCAACATCTTGTAAGGGCCCCCATGTACCGTCTAATGGTGAAATACTCACATATACACATGAGACTTTGGCAGGGCTGACGCCAACATTAGGCAGTTTTAGGCAGCTTCTTAGGGCGTCAGGTTCTGGGAGGGCAGCACTGTGGCCAGTTACACAGAATAGCAGTGTCTCTGAGTGAGTCATTGTTAGTTATTAAGCAACCAGAGTGGTGAGAATAATGTGATCGCATGCCCTCTTTTTGCCCATGCTGTAGACCCCCAGGCAGGGGCAGATCCAGGGACACACACACTCTTGCTTTGAATGTGATGGGATGTACTGTCCGCACCCACCTCGCTCCAGCCTCCTCATTGACTGCTTAGAGTGATGTCATCACGTCCCAAAGCTGTCAGTGAGGAACTGCGCTGAGAGGAGCAGCTGACAGAAATGAAGACAGAAGAAAAATAAGCAAGGAGTTGTGTGATAAAGGGATACATTGTGATAAGGAGTAGCAATGTGAAAGGGGACACAGTGTGAAAAGGGAAAGCAGTGTGATAGGATGGCAGCAGTGTGAAAAAGGGCACAGAGTGATAGGAAGGCACAATGTGATAAGGGGACACAGTGTGATAAGGGGGCACAGTGTGAAACGGGGCAGCAGTTTGATAGAAGGGCACAGTGTGAAAAGGGGGCACAGTGTGAAAAGGGGACACAGTGTGATATGGGGCAGCAGTGTGATAGGAGGGCATAGTATGATATGGGACACAATGTGATGAAGAGTGATAGTGTGATAAAGGGGCCCAGTGTGATGAAGGGCTACAGTGTGATGAAGGAGCAGCAGTGTAATGAAGTGGTCACAATGGATGAAGGTGGAACATTGTGGTGAAGGGGCACAGTGATGAAGGGGGCAGCAGTGTGATAGGAGAGCAGCAGTGTGATAGGCGGGCAGCAGTGTGAAAAGGAGACACAGTGTGAAAAGGCACAGCAGTGTGATAGGATGACAGGAGTGCGAAAAAAGGCACAGTGTGATAGGAGGGCACAGTGTGAAAAGGGGACACAGTGTGAAATGGTATAGTGTGAAAAGGGGGCACAGTGTGAAAAGGGGCAGCAGTGTGAAAAGGGCACAGTGTGATATGGGGCAGCATTGTGATACGGGACAGCAGTGTGATAGAAGGGTACAGTGTGAAAAGGGGACACAGTGTGAAATAGGGGCACAGTGTGAAATGGGGCACTGTGTGAAAAGGGGGCACATTGTGAAAAGGGGGCACAGTGAAAAGGGGCAACAGTGTGAAAAGGGGACACAGTGTAATATGGGGCAGTAGTGTGATAGGAGGGCATAGTATGATATGGGGCACAATGTGATGAAGGGTGATAGTGTGATAAAGGGGCCCAGTGTGATGAAGGGCTACAGTGTGATGAAGGAGCAGCAGTGTAATGAAGTGGTCACAATGGATGAAGGTGGAACATTGTGGTGAAGGGGCACAGTGATGAAGGGGGCAGCAGTGTGATAGGAGGGCAGCAGTGTGATAGGCGGGCAGCAGTGTGAAAAGGAGACACAGTGTGAAAAGGCACAGCAGTGTGATAGGATGACAGCAGTGCGAAAAAAGGCACAGTGTGATAGGAGGGCACAGTGTGAAAAGGGGACACAGTGTGAAATGGTACAGTGTGAAAAGGGGGCACAGTGTGAAAAGGGGCAGCAGTGTGAAAAAAGGGCACAGTGTGATATGGGGCAGCATTGTGATACGGGACAGCAGTGTGATAGAAGGGTACAGTGTGAAAAGGGGACACAGTATGAAATAGGGGCACAGTGTGAAATGGGGCACTGTGTGAAAAGGGGGCACAGTGAAAAGGGGCAACAGTGTGATAAGGAGCAGTAGTGTGAAAAAGGGGCACAGTGTGATATGGGGCTGTGTGATAGGAGGCCACAGTGTGATAAGACGGCACAGTGTGAAATGGGGCACTAGTGTGATGAAGGGCCATGGAGTGATAAGGGGCTCAATGTGTTGAAGGGGGATAGTGTGATAAAGGGACCCAGTGTGATGAAGGGCTACAGTGTGATGAAGGAAGACAGTGCGATAAGAGGGCACAGTGTGCTAAGGGGGAGGTGTTATAAAGGGGCCCAGTGCAATAGAGGTGTAACTGTGTGATGAAGGGGGTCACAGTGGATGAAGGTGCAGCTTTGTGATGAAGGGGCACAGTGTGATGAAGGGGGCAGCAGTGGGATGAAGAGAGTAGCAGTGTGAAGAAGGGAGACCAGTGAGATGATGGGACAAACATATCTGTTATTTGTTGCTCTTATTGTTGTGATTAAAGTGTTACTTAAAGCAAAGAACAAACCTAACCGACTTGTATCCTAAAGTACATTAGTTTATGTGACACATAGTGTTGTAGGGCATGGGGCCTACAGGAGTCGAGACTGAAGAGGGGGAGGAGTTGGTGTTAGTCGATTAACCATCCCCCCGCCTTCCTAAAAGAAAGATCCGCCTCTGCCCCCAGGTATATATAAATGCAGTGTGAGATAAAAGCTGTTTGGTGGGGTGGTATGTTTGAGAAAAGCTGGTGGGCAGGGGGCCATTTGAGAGAAAAGCTAGTGGGGAGGGGGAAATGTGCACCAAAGCTGGTGGGCAGGCAGGAGAACATGGGTCACAGAAGATGGCGAGGCTCCTAGGACAGGGATGCACATGAGAGAAAAGCTGGTGGCATGTGGAAAAAGCAGGGGTTGGCTTGTGGAAAAAGCTGGTTGGATGGAGTTGGCATGTGTGACAAAACCTGATGGGTATGAGTGGTATATGTATGAATAGCTTGTGGCAGGTGGGCATGTGTAAGAATAGCAAGTGGGCAGGAGGCATGTGTGAGAAAAGTTGGTGAACAGTGGGCGACATGTCAGTGTGTAACGGGAGTGATGTCAAGTTTTTTTGCTTTGGTCTGAAATCTAACATTTGGAGCCTCCTCTCTAGAAATTCTGTGTTTGCTCCTGGGTAACATTCCTCGTCAGACATGAGTACCTCTGGACAGCAGTACATCTGGATATCAGTACCTCTGGACATCAGGACGTCTAGACATCAGTACCTCTGGACATCAGTACGTCTAGACATCAGTATATCTGGACTGCAGTCTTGCTACCCAGCCAGGAAGAAGTAATAATTACTATTTTTATTTTACAAATGTCAAGTGAGTGAGGGGCGAGGAAGTGGGAATTAGGGGGGGATCAGAGGTGGTAGGATGCAGCTTAGCCTAGGGTCCTGAAGGTGGCCTCCTTCAAATGTGGGCCCATGACAGCTGCACCCCATTCACCTTAGGTAGATGCACCCATGACATTGGTATTTGGGTGTATAAAATGCACTTTCCTTTATAGAGCACCCCTGGTGTGTGCAAGATTGATCTTAATTAAAGTATAGGGAAACACCGGATTTCTGCCAGCTCTAAGTATGTGTAAAAATCAGATTATTTTGCAGAGCAAAAAGTCTATGGCCACTAAGCTGGGAAATTCCCCAAGTACACACTCGCTACCCCCTGATGTCATTTAATCCTCCTTTCCACATTATTCAATCTAATTTTTGTATAGAGATCCAGAGTAAAGCGTTTTCCATCCCTATCTGACATTCAGCATCGAACACTTCAATTACACAACAACTTCCATCAGAAGGAGCAGCATTTTGCCATGTTGCAGTTATGACCATATTGATAATCTAAGTACAAACCCATAAAAATAAATGTAAGAACTATATTCAGTAATTATTACTTATAGTGAAAAATTGTAAATCCATTGCCAATTCAAACCATGTGAGGCTAGCTTAAACTTTCACCTTTCGCCTTAAGCATTTCGCCTATACATTAAACAAATATTATTTGAACAGACAACATATAAACATGTTACATTTAATGTTTGTTACAGCCTTATTATTTATTCCACGATCACATTTCACTTGATAATAGGATGCAAATTCCAAAGGGGTAGGCACTGATGTACTTGCATAATTCTTTTACGGGCTAATTGGTAGCTCTTTGCAAGTAAATAATAATAATTATAATAATAGCCATCTTATAGGTAAGATGTTCATGTGATTAATGAGAGAGGAGACATCCAACAAAGTGGAAGGAACATGCTGATTGTACGCCTTAAAAACTTTCTGTGACTTCATCAATCTTCATCCACAGATCAACCAAGTAAGATTACAAAATGCCAAGTTCAGAGGAAAGCTGTTTCCCTCAAGGGCATGGGTAGATTACATGATGTTTGGCACCTACAAGAACATAGCTTAGGATGGTCACCAGGGAATCAGAATTGTAGCCATAAAACTTTATACTGAAGCTTTGATCTGTAGACTTATATCACCATTGTTGGGTAATATAATATTTTTGCCAATTCTTACAAGAAACCTTTAGACTCACAAGGAGGCTACACATTAGCTTTGCAGGAAAACGTTAGATAGTTTTATAAGATCAGAGCGGTAACATTAAATAATTACAAAACCGTAGGTTAACCTATAGTTGTTGAGCCACACTGCTTTATCATTTTGTCTTGGACTAAACTAATGCACGTGAATGCGCTGTGCTCATGGTGAGAATTACTAGGAAAAAGAGCAAATTACTCCGGCGCTATATGTGGTACTTTCAAGGCCACTTGTTCCCAATGGGCTGATTTTTGTCCATTACTGGGTGTAATGCTCACAGACTTAAGTACTTTTTTATTTTTTTATTTATTCTCCAAATGATCTAGACGTGTGGCAAGGTCAAGTTGGGTGCACTAAAGCTGCCCACTTTTACAACTTTTGTCCATTTTACCCAGTTTGTTTATTAGTTTACTATGTTTGTCCTCAATTGTAAAGCACAACGGAATTTGTTGGCGCTATATAAATAAATGATGATGATTATATATATATATATATATATATATATATATATATATATATATATGTCTGATGCAATAGACATATGTTTGAGGACATCTGTTGTGTAACTTCGAGAGGAAATCCTCATTTAAGTTAATTAGGCTTTTTAATGTGTGAGTGTCCAACACGTCTGTTTAGCCTGAAAGCACAGCAGGGGGCCGTTACCTTTCTTTCCTGTGTGGCCTTTCGTCCTGTGTGTTAGAACCTGTGTAAACAATGTAAACAGCATCTGGTTAGAGAAATCACAGATTAGTGTAAATTTTGTTAAGTATATATTGCATTTAAAATCCAAGTTGAAAGAAAATCTCACATCCTGATGTTAATCTTTGAATTAAATATTTCAGATTGTTTGGGGCCTGGTCGGAAAAGGGGGCTGGAATACTGCCAAGCTGTGTCCAAACTGTATAAAAACAAGCACTGTTTGACCATGTAGTATTATTCCATCTGTACTTTCTGGATATCACTAGTACCTCAAACTAGTGGGTGTGTAAACTTTTGGGGTAACCTGTATACATGGGGGGATACTCAACATTATCTTGAACTTAACTGAATTGAACATAGAAACACAGTGTGGTCATGTGGTAGTCACTGTGGAATTAGTTCCTTGCTTGTGGTATTATGTTATATTGGAGAGTGATTTTTCCCAATTTTGAAAGCTATGGGAAACCTAGTGGATTGCAAAAGTAAATAACCCAGATCCACTTGATAATGTTACTGATACAGTGGCAGTGGGCGTTTTCCACAAGTCTAAAGGGATCCTTTTTTTCAAGCGTGATTGGAGAGTCAGAAAATAACTAGGGCAGCTGTGGAGCACAGGAGAGTATACCTTCTACTGAAATAGGAAATGTAGTTGAACCTGTTGACTGTGTGCCCGGTCGATATATTTTTGCCTCTGGACAGTCAAAAGACCCTACTCTGGTAAAGGCAAGAGAAAATGTAAAAGTAGTTGATGGAAACCCAGTAAAGTCTGGTTGTAACTTGTTGTACCCTTACATGGCAATAAGTCAAGGGTTTTTGTAGTAAATGTACAAAAAAGGAGAAGATGTTTTGGAACAATTGATAGTTCCCAAAGTGTATAGAAAAGCAGTGTTAGACCTGGCTCATGGTTTCACAACTGCAGGGCATCTAGAGGTAGAAGAAAACTCAGATAGAACTTTGCAGCGGTGTTTCTAGCCAGGCGTTCATAAAGATCTATCTGACTACTGTGCATCCTGCCCTGAGTGTCAGTACCATGTTCCCAGGCCTCATTATAAAAGTCTGCGTGTGCAACTACTCTTTGTTAAGGTATACGCACCAGGAAAAAGAAAGCTGGAACGGATCTACCGTGAAATTTTATAAAACTGTGGAAAGATAGAGTAGCTCTGTCAGCTACCCCAGTCCCTCCATAACTGCTATTCCTTTTGTTCCAAAAGGATCAGTAGCCTCTCACCCACTCCACAGCTAAAAAGTTTTTGGGAAGAAATAGAAGGGTGTTTAGGGTCCACAGGTCAAAACAAGGGAGAGGGGGAGGGAATATGTGACAAAAGCACTGGGCAAGTGGTGAATGGCAGAGGTATATGCCCAAGCCTTTCTGTCTTGTATGCTTTAAAACCCCAGGGATATAGGGGAAACTCCTTCCCACACAAAAAAAAAGAGTGTGTCGACTACAGGAAGAGCCGGTTTAATGGTCCCTGGGGTGTGAATCGAGAGAGAAGGGTGGACCCATTCCGGGTCTTCCAAGTTACCAAGAAACTTGCTGGTAATAAGGAGTTGCACCTGCGTGGTGCTGGTAAAATTCTGCAAGGCATCTCAATTAATATCTCACTACTTGGGGCGCCGGCCAGATCCCTATAAAGACCCTGAAATTAGTGACCAGTAAGTGTAGATGTTTTGTGTGTGGGGACACAAGGTCCTTCTCGAGAGAGAGAGAGAGGGAGCGTCCTGTACATTAGTAAGAAGCCAGAAAGGCTACGAACCTTTCTTTATGTTTTGTTTGTTTTGAACATGGTGAATAAAATAGCTGTGGCTAGTTAAACCAAAATAATTGACTGGTGTGATATCCTTGGCTGATCTGTCAGAAGTGCAGCTGTCTACCCCAGAAGATGGTAACCCCAATACAATTCAAGACAATACCTATATATATATATATATATATACATATTTAGTTCCATCGCATCCTGATAGGTGTTGAGATCAGGTGATTGTGGAGGCCATTGCAGTACACTGAACCTACTGTCATGTTCATGAAACCAGTTTGAGATGACATATGTTTTGTGACATGATCCGTTATCCTGCTGGAAATAACCATTAGAAGAAGTTTCTCCATATATTTAGGCATTTTCATTCAGACCCTTAGGTTTCCCATGCACTCTAAGGGTAGAAAACCCTGTGGCAGGGTTGTTGGATTTCGCCCCTTTCCTAGACACCATTCTTGGGAGTCCCAGACAACCATTAAGAGGAGACATAAGATATTTCAGCGGGAGTCTTCCCTATCATGAATATCTGCTGTCTCAGGCCCTGAACAAAATTGAGGTGTCGACATAAGTAATTGACTGCAGGTTCTCTACTCCTGCCCATCACCTAGGACACTCCCTCTTTCCCCTGAGTAATTGTTGCTGTCTACCCTCTAGACCGAACCATTGTGTGTAGCAGTGTTGCTGAAGAAGCGATGTGATTGGCAGGTGGACCACTCTAGAACAGGAAGGCCCCTTTACAGTGGTATGAAAATATAAAAGTTTGTGGTATGGAAAATGTAATGAATGGAAAGCAGTGGGAGAAGTGGTATGGTATACCACCGTATAACAGGTCCCCCTTCTATAATCAACAAGACGACCCCCTTCTCTAGAACATCTGCTCAAGACATTATTATTGTACTTATTGTGTAAAATACAATGATTTTCCTGTTGTATGCATGTTCTCTCCTGAAACATCCCATCTTATTACCATATCGCACGTAACCTATGACTTACTCTGCAAACCATTTGATTGCTACATATTTATTTGCTTAATTTTAACAGTCTCAATTCTTCTACCATGTACACAATGGCTGTGCAATACTTTAAAACAAAAACCATGATATAATTATATTGCAGGAAACACAGTTCAGGGTCCTACACACTTCCCTTGCTAAGTCATATCCTCAAGAATTGTATTCCATGGCCAATGCAAAACGCAGAGACACTGTGATCTTAACACATCATAGTATTCCACCAACAATTGAAAACAAACATTTCTGACAAACAAGTCAGGTTTATCATTGTAACAGCCACGCTTAACCAGACATCCATCAGATTGGCTTCAGTATATGCCCTAAATGTGCAACAGGATGCCTCCTACATAGACTTCTTTCAGAACTTAGAGCAAACAAACCAAGGCATGACTATAGTAGGTGGAGATCTGAATACTATTCTCTATCCATATTTAGACCGCTCAGTCACCAGTAGAGCTTATCAAGGTCATGACAGAATGACTCATAAACTTATAATTCAGTCTTAGTAATCTATATGATACCTGGCTAGTGGCTTACTCTACCAGTAAAGCCCTCACCCACATCTCTACCTCACATAACCAGTACTCATGTATAGACTTTTTTCTAATAGACCATGCAACCACTTTGTCAACACCACTGGCGTCTTAGTGAGTCCCTGATACTTAAGCAAGATTACATTTGGGAGATTATCCAAGTGATTAATGACTACAGAGCGGACAACACCTCACCCAAGACCTCATGGCTCATAGGAGTATTATATGCAGAGTTCTGATTAGTTTTGCTGTGCATAAAAAAAAGCAGGAAAAAAAACGCATCAAATAATTAGTAGTTCAAACTTCCAACTTGACAGCTGAACAACAAAAATCCCATAAAAACCAACCTACATTAAAATTCTGTATCGGATCCTTTCCAAAAAAGCAGCCAAGACCCTCTCTGGTTACGACAGAGATACTACGTAACGTGACACAGTGTGCAACAGGATTAAATCACTCAAATGAACAGATGGTTTCCAAACATTTGATCCAAAGAAGATAGCAGACCAATTTTGGAATTATTATTATACCGCACTTTACAACCTTTTGACTGAAGCAGAAGACTCACAACAATCCAAACAGAAAATAAATGATTTTCAGCAGTCATTCCACCTTCCTCACCTGGCCAGTGCCCAAGTTTAATTTCTCAACAAAGAAATCACTGCTGAGGAGATTTCAGATGCATTAAAAGAACTTAAACACTCAGCAGCTCCATATGTCTTCACTGCCGCTTATTATAAGAAATCTGCACGTGCCCTGCTTCATATGCTGGTAGGCCTGTTCAACTCAATAATGCGAGGTGAAAGGTTTGACGGGGCCACCACGAGAGCTGACAGGGTAGTAAGTCAGAGCGATATCCTGAAGATGCAGGCAACTATAGACCAATCTCTTTCCTTAGCATAGTGTTATGATTCCTAGTGAATTCAGGAAGTGGCAACAGAATTATAAAAACCAAGGGCTAGATTTACTAAGCTGCGGGTTTGAAAAAGTGGGGATGTTGCCTATAGCAACCAATCAGATTCTAGCTATCATTTTGTAGAAGGTACTAAATGAATGAAAGCTAGAATCTGATTGGTTGCTGTAGGCAACATCCCCACTTTTTCAAACCCGCAGCTTAGTAAATCTAGCCCCAAGTGTCTTTATTTAGGCAAAATATGGGAACAAGGATTCAGTTCATGGAATATGCAGATTTAAGGTAGCAGAATAAACAGGTATACTCCAATACACAAATATGAACACGTGTGATGAATGGCAGGAATAGTCCACAGTAGAAACAGGTTCCAAGCAATGACAAATACAGTTTAAATGCAGGAACAAGTAGACTGAGTTACCCAGTTGCCAGGAGGCACGAGGCACCAGACTAAAGAGGCAGGGATCAGGATTCCAGAATGCCAGAGGCATGAGGCAGTCCAGGGGAGCAGACGGATTAGCTGAGCCCAGTGACCAGGCAAAGGTCAGGGTCACAAGCGAACAAGCATAATCTGGTAATCAGGCAGAGGTCAAGACAACAGACAAACAAGCAGGGTCCGGTAATCAGGCAGAGGGTCACAACAGGAGATCAGACAGCAGTAAAGCAAAACTGGAACAGGGATAAGGAGGAGACAACCAGCCAGGTATAAACAATGAACTACACAGAACACAGATTGAGGCAGGTATATGAAGCCATGAAAAAGGTGCTGGTACTAATGAGGTAAGGAGATTAATTCCTACAGGAGAGGTGCAAAGTTCAGGGGCAAACAGCAGCACCTCTGGTGGAATTGAGGTACTGCAGCCACATACAAAATACAGGCAGAGTGTAACACATAGAACTAAAGCTTTTTGCAAAAATCCTAGCAAACAGATTGGACTTGGTCGTAACAGCCCTAATCCACCCAGCTCAAGCAGGCTTTGTTCCTAACAGAATCAGAGGAACACCAGAAGGATCATTAACATCATACATGTTATAAATCACAAGCTACTCCTGACAAGCTACTCTCTTGACACAGAAAAAGTTTTGGATAGGGTAACTTGGCTGTAAGTGATCCTGCTAGACACCAAATAGAACCAATGTGTACAAGACGTTTTCACCTATAGCAAGCCGCCTTTCCCGTAGAGAGCTATATTCTCACAGGTATTTAGATGTCCAAAAGACTTGAGTTCAGTGTAGTAGGAATTTATCTTAAATGCCAAATAGCGAAAGAGTATTGCGACTGGGATTAAACTGGGGGACTTTGAAGTAGCACAGCTGATGATATAAAAGAATAATCGAGAAGAATGCAAATGATTGAGGCAGGCAGCAAGCAGGGATAACCAGAGACAAGCCAAAGGTCAGGTAGGACAGCGAGCGAGGAGGTCCAGTAACAAAGCCAAAGGTCAGGACGGGCAGCAGACAGGGAGTTTCAGAAACAGGCAAATGTCAGGCAACGGTTAATCAGTGGAAGAATAGAGCAGGCTTCACGAGTGCAACAACAAAGCTATCACTGTCAGGGAGGCTAAGCACTATCTGTCATTTAAATTAATGGTGTGCAATCAGAACACGCCATCAGGAGAGAGCCCCTTACAGCCTATTGTTGCAATGCTGTCATGTTACCACTGACAAACGAAAGAAGCATCCCCTAGATGGCACTATTCAGTGTGAGCCTTCACTAGTATTGCAGCGGCTCCATATAATGGAATTTCATGCAAGTATGGGAATTAGAGGAGCCTTCTGTAGAGGATTGTCTGCATTATACTATAACTCAACTGTCTCAATATTAGCAACTGGGTTATTTTCCTCCTAATTTCAGATCAGAAATGGCACAAGTCAGGGCAATCCCCTGTCTCCCTTAGTATTTGCACCAGTCATGGAACAACCAAAATCCTGACATCTCAGGCCTCATTGTTGGCTCTTGGGATTATAAATAGGTATATATGCTGATAGACAGTCCATCACACTCCCTCATTTAATCAGTGATTTCCAAGGCTATAGCTAAATCTCGAATTAAAGAATAAACACTGATAAATCAGAAATTTTGGACCTTAACTTTCCTCCAGACAAATTACTTTTTCTCAAAACAAACTATAATTTCTGCTGACAAACTAAGGGAGTATACCTAAGAAAGTAATATAACCAATTATATGCTGCCATTATACCCCAATTAATAGATTCAATCAAATCAGATTTGGCGCAATGGAGCAAGCTCACCATATCCTGGTTTGGAGGTATTGGGCCATCAAAATTAAGCTCTTCAAAAGCTTCTATATCTATGACAAACACTAAAACTCTCAAAGACATCCAACAATCTTTTTCAAAATTGATCTGGGCAACTAGGAAACCTAAACTGAAGATGAGCACTTTTTATACTGGGAATCCCCAATATATGTGTAATTATTATTACACCGCACATTTAGTCCAGTGTGTCTAATGGCATGTGCACCTACCCCCCCCCCCCCCGCCCCCCCGCATACACACACTCCTCAACAAAGAGTCTAACCAAGCATGGGGGCTGATTGTCCAAACTTCAGACTTCAGAACTGGCCGGCAGAAGTTAAAACAATACCAACATTAGTTTTTTCCCTCTCAATCTGGGACCACTGGATCAGAGTGTACCAAGTAAGATCATTACATATACTTTTAGTTCCCTTGTGGAACAATCAACCATAACATGCATTTCCTCCTAGATATAGCCCCCTTAAGATTGTTCCGAAAAGTTTTCAGAAATTAGGTTTCGTTTTTCTTTGTCCCACAACAACATTTATAACATTTTGCAAAATATCTATAACTCCATGCACAAACACGAGCCCTCTGATCAAACCTCCCCACTAGAATAGCTCATAATCCATCGTCCAAAGGGCTCATTTCTACTCTATATAACTTAATGTTAAATCACAACCAACAGCAATAAGACGCCCAAGAATTAGCGTGGGACTTTGATCTCAAAATGAAAGAAAATTCATATAAGCTCTACTGTAGGTGATATTGGATTCCAACTTCGCTTCATTCTATCTTTTCAAGCTCCACAGATCTATGCTGGAGATCGTGCGGTCAGTGACAGACAGTGTGATACTTCACTGAGGCGCCGCCGGACAGACTATTAATGACGTCAGTGATCATGTGTGAGATGAAAAACCCCGCCGCCGCTGCACTTCTCTAGAAAATCTAGTCAGCGGCGCCCTGCAGGTCCCGGCGCCCTAGGCAACTGCCTAAGGTTGCCTAATGGGAGCGCCGGGCCTGCCTATATTATATTCTTTGTTAACTGTACAGAATTGCTAACGTGTGCCTGTATTTACCCCTCCCTCTCCCATATGACCTTCCTATGCTCATGCTACCCCTTCTTACTCCCTGTTCCATCTCCCTTTTCTCTTTTACTGTATTTTGGTTGCTTTCATATTGTTGTCTTTTTTTGTGTATTTACAAAAATTTAATAAAGTTGATTAAACAAAAAAGAAAGAAAAAGGACTTGTGAAAAATGTGTTGTACAATTCTTAAAACTACAGATATTTTTACATGTTTTGTAATATAGTAAAAAAAAGTACATATTCTTTATCTGTAATTAGATGGATATTTTTTATGTTCCTGTTTTCACTTTTTGCACTCCATCTGTAAGAAGAAAGAAGAAAAGTACGAAAATTCAATAAAACTTAAAGGGTAAATCTACCTAGTAAGTTTTACTGAACCCGCTGTTCTTTCCCCAACTAGCAAAGTCATCTAGTTTTCATGCCAGGGATGCCTGCAGTCCAAGAGAACTTCCCACCATGAGTATAACAACTAGAGATGGGCGGGTCCGGTTCTCCGAGAACCGAACCCACCCGAACTTTGGGTATCCGAGTACCGAGCTGAGCAGCTCGGTACTCTCCCGCCCATTCCGAATCCAAATCGAGGCCGAACGTCATTGTGACGTCGTCGGATCTCGGGACTCGGTTCCCGCGATACTTCAACTTTATAAATACACGCCTCCACAGCAATCCATCGCCATTTGACAGAGGGAGAGAGCAGGGTGTAGTCATAGGCTAATTAGAGCAGGGACAGAGAATACCATATTGTTCTTGCAATTGCTCTAACCAAAATCGCTAGTGCAGAGAGGAGGATAGAGGTTTATTATTTTTTCTTCATATTTGGCACTCCCCAGCGCTTTTGGGGTGTCCCCCATAATTGTGCATTAATATTTCTGGCTGTCAAAAGTCATATCTGTCAGCAGTATCTACTCAATAATTTGTAGCACTCCTCAGTGTTTTTGGGGTGTCCTCCCTAATTGTGCATTAATATTTCTGGCTGTCAAAAGTCATATCTGTCAGCAGTATCTACTCAATAATTTTTAGCACTCCTCAGTGTTTTTGGGGTGTCCTCCCTAATTGTGCATTAATATTTCTGGCTGTCAAAAGTCATATCTGTCAGCAGTATCTACTCAATAATTTGTTGCACACCTCAGTGTTTTTGGGGTGTCCCCCATAATTGTGCATTAATATTTCTGGCTGTCAAAAGTCATATCTGTCAGCAGTATCTACTCAATAATTTTTAGCACTCCTCAGTGTTTTTGGGGTGTCCTCCCTAATTGTGCATTAATATTTCTGGCTGTCAAAAGTCATATCTGTCAGCAGTATCTACTCAATAATTTGTAGCACACCTCAGTGTTTTTGGGGTGTCCCCCATAATTGTGCATTAATATTTCTGGCTGTCAAAAGTCATATCTGTCAGCAGTATCTACTCAATAATTTTTAGCACTCCTCAGTGTTTTTGGGGTGTCCTCCCTAATTGTGCATTAATATTTCTGGCTGTCAAAAGTCATATCTGTCAGCAGTATCTACTCAATAAGTTTTAGCACTCCTCAGTGTTTTTGGGGTGTCCTCCCTAATTGTGCATTAATATTTCTGGCTGTCAAAAGTCATATCTGTCAGCAGTATCTACTCAATAATTTGTTGCACACCTCAGTGTTTTTGGGGTGTCCCCCATAATTGTGCATTAATATTTCTGGCTGTCAAAAGTCATATCTGTCAGCAGTATCTACTCAATAATTTTTAGCACTCCTCAGTGTTTTTGGGGTGTCCTCCCTAATTGTGCATTAATATTTCTGGCTGTCAAAAGTCATATCTGTCAGCAGTATCTACTCAATAATTTGTAGCACACCTCAGTGTTTTTGGGGTGTCCCCCATAATTGTGCATTAATATTTCTGGCTGTCAAAAGTCATATCTGTCAGCAGTATCTACTCAATAATTTTTAGCACTCCCCAGTGGTTTGCGCTCAGAATGGATTCAAAGCAGTCCACATATGATCTAAATGAGCAACCAGGTTCTGTCACCAGTCCTGATGTTAGTGTTCCCAGTACGTCATCTGGCCAAGGCGATGTCAAACAACAGAGTGTTTTCAAATTAGTGCAAAAAACAAAAACCAAAAAAAAAATTACTGTATTGAAGCGAAAAAGAAGTGTAACTGAGCAAAAGTTAAGTGACGATAAAAAAAAAATTGCAAGCATGCCATTCTACACACGCAGTGGCAAAGAGAGAATGAGGCCTTCACCTTTGGCTATTAGTGGCAGATCCCAAAAAGTTACCCAGGCTACAATTGGTGCACAACTACTGTTACGCGTCAAAGCTGAGCTGCAAGATACCAGTGAGGCATTACAGGAGAATATTTGCTCTGATTCACAAATGACAACAATCCCTGTGGAGAGTCCATCCAACAGTGGGATGTCTAATCGTGAGCATTCTGCTGATGTGTGCCTTAATAGCCCGAGTGTAGCCGGTGATACCCAAATTGAGGATGCCACTTTGGAATTAGAAGAGGATGAGGGGGAGATTTGTGTAGGCGACGAGGGCGCTAATGAGGATGTTGATGAGGATGAGGTTGTTTGTGTAAGTCCTGCACCAGTGGCAGCAGTTCTGGCACGTGACAAGAAAAAGGCCATTGTCATGCCTGGGCATAAAACAAAAAAATCCACTTCTTATGTGTGGAATTATTTCTACCCAAATCCAGACAACAATTGTATAGCCATTTGTAGTGTATGTGAAGCCACAGTCAGTCGAGGGAGGGACCTTAACCATCTTGGAACCTCGTCTATGTTACGCCATTTAACGAGAGTTCATGGCAAAGTGTTGGGAAAAGCTGAAAGTTCTTCCCAAAAGAATACAAGCACTCCCTCATCAGCTAAGACCCTCCGCTCACCGACATACCGACGGCTACAAAATACACCCACCACACCATCCTCATCAATATCCTCAGTAGCGCTCGGAGTTAGCCCGGCATCCCACTTAAGGCTGGATGACTCCGGCACTATTATTGATTCCTCTGAAGAAAGCGTTAGTCCTGCTGCTGCTGTTGCTGCTGCTGGGGGTGAATCGTCATCCCAGAGGCAGGTGAATAAAATGAGCAGTCCTACATTTCAGCAATTAACTGTGAAACAATCATTTGCGAGGGGAAGCAAATATGACAGCAGTCACCCAGTCGCCAAGCGAATCACAGACGCCATGGCTGCAATGTTAGTGTTAGATCTGCGTCCAATCTCCACAATAAACGCAGCTGGTTTTTCACAGTTAATTGAGGTTTTGTGTCCGCGTTACAGAATTCCATCGCGACACCATTTCTCCCGTAAAGCTATTCCACAACTATACCAAAAAGTGTGTAAAAATGTAGAGATTGCGCTGAAAAATGCCATTCTGCCCACTGTTCACTTAACCACAGATATGTGGACAAGTGGAAGTGGCCAAACCAAAGACTATATGACTGTGACAGCCCACTGGGTTGGTCATTCACCTTCACCAGCAGGAACAGCAGCAGCATGTACACCACTACGTAACATTTGTCACAGGCAGGCCACTCTTTGTATCACCGGCTTCACTAACAGGCATACGGCTGACAATTTGTTACGCAAACTGAGAGATGTGATTGATGCATGGCTTATACCACTCGGACTCTCCCCAGGGTATGTCATTTCAGATAACGCCAACAATATAGTGCGAGCATTACAGCTGGGTGATTTCCAACATATTCCCTGTTTTGCTCACACCATCAACTTGGTGGTGCAGAGCTTCCTACGAAATAACCGTGAGGTGCAGGAGATGCTTTCGGTGGCCCGTAAAATTTCAGGCCATTTCAGGCATTCAGCCACAGCATGTAGGAGATTACAGCAGCTCCAAGAGCAGTTTAACTTGCCCTGCCACCAACTTAAGCAAGAGGTGGTAACTCGGTGGAATTCCACCCTGTACATGCTTCAGAGGATGGAGGAACAGCGCAAAGCCATCCAAGCATATTGCACAAGTCATGACATTGGGAAAGGAGGGGGGATGTATTTCACTCTTGCACAGTGGGGAATCCTTTCAGTGCTGTGCAAGGTGCTGAAACCATTTGAAGTTGTGACATGTGAGGTCAGTGCAGACTCTGCTAGTTTGAGCCAAGTCATTCCTTTAATTAGACTATTGGAAAAGCAGCTTGAGAAAATGAAGGAGGAGCTGAAAGCAAGCAATTCAGCAAAGTATGTTGGCCTTGTCGATCAAGTACTTAATTCGCTTCACAATGATCCTCGAGTTATTAAGATCTTGAACTCGGATCAGTACGTTTTGGCCACTGTGCTTGATCCAAGGTTTAAAACCTACATTGAGTCTTTACTTGTAAATGAGCGAGATGTGAACTTTTGCAAGGAGCTATTGCTCAGCAAGTTGGCCGCTGAACTGGGCCTCGGCTTGACGACGTGTCCTCCTTCACTTTCTCAAGCTGTTGCTCGTAAAAAATTAAATTTCCAAAAAAGAAGCAGGGAAGACACAGGGGGCAGACGAGAACAATTTAACATCTGGGCTGGTTTGAAGGATTTTTCAAAAAAAAGTGTCACTTTGCCCATAAGTCCATCCAATATGAGTATAAACATGCAAAGGATGGTGGAGGATTACTTTCAAGAGGTAGTTGATATGGAAATGTCAGACAGTCCCTTTCCTTACTGGGAAGAAAAGCAGGCCATTTGGAAACCCATGTACAAACTTGCTTTGCAATACCTAAGCTGCCCACCCTCCAGTGTGTACTCTGAACGAGTGTTCAGCACAGCAGGGAACTTAGTCAGTGATCGCCGTAGAAGGTTACTTCCCAAAAATGTGGAGAAAATGATGTTTATAAAAATGAACTACATCTTCCACGAGGAAGGCCTTCACCATCCAAGACATCCAAGCACTGACTGTTCTCTAATGGCGGATTCAAGCGGCGATGAATTGATAGTCTGTGATGATGACGTACACACTGATGAGGGTGAGGATGAAGCTGAAGATGATGCCGATAACATCTTTTTAAAACTTTCTATGTAAGTGTAGGGTGCAATCTACCCCCAAAGAGGAAAGGGACTTGTGGCATTTCCATATCACATACCATCTTGAAAGGCTGCTGTTAGGGCAATTTATCCTTAAGGGTAGGGTGTCATAGACAGAGTGACCCTAAACTGGCTTTGTCCATTTTTCATAATATTGTACAGTCTATAATGGCTGAATTTTTTAGTATTTTATACAAGTGGAGGGGGGCCTAGAGAGACAGAGTGACCCCAAACTGTCTTTCTCCATGTCAATTAATATTGTACAGTCTATAATGGCTGAATTTTTTGGTATTTTATACAAGTGGAGGGGGGCCTAGAGAGACAGAAACCAAACTGGCTTTCTCCATGTCAATTAATATTGTACAGTCTATAATGGCTGAATTTTTTGGTATTTTATACAAGTGGAGGGGGGCCTAGAGAGACAGAAACCAAACTGTCTTTCTCCATGTCAATTAATATTGTACAGTCTATAATGGCTGAATTTTTTAGTATTTTATACAAGTGGAGGGGGGCCTAGAGAGACAGAAACCAAACTGGCTTTCTCCATGTCAATTAATATTGTACAGTCTATAATGGCTGAATTTTTTGGTATTTTATACAAGTGGAGGGGGGCCTTGAGAGACAGAAACCAAACTGGCTTTTTCCATTTCTTTACATATTTAACTATAAGTGTAGGGTGTAATATACATTCAAGACGATGGCTGCATTGCCAATATGCATAGATGGAGAGGAAGACAATCTGTTTTGTGTGTAGAATAGGCCTACCAACGAAGAATTAAACTGTTTTTTTGGATGATTTATTACCTCAACAATTAGATTACTTGTCTCTAAAACAGTTGGAGCACTAAATTGGGTTAATTTAGGCCCAAAAACATGGATTTTCCCAAAAAATAGCAAAACAAAACCAAACAAAACCAAAACCAAAACCAAAACACGCAATGGCGGTTTTGCAAAACCAAAACCAAAACCAAAACACGACGGTAATCCAGATCCAAAACCGAATCCAAAACCAAAACACGGGGGTCAGTGACCATCTCTAATAACAACGCTTCTTGTCCAGATATTGCCAACACAGGCACTAACTGGAATTGAGTAATACCCCATTCATACTGCACCAAAATCCCGGGGTTTTGCCGGGGCGAGCTCAAACGACCCGGGTCTTGGTGCAGTATGAATGGTACAAGTCAAAAATCCCGGGTCTAAAAACCCGGGTCTTCAACCCGGGATTTATCGAGGGGTAATTCCCGGGTCGGACCCGGGTTGCCTGCACTATGAATGGTGCAACCCGGGTTGCACAGAAAACAAGCTGATTGGCTGTCTGCCTGTCTCTGGAGGATGATGTCATCGGTGGGAGCCCGTGGAAGAAAAAAAAAACAGTCACCTTTCAATGACATCACCATTTTTCAGCCAATGAAAACTGCTCTGGTGATGACTCCCACAAAGTGCCAGGGCACAGACTTGTGCAGTATGAATGGGGTCAACCCGGGAAATTCCCGCGTCCGAGGTGCAGTATGAATGGTGTTTTTGAGCTGGGACGCTCCGAGCCCCGGCAAAAACCCGGCTTCAAAAACCCGGGATATTGCCGGGGCGGCAGTATGAAAGTGGTATTACACATTCCCCAAAAAAATCCAGAGTATCAGAGTAGTTTGTTACAGTGTAGACACAAATGCTGGTTCTTTATCTCAAACAACAATACTTTACATATCTTTATGTGTGAGCCCCAGCAGTAAGCATGATAAGGTAATTTTAGCCTCATCTTCTTTGGACAAAAGCTTAACAATATCTGCCTACTCTCCAGGAATGTCCAGGAGACTCACCAATCTCAGGGAGTCCTCTCGACAGACTAGACCATCCTCCTGAATCCCGCTTAACTTTCTTCTTAAGTGGGCAGGGCCTTAATGACGATATTTGAATTGTTTTATCATAGCTCCACCCCCAGTAGCCCAATTATGCAAATCTCTTTGTTGCAATAGGGAAGTGAAACCCATATGTCCACTTCCATAGTGAAGTGGGTGGGGGGCAGGGCGTAATGACGCTATATGTGCGGCCTCGACCCTGGATTCGGCAGTGGGATCTCCCCTCCGGGTCTCACTTGACAACAGACCAGTGCATCTTAGGTCTGTTGCCAGAGGACGCCACTGGATTCTACTGGTTGCAGGGGATCTGTAGTTTATAGCAATCCTCTATTTCCAGTTAAAGTGGACTTGTCACATACACAAAATAATTCTACTAGTAAGTCTACCTTCAGAATCTAGCAGAAGGTATGATGTTGTGAGATATCTAGCAAGTCTGGGAACTGCAGGCAGGTGAAATCATACAGAGAAGCATCTCCAAATGTTCCTGCCTCTTTATTATTATGTTGCTTTTGGGTATTATACTGTAGTTGCTAAGAGTGTTCAGCCATGTTAGGTTAAAATGACCGCTTCTATTTACTCTATTTACTCTCATTAGACAACAAATGCTGCCATAACAACCAGTTATGAAACTGAAATAATAATGTGAAGCTTTGGACGTATTGTAAAGTTGAACAGCAGAACATGAACTGAAAACATGTTCTAGTCATTCTTTACAAATGCACTACTGTACTGACTCTTCATCACGTGCAATGTTCTTAATGCATAAATTGAATTATTAAATGACAGCATCTTAAATTCAATAGGTTATTTCAGGTGACCGCTATTAAGACTATTATAAGAAATGAGACATTCTTACTGAGTCTTATTTTGTTCTGTTAAGTAACATTAATGGTCTGTGCACAGGAACACATGTAATCTACCCTGTTCTATGGCACTACTGGACATAGGGCCTGATTCATTAAGGAAAGTTAAGCAAAGGTAAGTAAGTAAGGCAAAACCATGTTGCATAGGAGGGGGAGGTAAATTTAAAATGTGATGGCAGATTTATATTTGGGGTAGGGCATGTTCTAGATCAACTTTAAATTTCAGTGTACAAATAAGCTATCAAGTGTTTGTGTGCTACATGAAAAAACAGAAAATATTTTCCTTATGTGCAAAATAATAAAATAATTTGCACCCCTTGCATTGTAACATGGTTTTGTCCAGAAAACTTGAGTAAGCTTTCCTTAATGAGAGGATGGAGGTCACCATGGGGATCAACAATCATGCATACAAGCATTGGGATACAACACAAGTCCGGAGTCCGGCATTTTCCCATCTCAGGTCACATCAAAGGGCAACCTCCTACCAGTTTAGAACCAACCCTTTCATTAAATTAAACTCTCCTGTTTTTCTCCTAAACTGCTCAGTTGAACATAATTTATCATTTAAAATAATCATGAGGGTATGGGGACATCAGGGCTACCTTTCCTATTGTACTTTAATATGTTTGAAGTTTTTAAAAAATATATATTAGGCAAAGTGTGTCTACAAAAATGCTTCTCCGCCAAAGTGTGCCAGGAAGAAGAAAAATGCGTCCAATTATAAGTATAGGAAGTAACAAAATCCCTGCCGGAACTGGTGGAAAATTCAAGAGTTTTGCTAAATGTTTGCCCTGCTTCCCATAACTAGCCGGACTGGTATACTTACCCAATACTTATCAACATTGATGAAGATGAAGATGAAGCAACATTGCTTCATCTCACTTCCCATTGACTGATACACTCTTCTGCTCCTGTGCAAATGCTGCCACTTTACTCCACAATCCAATGTGTTTACAGTGCGAGAGGGCAAGATTGGTGACTACATTTACTTTGCAATGTTTGTTAAAATCAGACACAAAACACATAAGGGTCAACAGTGATTCTGGCCCTGTATATATGTATATATGTACAGACATATCTCCAGTGTCAATGAGAGCAGTAGATAATTGAGTTACGTTAAATAAGTTTTTAACATATTTGTGGCTACTGTTTAAATTGCAAAGTGTGTAATCAGTTTGGCCCTTTATTTGCACATTGGAAATATAACCAGCTACTCTGAGGTCGGCGAACCTTGTTTAGTAGTTTAGACAGCACATAAGATTTGTAACACATTAGAGCTGATGCAGAGTGAGTAATATGCCAGTTGGCGCTGAGTCTTGCATGAAACTATTCTGAGCATGCCTAGAAATCCGGCTGGGCACCATTGCAATTTAGTGTGATTCTGGTACTTTTATTATGCTTTTGTGTGTGTGTGTTTAAGCTAGTATATTCATTTTATAAACTTTGTTGAAGTTTTATTGATGCCTAATAGTGAATACATATGTTCCAAACAAAACAAATGCTTAGAAACATGGGCATAAATGTATGCAATGCATGCCTGGTACAAACCGGGCACTGGTTGAGTAACTTTGCATCTGGGAAAAACCATGTTGCATTGGAGGTGGAAGTAAATTTAAAATGTGGGGACAGATTCATAGTTGGGATAGGGCATGTCGTAGATCAAGTTTAAATCTTAGTGTAAAAATAAAGTGTGCTGCATGAAAAATAGCCAGTATTTAACTTATGGGCAAAATAATAAACTAGTTTGCACCTCTTGCTTTGTAACATGGTTTATCCCAGAGAACATTTACTCCTTTTTTTGCCTTACATTCCTTAATGACTCAGGCCCACCCAAGTCTAAAGTTTGGCAGGATTGACAGGAGATATGGGGGCATATTTAACAAATAGTGATGGTGCACTATCGTGCACTTACCGTACAATCCATGGCCCTCTGTGTGTCCCGCATATTGTGGATATCTGCTGCTTTGCATTCTGCTTCGTTTTTGGGAGCAGTCACCATTCAACAGTATGATGACTGCTCCCTCTTACAATCTAACAAGTTCCGAAAAATAGTTTTTTTCGGAAACTTGTCATGATAATGGACGCCAGCTGAAGCTCTGCTCCGAAGAGCAGAGATGGTCAGCGCAAGTGTGGAGGGATCACATGATCCCTCCCTGTCACTCAGCGCTCTCTCTCTGCAACTGTAGTTGCAGAGACAGAGCAAGATGTTTGTGCGCATGTGCAGTTCTTCGAACTGCACATGTGCTATTGCTGTAAGAAGAGAAGTGAAGAGGACGAGGAGGAGATCTGGAGACAGCGCGTTCCGAAGAGGGGTAAGTATGATTTTTTTTATCACAGAAACAGCAGTTTATCGGAACTGCTGTTTCTGTGCTGGGTTGTACATAAATTTGAGAAATAGTTCAATCCTTATCAATGCGATAAGGATTGAAAACTATTTTTCACTTTATGTGATCATTGATAAATGTGCCCCGTAGTCTGAATGGCAGAAATCTAGTTGATTTTTATAAATGCTATCGGAGTTAATTAAAAATGAATGGTAGATGTTCCAGGGACATAAATATATTGTAACATATCAGGCTTTAGGGTTACCCTAACCCAGGAGCAATCACCAGCTCCAAGAGAGGAAACACATATAATACAATGAGACTAATTAATCTGTGAGACATTACAGATGTGCAATGATTGGTTTAGAGAGAAGCTTTTCTCTACGCTGTTCTTTCTATTACGTTAGGAATTGTATTTCCACCAGCTATAATAGGATTATACATGAATCAATATCTACTTTATATCTCATTACATTCCAGGCACAAATATCCCCACTTCAATTTGTTTACTATCACAAAAAGTATAACCAAAGAAGTTGAAAAATAAAACATAATGACTTATGTTGATTCTAACCCACCAACAGTCATAATGTTTGGGGTCTGAAAGCGACAGTAAAGAAACATTTAACCCTGTGCTGAGATCACTTAAACCAAAGTTGATAATTAAGTGGCAGCTGTAAGAAAGGATCTTGGCAAAAATCTCAAAACAAGTCAAAACAGAAAAAATTGGAACAGTGCTGATTTACAGCTTGGAGACTGTAATAAACATAATTTTTGTAATTAATCTCACTATAGCAGAAGAAACCAAACAAAACTAAATTTTGGGTGCAGTTACCTCATGAACAGGTGAACCTGTTCACCTGAAAGCGGCAGTATGTTTGAATTTTAGGTGGTAACATTGACAAATGTGGGAGTGGCTTAGGTGGAAATGAGTGTAGCTTGTGTGATATTTGATGTGATGTCCCAGTTTTGAACCCTGGGGTGGCTATTTTTGTATGTTATTCATCTGTGTGTTTGTTATTCAACTGTTACTAATCTGTCCACACCTTCGTTGGTAGAGCAGGTTTAGGTTTTATAGTCTAATTAAAACTGCAAATGGCCCCAACATGCACAATGCAAAACTCAGGACATCCTGGATAATGGCAACTAATAGTGGAAAGAACCTAAAAAGTTATTCTAATGAACATCAAGGTGGAAAGTGTAACTTCCTGGAGACATTTTAGTGAATCTGGATTGTCTGTCTCGAAAAATGGCAGGATTGGTATACCTCTGTGGTGAAGGTGGGAGGTGAGCAAAGCTGAGGTGAAATTTTGTGCAAATTTAATTTTTGTGGCGTTCTGATGATAGAATTTTTGGGTTCCCCTTTTACATTGTCACTCTGCTCCGTATTTATAAATTCAATATTCCACAGACGTTATAGTCTATTAATAAAGCTGAGAGGAGGATGGGTACAATGCATTCCGCTATGTATACTAAGGGAGAGGACAGGACGGAACACAAATGATCAGGAGAACACTTGAGGCCAGATTCTGCCAGAGAAACATCTCAAATCCCGCACACAAATATGGAATGAGGTAAATATTCCACTAAAAACTTAGCTCATCTCTAGTGGTACCAATGAGACTTTGGTTATTACTTTCAATGGGATATCTTTTGTGCCCTGTAGGTACATATGATGGTGGAAGTACATTTGTATGTAAACATAAAGTAGCTCAAAATGTATACTTGTGAAAATTCAAATAGCTCTGTGAGAATCTGCATAGGAGACCTTTCATATTTATGTTTGCATGGGTTTTAGCAAAATTAATAACTAATTTCAGTACAATTTCTAAAATTATTTTAAAAAGTGAAAAATGAACTGACTGGCCACCACATGGGAAGCATGTGGTGTATTTATATATTTGTTTGCTATTGCTCCCAATTGGGCAATATGGAAGATGTTCTATAAGATAGAAAAGCTTTTATCGTCCAATTTAACAACAAAATGTCACCAGAGTAGCTGAGCGATGCTCAGCTCCCCAACAATACCGTCTGGCAGTGATTAGATAGGTAGGATGAGAACCAGGATTGGACAGTGTCTTGAAGACCTAGGGTTTGTAGTGTTTGTATGAGGAGTGAGTGGTCAACAGTGTCAAATACAGCAGAGAGATCCAGGAAACTTAGATGAGAGTAATGACATTTTGTTTTTGCTGTGATCAAGTCATTGACAGCCTTGGTCAGGGCAGTCTTTGTGGAGTGTTGAGAGCGAAAGCCTGACTGAAGAGGATCCAATAGGTTGTTTGTGTGAGGCGAGCTGAGAGATAGAACAGTAATTTGAGAGAGTCTTTGGATCATAATTTTGTTTATTCAGAATAGGAGTAATCACTGCATGCTTGAATAATGAAGATACCAGTAGAGAGAGACAGATTACAGATTTTAGTTAGAGGTGGAATGAACACACACGAGACAGGGAACTACCGATTTGTGAGGGTATAGGATCAAGAGGACAGGAGGTAGAGTAGGAAGATAAGAAGAGACTAGATACTTCATCGTCATTTGTGGGATCAAATGACGAGAGGGTCCCCGAGGGTGCTGGGAAGGATTTGAGCTGATTGCTTGTCGAAGGAGATGATACCATTTCTTGTATGATCTTACCAATCTTGTCCTTGAAGTAGAAAGCAAGATTCTGGGCACTGATGGTAGTTGGAGGGTTTGGGGTGGGAGGATTGTCAAGAGATGTAAATGTGCTAAACAGGCGTTTGGGGTTAGAAGCCTGAGCACAGATGAGAGATTGGAAATATGTTTGTTTTGAGTGTCCAGAGCATTTAGATAGGAGTAGTAGATAGAAGTATTTGTGAAGAAATCATAGGAGGTACGAGATTTACGCCAGGGTCGTTCTGCATTTGTAATCCAGCAGACTGAAAGGGTGGTTTAGTTTTCTGTTTGAAAAAAAGGTGGGTGGTAACTGGCTACAAGGTTGACTAATTAATTAATTAGTTAATTAATTCAATGGTTTTTATTGGTATAAAACCACATTTTTGTGTGCCATAAACAACCCACACTGACAGCAGCACTTTATTGCTGCAAATCAAGCATTATTTCTAGGGATGAGCGCACTCGGATTTATGAAATCCGAGCCCACCCGAACGTTGCGGATCCGAGTCGGATCCGAGACAGATCCGGGTATTGGCGCCAAATTCAAAAGTGAAACTGAGGCTCTGACTCATAATCCCGTTGTCGGATCTCGCGATACTCGGATCCTATAAATTCCCCGCTAGTCGCCGCCATCTTCACTCGGGCATTGATCAGGGTAGAGGGAGGGTGTGTTAGGTGGTCCTCTGTGCTGTTTAGTTCTGTGCTGTTTAGTTCTGTGCTGTTTAGTGCTGTGCTGTGCTGTGCTGTGCTGTGCTGTGCTGTGCTGTGTTCTGCAGTATCAGTCCAGTGGTGCTGTGTGCTGTGCTCTGTCCTTCTGAGGTCAGTGGTGCTGCTGGGTCCTGTGCTGTGTCCTGTTCAGTCCAGTGGTGCTGTGTCCTGTGCTCTGTGCTTCTAAGGGCATAGTTATTTCCCCAATATTCCCCTGTGTTTAAAAAAATAAAAAAAATTTTTTTAAAAAAATACCAAAAACTACTTTAATATTTTTTAATTACCACAAAATTTGCACAACCAATCCTGCAGTATAAGCCCATTGGTACTGCAATATTACCAAGTTCACACATTCAGCAGTAAAAGTCCAGTGGTACTGCAATATTACAAAGTTTACACATTCTGCAGTATCAGTCCAGTGGTGCTGTGTCCTGTGCTCTGTCCTGCTGAGTTCCGTAGTGCTGCTGGGTCCTGTGCCGTGTCCTGTTCAGTCCAGTGGTGCTGTGTCCTGTGCTCTGTGCTTCTAAGGGCATAGTTATTTCCCCATTATTCCCAAGTTTTTAAAAAATAAAAAAAAAGTAAAAAAAAATAAAAAATTAAAAAAAAAAAAAATATATAATAATTATAACCAAATTTGCAAAACCAATCCAGCATTATAAGTCCATTGGTACTGCAATATTACCAAGTTCACACATTCTGCAGTATCAGTCCAGTGGTGCTGTGTCCTGTGCTCTGTCCTGCTGAGTTCCGTAGTGCTGCTGGGTCCTGTGCCGTGTCCTGTTCAGTCCAGTGGTGCTGTGTCCTGTGCTCTGTGCTTCTAAGGGCATAGTTATTTCCCCACTATTCCCAAGTTTTTTAAAAATAAAAAAAAAAGTAAAAAAAAATAAAAAATTAAAAAAAAAAAAAATATATAATAATTATAACCAAATTTGCAAAACCAATCCAGCAGTATAAGTCCATTGGTACTGCAATATTACCAAGTTCACACATTCTGCAGTATCTTGTGCTACATATAATGGAGACCAAAAATTTGGAGGATAAAGTAGGGAAAGATCAAGACCCACTTCCTCCTAATGCTGAAGCTGCTGCCACTAGTCATGACATAGACGATGAAATGCCATCAACGTCGTCTTCCAAGCCCGATGCCCAATCTCGTAGTACCGGGCATGTAAAATCCAAAAAGCCCAAGTTAAGAAAAAGTAGCAAAATGAGAAACTTAAAATCATCTGAGGAGAAACGTAAAGTTGCCAATATGCCATTTACGACACGGAGTGGCAAGGAACGGCTTAGGCCCTGGCCCGTGTTCATGACTAGTGGTTCAGCTTCACCCACGGATCTTAGCCCTCCTCCTCCTCCCCCCCCCTACAAAAAATTGAAGAGAGTTATGCTGTCAGCAACAAAACAGCAAACAACTCTGCCTTCTAAAGAGAAATTATCACAAATCCCCAAGGCGAGTCCAAGGGTGTTGGTGGTTGTCAAGCCTGACCTTCCCATCACTGTACGGGAAGAGGTGGCTCGGGAGGAGGCTATTGATGATGTAGCTGGCGCTGTGGAGGAACTTGATGATGAGGATGGTGATGTGGTTATTGTAAATGAGGCACCAGGGGGGGAAACAGCTGATGTCCATGGGATGAAAAAGCCCATCGTCATGCCTGGTCAGAAGACCAAAAAATGCACCTCTTCGGTCTGGAGTTATTTTTATCCAAATCCAGACAACCAATGTATGGCAATATGTAGCTTATGTAAAGCTCAAATAAGCAGGGGTAAGGATCTTGCCCACCTAGGAACATCCTCCCTTATACGTCACCTGAATAACCTTCATAGTTCAGTGGTTAGTTCAGGAACTGGGGCTAGGACCCTCATCGGTACAGGGACACCTAAATCCCGTGGTCCAGTTGGATACACACCAGCAACACCCTCCTCGTCAACTTCCTCCACAATCTCCATCAGATTCAGTCCTGCAGCCCAAGTCAGCAGCCAGACTGAGTCCTCCTCAATACGGGATTCATCCGAGGAATCCTGCAGCGGTACGCCTACTACTGCCACTGCTGCTGTTGCTGCTGTTAGTCGGTCATCTTCCCAGAGGGGAAGTCGTAAGACCGCTAAGTCTTTCACAAAACAATTGACCGTCCAACAGTCGTTTGCCATGACCACCAAATACGATAGTAGTCACCCTATTGCAAAGCGTATAACTGCGGCTGTAACTGCAATGTTGGTGTTAGACGTGCGCCCGGTGTCCGCCATCAGTGGAGTGGGATTTAGAGGGTTGATGGAGGTATTGTGTCCCCGGTACCAAATCCCCTCGAGATTCCACTTCACTAGGCAGGCGATACCAAAAATGTACAGAGAAGTACGATCAAGTGTCCTCAGTGCTCTTAAAAATGCGGTTGTACCCACTGTCCACTTAACCACGGACATGTGGACAAGTGGTTCTGGGCAAACGAAGGACTATATGACTGTGACAGCCCACTGGGTAGATGCATCCCCTTCCGCAGCAACAGCAACAGCTGCATCAGTAGCAGCATCTACAAAATGGCTGCTCATGCAAAGGCAGGCAACATTGTGCATTACAGGCTTTAATAAGAGGCACAACGCTGACAACATATTAGAGAAAATGAGGGAAATTATCTCCCAGTGGCTTACCCCACTTAGACTCTCATGGGGATTTGTGGTGTCAGACAATGCCAGTAACATTGTGCGGGCATTAAATATGGGCAATTTCCAGCACGTCCCATGTTTTGCCCACACCATTAATTTGGTGGTGCAGCATTACCTCAAGAGTGACAGGGGTGTGCAGGAGATGCTTGCGGTGGCGCGCAAAATTGCTGGACACTTTCGGCATTCAGCCAGTGCCTACCGCAGACTAGAGGCACATCAAAAAAGCATGAACCTGCCCTGCCATCACCTCAAACAAGAGGTTGTGACGCGCTGGAACTCCACCCTCTATATGCTGCAGAGGATGGAGGAGCAGCAAAAGGCCATTCAGGCCTACACAGCCACCTACGACATAGGCAAAGGAGTGGGGATGCGCCTCAGTCAAGCGCAGTGGAGACTGATTTCCGTGTTGTGCAAGGTTCTGCAGCCATTTGAACTTGCCACACGAGAAGTCAGTTCCGACACTGCCAGCTTGAGTCAGGTCATTCCCCTGATCAGGCTGTTGCAGAAGCAGCTGGAGAAAGTGAGGGAGGAGCTGGTAAGCCATTGCGATTACACCAAGCATGTAGCTCTTGTGGATGTAGCCCTTCGTACGCTTTGCCAGGATCCGAGGGTGGTCACTCTTTTAAAGTCAGAGGAATACATTCTGGCCACCGTGCTCGATCCTCGGTTTAAAGCGTATGTTGTGTCTCTGTTTCCGGCGGACACAAGTCTACAGCGGTGCTAAGACCTGCTGGTCAGGAGATTGTCCTCTGAAGAGGACCGTGACATGCCAACAGCTCCACCCTCATTTTCTTCCACATCTATGGCTGCGAGGAAAAAGCTTAGTTTTCCCAAAAGAGGCACTGGCGGGGATGCTGATAACATCTGGTCCGGACTGAAGGACCTGCCAACCATTGCAGACATGTCTACTCTCGCTGCATTGGATGCTGTCACAATAGAAAAAATTGTGGATGATTACTTTGCTGACACCATCCAAGTAGACATGTCAGACAGTCCATATTGTTACTGGCAGGAAAAAAAGGCAGTTTGGAAGCCCCTGTACAAACTGGCTCTATTTTACCTGAGTTGTCCCCCCTCCAGTGTGTACTCGGAAAGAGTTTTTAGTGCAGCGGGGAACCTGGTCAGTGAGCGGCGAAGGAGGTTGCTTCCTCACAACGTTGAAAAAATGATGTTTATAAAAATGAATAATCAATTCCTCAATGAAGTACAGCACTGCCCTCCAGATACTACAGAGGGACCTGTGGTTGTGGAGTCCAGCGGGGACGAATTGATAATGTGTGATGAGGAGGAAGTACACACTGTAGGGGGAGAGGAATCAGAGGTTGAGGATGAGGACGACATCTTGCCTCAGTAGAGCCTGTTTAGTCTGTACAGGGAGAGATGAATAGCTTTTTTGGTGTGGGGGCCCAAACAAACCAATCATTTCAGCCAAAGTTGTTTGGTAGGCCCTGTCGCTGAAATGATTGGTTTGTTAAAGTGTGCATGTCCTATTTAAACAACATAAGGGTGGGTGTGAGGGCCCAAGGACAATTCCATCTTTTTTTTTTGCATTATATGACCAATCAACAGTCGTTTGCCATGTTCAAAAAGTAAAACCAAATTTAAAAAAATACAAGAAATTAAACCAAAAGTAAAATGCCGTGTCATAATTTAAAACAAGAGGTATTGACGTGCTCTAAAACTACTGTATTGTTGTTTATATTTTATAAACACTACACTTGAAAGCTTGAGTCTTTCAATAAAAAAGTAACTGTCCATTGCACGAATATTTGCAACAGGGACAATTTTAGGGTTAAGAAAGTCAACTAATAACACTTCGACGCTGTCTGTCTTTATAAACACTACACTTGGAAGTTGGAGGAGGTATTGTGGCCCCGGCACCAAATTTACTACCGGGGCCACTCCACTGTGCAGTCCATATTTAGGTGTATCAGATATTAAACAACGGTGACAGTTGATGCCCAATTTTTTAATTATATTGTGGCCTCGGTACCAAATTGTGTACCGGGGCCACCCCACTACGCAGTCCAGATACTTGTTTGGTGGAATTCAGACCAGTTGAGGGTTTTATTATTATATTGTGTGGACCACTCTATCTATACCACACTACAACTCTATACCACTCTATTTCCTACTTTAATTCTATTTCATACTTTAATTCTATTTCCTACTTTAATTCTATTTCATACTTTAATTCTATTTCCTACTTTAATTCTATTACTAATTAATTACCATAAAGAGGAACAAAATAAACCAATTTTACCAAAAGTATAATATGACTTAGACTTACAAACACTACACTTTAAAGATCGTGCCTTTAAATGAAAAAGTCAGTCTTCATTGCACGACTATGTGCAACAGGGACATTTTTTGGGGTTTACAAAGTCAAACAATAACACTTCGACCCTGTCTGTCTGGGGTCTCTCAATGACGAATTGTCTGTACCATGTTTGGAGGAGGTATTGTGGCCCCGGTACCAAATTGTGTACCGGGGCCACCCCACTACGCAGTCCAGATACTTGTTTGGTGGAATTCAGACACGTGGAGGGTTTTTTAATTATATTGTGGCCTCGGTACCAAATTGTGTACCGGGGCCACCACACTACGCAGTCAAGATAGATAGATGCGTATTGCGTATCATAGATAAAGTACATTCAGTGGTGTGGGGCAAATTGAAAAATATTCAAAATGCACTGACATTATCAAAAACAAGAGGTTGTCACACGCTAAAACTCCAACATGTATATGATGGAGAGGATGGAGGAGCAGCCGTATGTGTAGTGTAATGCAGATCTGTTGAAGGTTTTTTATATATTTTATTGTGGTGCCCAGTGCCCACTCCTCTACGCAGTCCAGGTACAATTATTGGTGCGAATCATAAAAGTTCAGGGTTTTTAAGATATTGTGGTGACCCACTCCTCTACGCAGTCCAGGTACAATTATTGGTGCGAATCATAAAAGTTCAGGGTTTTTAAGATATTGTGGTGACCCACTCCTCTACGCAGTCCAGGTACAATTATTGGTGCGAATCATAAAAGTTCAGGGTTTTTAAGATATTGTGGTGACCCACTCCTCTACGCAGTCCAGGTACAATTATTGGTGCGAATCATAAAAGTTCAGGGTTTTTAAGATATTGTGGTGACCCACTCCTCTACGCAGTCCAGGTACAATTATTGGTGCGAATCATAAAAGTTCAGGGTTTTTAAGATATTGTGGTGACCCACTCCTCTACGCAGTCCAGGTACAATTATTGGTGCGAATCATAAAAGTTCAGGGTTTTTAAGATATTGTGGTGACCCACTCCTCTACGCAGTCCAGGTACATTTATTGGTGCGATTCATAAAAGTTCAGGGTTTTTAATATATATTGTGGTGACCCACTCCTCTACGCAGTCCAGGTACAATTATTGGTGCGAATCATAAAAGTTCAGGGTTTTTAAGATATTGTGGTGACCCACTCCTCTACGCAGTCCAGGTACAATTATTGGTGCGAATCATAAAAGTTCAGGGTTTATAATATATTGTGGTGACCCACTCCTCTACGCAGTCCAGAAAGATACCTTGTTGCAACGTTTTGGACTAATAACTATATTGTGAGGTGTTCAGAATACACTGTAAATTAGTGGAAATGCTTGTTATTGAATGTTATTGAGGTTAATAATAGCCTAGGAGTGAAAATAAGCCCAAAAACTTGATTTTTAAACTTTTTATGTTTTTTTCAAAAAAAATCCGAATCCAATACCTTAAATCCGAACCGAGACCTTTCCTCAAGTGTTTTGCGAGACAAATCCGAACCTCAAAAATAACGAAAATCCGGATCCAAAACACAAAACACGAGACCTCAAAAGTCGCCGGTGCACATCCCTAATTATTTCTGTTTATGTATTTTCTGGTTTTCCCTGTGTGTTTGCATCCAATGATAGTGATAACAGAAGAAAATGAATGAAAAAAAAAAATGCTTTTTTTTATTATTATTTGAATAAAGCCAATTATTAAATAATTTCTTTAGATTTTTTTAAAAATATTTTGAATCTATTTTTTTTTTTATTATTTATTTATTTATTCATTTTTTACCAAATGAGATTGGAAGTCAAAGTCTAAATCTCCAGGTTTACTGCGCATAGGTGAGCTGGCTGCCAGGCTTACACGTCTCGTCAGAGACTAGGCTGGCGAAGCAGTAAGTTACCTCTTCCTGCTTCAAGCCAGTTCTCCTGAGACAAGTGATTATTGCTCAGCTGCTTCGGCACAAGTTTATTGAGTAAAAAAAAAAAACATTTTTATCACCCCTGTCAAAAAATAGGCCTCATAGATATTATTCTATAATCACTTAGCCTGCAGGACAGTAGCAGAACTTACTATCTCTATTCCTCAAGCTGGGCAAGCTTTTAATATTCCCAAGCGGTAAATCCATGTCCTAATCGGATACTGGTCTCACAACAGAAATGGGAACCTGGCCCATTAGAATATTGTGGTAAAAAAATAATATGAGCAGAACATCATTTTTTAATGTAATATTTGAGTAATCCAATCCTTCATTGTGAAGAGGAAATTGCAGAAAAGAGTGCCTATGGCTGGCCATCAGCATTATGGCGTATGAATCCTTCCTGCTTCAAGGCGTCTTTAAGACATGTCTACTTCGTTTTAGTGCATGTTTCCTGGATATCAGATAACATGCTCTGGATACGATGGTGATGTTTCATACATTAAATATTTTTCTTAAATATGCCAAAGCACGTTGTCTCATTCATAAAAGATATTTGCACAAATGTATAGATGTATAAATAACATTTTCCATACTTTGGTAGAACTTACCAAAGTACTTTCAGATCACTTTAATTTTACATGCCCCCCTGCAACTTTAAGTAAAATATACCGCTCTCCTCAATGAAATAATTGTGTGCGCTTTTGCGTGTCTGTGGTTATGAAATCAGATTGTAAGCTCCACTGAGTCAGAGATTGATGTGTAAATATAAACTCTCTCTGATTGGACAGCATTGCCTAATATGTTGGTTTTGTGTAAATACAGGAAAATAATAGCTGAAGAGCACAGAAGAAAGCTGGAAAGAAAAAGCAGTGTATTCAGTTAGAACTGCAGTAAGGTATGAAGACGGCAATATATAAAAACCATGTGGATGTGGACACATATCAGAACAAGGGGGGGTGTACTGCCTTCTCTCGGCTTTCGGAAAAAGGTCTTAAATTTTTTTTGTTTTTGCTTGTGTGTTAACTCTAAGGATTTAGATGACTTTACATACCAATTATATGTACCCAGTAGCTGAAGTGTGTAGAATTAGTTTGAGGTATTTGTAAGTGGTCAGATAATACATTGGGGTCTATTTATTAAAAGGAAACACTCTTTTTCACTGGAGATAAGGCTTCTCCAATCTATCAAGGGGTGACGAAGAGTGCAAAGCCTATGTCTAATAGCCAAACACAGAGTTCAATGCAAAGATACTAGGAATTTCAGGACTAAGGCAGAGGGTGTGCAATCAGCAGGCCCAGATTGTATGGCATTCATCATGTTATGAGTCCCAGTGCATTCACGAAGAGCAATGGAAGTTTAAAGCAAAGTGTCTTTATTCAGGTAAATATACAAACAAGGAAAACTCAGATCCACGGATAAGAACAGGTTCCTAAAGAGACTGTATAGTAAAAATGGCAGGAACAGGTATTATAAGTCTACCCCAGTCCAGAAGACACACGGCTGTCCAGGAAAGCAGACAGAGTCCAGGGATCAAGCAGAGATCAGACAAACAAATCCAAATAGCCAGGCAGAGATCAAGGCCATAAGCAAATAAGCAAGGTCCAGAAGTCAGGCCAAAGGTCCAGGTCATAAGCAATACAGCGGGGTCCAAAGTACAGGCAAACTAATCAAGGTCACAGGCAAACAAGCATGGTCCAAGGTACAGGCAGGGGTCATACACAGAAGTTCAATCCAGAAGGTATACACTAAACAGCACAGGAGCACGGCAGCAGCCAGGAATGAACGGGATGAACCGCACAGAGCACAGCTAGAGGCAGGTATTTGAAGCAGTGCGACAGGTGCAGTTCTAATTAAACATTAGGCAAGGAGATTAACTCCTTCAGGCATGCTGGAGAGTTCAGGAACAGAACAGCAGCACCTCTGGTGGTATAAGGTACTGCTGCTAGATACAAATAACAGGCAGAGTTGTAACAGTAGTTTACAACAATTGACTGTTAAACAATCCTTTGCAAGAGGTAACAAGTATGGCAACTGTCAACCAGTCCCATAGCGGATCACAGACGCCATGGCGACTATACTAGTATTAGATCTGCATCCAATATCCACCATTAATGCAGCAGGAATAAGACAGTTAATTGAGGTCCTGTGTCCCCATTACCAAATTCCATCTTAACACCATTTTACTAGACAAGCAATTCCTCACCTGTACCAGGTGATTATAAAAAAGAAAATTATTGGGTTACAAAATGCCATTCTACCCACTGTACACTTAACCACAGATATAGGGACAAGCAAAACTGGTAAAACTAAAGACTATATGACTGTGACAGCCCACTGGTTTGGTAAATCGCCTTCAGCAGCAGGAACAAAAGCAGCATCTAACAAACAACGCCAGATTTTTCAGAGGCAGGCTACTCTGTGTATCATCAGCTTCACTAAGAGGCATCCCTTACTTCTAGGATAGCTGGCATAACTGCTTCAGTGCCTATTTGCTGTGGGTTGACTGGTACCTCCTGAATGCTTATTGGATCAGGAATTCTAATATTGGGCAGAGCGACATAGAGACAGAGACAGCCGGGAACATATTGGAGTGTAAACTCTTATCTGTTGGTCACAGGATACAGCAGGGAATGGGCGTTAGGCAGAATCTTAAAGCAGTGAAGTTTATTTGCTCAAGGGGTTCTTACTAGGACCATGACACACTAGTTGGAGGTACAAGTGATAATCCAGAAGTACAGATGGTATAATACATTACATGGTCAAATAGAGCTCTTTATACACTGTTTCTGACACACAAGTGACAGGGTGTAAACCAGTCCCCTTTCCTATCTGGCACCACAAAGTCTGAAATATTACAATCAATTATTAGCATCAGGATGTAATATGTTCGCTAAACCTGTATTTAAATGCAATTTAAATGTAACAAAATTGACATCAATCTGTGATTTCCTAAATTACTTGCTGTTAGGTTTCCTATCTTTCTAAGACATAGGATAAAAGTGATAAAGTCTAACAAACCCCTCCTGTGCATTCAGGCTAAAAGAGGTCTTGGTCACTCACAAAAAAGGCCTAATTAGCATGTGATTCCATTTCTTCCTTTCTTACAAAAACACATTTCCTCCAACATATGTATGCCTACAGCATCAGAACTCAATACTTTTCTAATACAAAAATCAGTACATTTACAAAGACATACATCGTGGTCTACGCCACTAATTGAAGTAAATTTATACAATAAGTTATGTATAAGTGATCCAGCCACAAGTACACATACATATTTATTCACGTTTTGTAAGTCCGTCATAGAATTCTTATTTTTTCTAAAACAGTGCTTTTCATGTGTCAAGGACCAAACTCAACAGCCTTGATTTTCTTTGAAAACAACAAGGAATGAATAAAATAGATGGACAGTTGACCTTGCAATAAATACTTTACCCAGCACCTCCTCCTTCATGTGTGCTGGACCTCAGCCATTTTCCATATATGGCATGTCAAGAGCAAATGAAACTCTATTAATGCTAAGTGCATCTAACAGAATGCAATGAATCTTAAAGATGTGAAGTAATAATCTTTTGCCTTTGTGAGTATAATGACACAGAAGAGAGATAAACATACAAGCTTAAAGGTGTCTCCATCATCAGATAACTTTAATGTATTGTAGATGCATGCTCTCCTGGAACATTTTTACTAAATATATTATACTTGTGATTTCAAGAAGCACTTTTCAGTCATGTGTTTAAATCATGTGACACAATTGTTTATTTTCCTTGCCCTTGGATAGGACACAGGTGTGACATATTTGGAAAGATATTTGACTAGGTCAGTGTTGGCTAACCTGTGACACTCCAGGTGTTACGAAACTACAAGTCCCAGCATACCCTTCCAGTAATAAACTGCTATATATTGGCAAAGCATGCTGGGACTTGTAGTTTCACAACACCTGGAGTGTCACAGGTTATCCAACACTGGAATAGGTGATGATTTGTACCCACCTTAGCAGTACCCGGTAAGAATTAAGGCTGCAGGATAAACCCAGTGGTGCTAATCTGGTGTTCTCAGTTAATTCTTAGGGGACTCTTCACTTGTTAGCACGGGTTAGGAGCCAATAGTAGATCCAGTATTGCAACAACTCTTTGCCAAAATGGATAGCAAACCTCCCAGCCTTGTGTTCCCTTCCAACCAGAGGGCCACCTGGAGTATGTATGATCTCCTTGTGCTCCTGACGGTTTACTCTGGGTGCCTCAATTATCTCTCATGTTTGAAAAATAGACCAATAGTGGCTTCCCACTAACTTGGCCATAGTGAATGTCTGCTTGTGGTAGGGACTTTCACTGTAGCATGGACTAATCTGAATGAATAAGCATTTCTCTGATTGTAAAGATTTGTGTAATACCTTTGTGCTATATAACAGGGGCGCACACAGGGGGGGTTTCTGGTTCTCCAGAAACCCCTCCCCTCCGCAAAGAACAGTTCCTACATAACGGCACTGTACTGTACAGCAGCCGCGGCGCTGTCAAAGAAGCGTCCGCGGCGGTGCTATATTGTACTACAATATAGCACCGCCGCGGACGCTTCTTCGACAGCGCCGTGGCTGCTGTTCAGTGTAGTGTCGCCGAAATGGAGCGCATGCGCAGCAGCTCTCTCTATGTTTTTTTTGGGGGGTGGGAACCCCAACTTAAAAATCCTGCGTGCGCTCCTGTATAAAGAACGATAACAATAATTCATTGATATACAAAGCCCTGAGTAATGATTTAAAGTTATAGCAGAAAAATATAGAATGAACTAAAAGGAATGTTGTGTATTTAAGGGAAGTAATGTAATAGCGCCTGCGGGGAACAGGACAGACGCACACAAAAGAACTTACTTTATAACGATGGACACCTCCGGTCCGCTTCCGATGCCTCAGGCGCTGTCCGATCCCAGCAGATCAGCAACCGCAACCCTTGTCACCTCCGACCACGTCCCTCTAAGAAAGAGGCAGAGATTACGCTCGTGGATACCATGAAAGGGCTGTCCGAGGTCACGGCAATGAGCGAAGACACTCCTAGTCAAGCTCACTTGCCATCTCCTCCCTTTTCTCTTGCCAAGGCGCAGGGGACTACAAGCACTTGAGACCAGGAACAGTCTCGCTTCAAGTACCTCGCACACCTCTCGGTGAGGGCCTAACCGAAATAGGGAATTGAGTGTTATACTCACCGGGACACTTCCACTTCCGGTCCTGTTCTCCTACTCCCCTACGACACCAGCGGATGATAAGAAACACACAGCCTCCCTCTGCGCTATCAGTGAGACTAAGGTGTACACCCACAGCGCTAAACTTACTACAACAGTGACCCGACCCTAACAACTCTCTAATGGTCGGCAATGCAACTAGGTTAAACAACTAAAACACTAACTAGGTGTGGTGTACTAACAGGAACTACTCACTATGCTCTACGGGGAACACCAGCCAGTGTTCACGGACTACTCCGGAGGACGGTGCCTAACCCCCTCACCTAGGTCGTACCAAGAAGATCCTAAGAACCGGCTGCACAAGGCCCGACTGAGGCTCACTGGAGCAGCACACTATCCTGTGAGTCGACTGCCGCACAGAACAGCCGATCGTAACTGAACCGCCTGACTGCCTCCACCCAGGTATCGAACACGTGTCCGTCCACCCGGAACCGCCAGAGAACCTGCACGGAACTCGGGATTGGGACACTCAACCAGAACCACGGGGCGCCCCTGATACTGAATCAAGCTGTGCTGCACTGCCACTGACTCACTCAGTCACCCCTTCTGGAAACCAGCGTAACCCCAGAGACCTATGGGATGGGAAGACTATGTGTGCTCTCCCCTAGCTATGTGTACCAGCTGGTAACTACACTTATCCCCACAGTGCAGGTTAGTACAGGACAACAACAAGTCCAAGAGCCTACCTTTAATGGGGGCCTAACGTCTTGCACCTGGAAACAAATATGTAGCACACCAAAAATACAGTATGCAAACAATACTCGCCGCACAGACAGAATAAAAACAGTAATACAGTATTTTGCAAGCTACTTACCAGAGTACACAGCTGCTAGCCAACCAGCCGGTTGCTACAGCACCAACAGGAGCCTTCTGCACTACTGTACCTTCTACTCTCAGTGTACTCACCTCACTCTCACGGGACCGCGCCCTACACTACTCAGGGCTCTCACGCCTCTGATACACCAGGGCCTTATGCCCTACACCTTGGACCTCTCTGCCCAGCTGCCTACAGAGCCTTGCGCTCTGGCTATGGGCCTTAGCCCCTCTCTAACTCAGGGCTCTGAGCCCACTATCTAGGGCCTTGTGCCCTGCTACCTAGCGGGCACTAGCTCCTACCTAATTAGGCCTTGTGGCCTTTCTAACTCTGGGCACTCGCCCACTACCTAACTACTAGGGCCTTGTGCTCTTTATAGACTATGGGCTCTGAGCCCCCTGACGAGGCCCTGTGGCCTCTAGGCCACTAATTAACTAAGGGCCTTGTGCCCTTATACACCTTGGGCTTATGCCCACTCACTAACTACCTAACAGGGCCTTGTGCCCTTGTAATACCTTAAGCTATCAGCCCTCTACCTTATAGGGGCCTAGTGCCCAACTCCCTGGGCCTTGTGCCCCTAACTTGCGCCACGGGCCTTGTACCCGAATTGCCCACGGACCTTGTGCCCGAATTAACGATGACTATACTTACCTGCTCTGCGCAGGAAACTCAGCTTGACTCGCAGTCTTCTTTCTTCGGGTCTTTCAGACCCTCCAGCCGGTGGCTCCTCTTCTCCCGCTCGGCGTGGCGTCTCCGGCAGTGCTCTGGGTGGAGGAGCTCTTAGCCCTTACAAGGGCTCCCCGCCAACGTTTCTGGTGCTGCTCTCCTCTCTTCTTGGCGGGGGCACTCTTAGCCCTGACAAGGGCTCCCCGCCACTTCCGGCGTTCTGTTGCTTGAAGGTCTCTTCTTCCGCCACTGGATCGGTGAGTAGTATTTCTTCTTTTCTTTCTTCACCCACTTGCTGGGCACAGCCACCGGGATAGTCTTCAGCTCCTCCAGGGCCACAGCGACAGCCTCCGGATCCGTCTTCGCCCTCTTCACGGGCACCGGAGACAGGGAAAGGGGGGCAGCTCTCTACAGTAACAATAGGGCATGTGTAAGGTGATGTGTGAGACAATAGATAAATGTCATCTGAATGTGGAAAACCACTTTAGAAAACTGAAACTTTCCTAACTTTTGTAGGCACAGTGATACAGTGATTGTGGGCCTGATTCATTAAGGCATGCAAAACGAACGTAACTTTTTAAAAAATGCACGTAAATCAGGCATAAGGACGTGGACCTGAAGAAACGCCTCTTGTTGAATACAGTATTCAAGAAGAGTATATATTATTAAGAGTATCTTTGTAATATAGTCAGTAATTACAAAATTGTTAAAATAAGTTAATTTTTTTCATTTTTTTTTCACTCCCTATAATTTACCATGAGGTTATTAATGCCCACGGCACATAATTTACCATGAGGTTATTAATGCCCACGGCACATAATTTACCATGAGGTTATTAATGCCCACGGCACATAATTTACCATGAGGTTATTAATGCCCACGGCACATAATTTACCATGAGGTTATTAATGCCCACGGCACATAATTTACCATGAGGTTATTAATGCCCACGGCACATAATTTACCATGACGTTATTAATGCCCACGGCACATAATTTGCATTTTTGCAGTTGCTCCTGATTGCAAACACATGTTCTAGCGTACATGCACAGCTGTTATCATTAGTAATCGGCACTTACACCCGACCTGTAGCTGGTGGTGATTTGAGAGAAAAACACGTATGTTTTTGATGCCCGAAGCTTGAATCGGACGCTGCTGCATGCGCTCAAGCTTGGCACTCCATTACTGTACATTGACTATATGGATACACCCAGTCCCCTCCCAGTTCAGCCTCTGAAATCGTAGGCTGTAGTAAGAGTCCTATACGCTCAAAAATTGGATGTTGATGTGTTCACTGGCATATAGCCCGGTTCAGGGCGTGCGCAGGATTTTTTTAGGAAAAATACGGCATTTATGTTCCTTAATGTGTCAAACCCTTTGTGTCTATGCCCAGCTCTGCCTAAATCACCACACAGCTTCATTTGTCCATACAGAGAGAACTGCTTAACATGGATCTAAATATAATAAAATGTGCATTAACATTTCATCTATCTATTTCTTGTGCAGTAATACATTTGTGAGATTTACTGATAATTAATCTTAGCTTAGGTGTAGTGGGGGCTGCCATGATAATCTCTCTGAAATCAGATGGTGCGGTATATGATTAGAGCAAAGAATATTCCATGAGCATTTAAATATATTTCTGTGTTGCACATACCTCCCAAGTGTCACAGTCCAGGCAGGACAGTCCTGATTGTAGCAGATCATCCTCCAGCACTGGCCGAGAAGAAAACCCCAAAAAGGTGAGAGAAGTCTAATTGTGAAAGAGAAGATACTTACAACCCCCCTTGGGCAGGCGTTATGCGTTAAGATGCCCAGAGGCCCAAGGATTGGGGGAAGGAGGGACTACATCTAGTTTCCTGTAACTATCCTAACATGCTTCCTGTAACCTTTACTAGCAAGTGTAGTATACAGGCGTGGAAGCATATATAGGAAAATGCAATGTAGTATGTGTAGAATGAAGGAAATAATTTGGGAAGCCAGAATCATAGCAGAGAGCATTTTAGCCCCATTAAAAATATGAGGCTAGGCTAAAATCTCACATTACAGCACCACTAATAACAACATGACACCTACTTCATCCATGGATGCTCAAAACCCTTTGGCTATCCACCCTCATTCTTTACCCCTTCTGTCTGCCTCTCTCATGCCTGTCAACCATCTTCTTTCTTTTTCTCTTATCTGTCTTCCTCATGCCTACCCAAGGCCTGCTTAGCCTATTAGCATATAGGAGTTACGATTCATGTTCCAGGACCCTTGGGCCAGGTAGTGGTTGCCATTGCTGCTTCCCCTATTATTATTCCACTGAGAGGTAATGATAATGATTTGTGGTTAGGGTGGGTGAGCAGTGTGGTGTTATGAAAGAATTTGAAGCAAGATAGAAAAAGGAAGGCTGAATGAGTGGCTCTGTATTTAAATTCACTAACAATAACATGTGCTGGAAACCCTAAATTCAAACTTCAACATAAGTTTTATTTGAACCTTTTTCTTTGGGGTCTATTTATCAACTAGCGGTAGGCCAAAACGATAACATCTGTTTTCACTAAAGAAAAGCCGTATTTAAAAGGGTTAACACCGGTTTCTCTGTCTTAACACAGTTACCGCTGTCCCCATAGTGCTCTCTACTGGGATCATGAAATGACTCAATTTATCAAGTGATGAAATGGTTTTTGCCGCTTGCTCTTAAGAGATAGCATCTCTTGAAGGCATTACTCAACTTATAGCATAATGTTCAGATGTGCACTTCCCTGAGGCATCCTAAAAACTAGAGGATGAACTGAGGGGAACCGAGCTCAGGCTCAGTTCCCCAAGAACCGAACACACCCGAACTTAGCAGATCCGAGTATCGAGCCGAGCCGGCTCGGTACTTTCGCGCGCCCTCGGAATTGAAAACGAGGCAAAACATCATTGTTACGTCTTCGGATCTCGCGAGTTTTAAATTCTATAAGTACTGCCCTCTACGGCAATCCAGCGCCATTTCACAGAAAGGGAAAGGGACACAGAAGGGGTAGCACAGTTCTTGGCAGTCTCTAGTGCAGTTGGGCAGCGTCATAGCTAGAAAAGAAAAAGGAGGGGTAGCAGTGTTCTTCAAAGACTCCAGTGACATTCAGGAGAGCTCCATTGCTCCATTGCTAATTGTCATTGCTGAGATACAAATAATAGGTCTGGCAGGCTTGGTTTAAAAGTGTATGAAAATAATATTGTGACCCGTGAGGTGGTCAAAAATGACTGCAATGTTATTGAGGTTAATAATAATGTAGGGGGGAAAAAAGCAAAAATATGTGAAAAATATGTCTGCATCAGATCCCCTCTCCACTAGGAGTAAAATAGAAAACTATTCAGCCGTTATATAATCTAGAATATAAATATAAATTGAGAAAGGCAATTTGGTATCTGTCTGCATCATAATCAACAACATCATCATTAGCGCCCTCGTCGCCTACAAAAATCTCCCCCTCATCCTCTTCTAATTCCAAAGTAGCATCCTCAATTTCTGTATCACCGGCTACACTCGGGCTGTTCAAGCACACATCAGCAGAACTCCTGAAAGGGCCCTTCTTTATGGGTACACTAACAGAATGCTCACGATTAGACATCCCACTGTAAGATGGACTCTCCACAGGGATTGGTGTCATTTCTGATTCAGAGCAAACATTATCCTCTAATGCCTTACTGTTATCTTGCAGCTCGGCTTTGACGCGTAACAGTAGTTGTGCACCACTTGTAGGCTTGGTAACATTTTTGGATCTGCCACTAATAGAGAAAGGCGAAGGCCTCATTCTCTCTTTGCCACTGCGAGTGTAGAATGGCATGTTGGCAATTTTTTTTTATCGTCAGTTAACTTTTCCTCAGTTACACTTTTTCGCTTCAACACGGTAATTTTTTTTGGGGTGTGTGTTTTTTTGCCTGATTTCAAAAGTCTATGTAGTTTGACATCGCCTTTCCCAGATGACGTACTGGGAACACTACCATCAGGACTGGTGACAGAACCTGGTTGCTGATTCTGCTCATATGTGGACTGCTTTGAATCCATTATGACCCCAAAGCACTTGTAGTGCTAGAAATTGTTTTAGATACTGCTGACAAATATGACTTTTAACAGCCAGAAAAATTAATGCAAAAGAATGGGGGACACCCCAAAAGCACTTGGGAGTGCTAAATATTATTTTTTTAGACTGCTGACAAACAGGACTTTTGACAGCCAGAAAAATTAATGCAAAAGAATGGGGGACACACCAAAGCACTCCTCCTCTCTTCTCTATCAATTGTTATCAGAATTGTAATCAGAATTGTTATCACAATTGTTATCACAGTTGTTATCACAATTGTTATCAGAATTGGATGAAGAATAAGGTATATTCTCTGTCCCTGTTCTAATCAGCCTGTGACTACACCCTGCTCTGTTCCTCTGTCAAATGGCGATGGATTGCTGTGAAGGCGGGTATTTATGGATTTCAAATATCGCGAGAACGGAACCCCGAGATCCGATGACGTTACGATGACGTTCGGCCTCGATTTGGAATCCGAGTGGGCGGGAGAGTACCGAGCCTGCTCGGCTCAGTACTCGGATAGGCAAAGTTCGGATGGGTTCGGTTCTCGGGGAACCGAGCCCGCCCATCTCTAACCAAAACACAAAGTTAATCCAGGTCCAAAACCAAAACCAGAACACGGGGGTCAGTGAATATCTCTACTAAAAACCTACATACTGTATTTATACTATTTTACATCTAATAATTCATTTAGGGATATATATTATCCATTGTTATCACATAGATATTTTTGTATCCACTTGGATCATTTAACAGCCTAGTGATGTTGTTTGTCCTAATACTGAATAGAAGTACTTAACTGGTAAACAGCCCAAATTAAACAACACTCTGCGTATGCGTTGATGTTCCATTGTGAACGCACTATAAAAAGGGATAAGGAAAGTAATGAAGCCTTTAGCTACAGCTTTACGCTGCTGGTAAAAGACATGCCAGCAACGGGCAATATCATTCATGATGGTATTTTTTTTTTGCCATTACTCTCCCAGAATTACACAGTGAGAAACTAAATTCTTTATCACCACTTATAACAGCAATAAAGAACGTTAGTTACCATCTTGACAAATAGACCCCTTTGTCTCTTTACCACAAGCACCAAGCCTTGAAAGTGATAGAAAAAATAGGGAATAGTATAGCAGTGCATAAAATATAACATACTTACCAACCTTTGGTAAGTTAATTCCGGGAGATCCCAGGCAGGGGGCGTGGATGGTGGGCGGGAGGGGCAGGGCACGGTAATATGCCTCATTTTGGCTCCGCCTCCACGACAAAATTACATTTATACTAAATGACGCGATTCATTGCAAATCGCGTCATTTTGAGGAGCAAGATGCCATATGCGGGATATTTGCCTGCTCTCCCGGATTTCGGGAGTCTCCCGAACATTCCGGGAGAGTTGGCAAGTATGAAATATAATAATTACTAATTATAATAAAGAAGAAGAAACGGAAAGAAGAACTCGGTGATACAATGAGAGGGAATACGAAGAGGTAAGAGGAAGTGATGTGGAGACAAAAATAGGGAATCATTTTACTTATACAAATGACACAGGGGTTTCAAAAGTTATTTACTAAGGAAATGTTCCCTTGTCTAGAAGAAATATTTGCAGCTGGAAACATTCCATAAGAAAACATCATAGTTTACAGAACAGACATGTGGTCTCCATTTCCTCATAGCTGGATGTGTTTGTTACACTTACCAGGAGCATTCAGCTTACCTTGTCACCTATAGGAAAATGATCACATTGCTGTTACTGTCAAAGTAATGCTATCAGCACAAAAAAAAAAAGAAACTTGAATTTCTCACAGCTCTACTGCTTTTCTGTAGCTTCCTATCCATTTAAATAACACTCAGCACAGCAAGATGACTAACTAAAAGTGAAGGTTAGATTGGATGAACTGTATAATGCTTTTTTTTTAAAAAAAAAAGTGCATTTTGGCATACACAAACTCTTTTGCTAATAGCCATATGTTGTTTAGATATGATGACACACATATACTGTAGCATACTTTACTAGTTGTGAATGCAATCAAATAAGAAACAGATGGTGATTTCACAAGCAGGCTGGCTGGGGCCTGATTACACATAAAACAGTTATCTGTCAGCATTTGCAAACTATCGCATGTTCCATAGATATTATTACAATAGCTGAAAAAACACATTCACGAGTGACGAAATTTACCAAGTAAGCAGATCATACGGGTCCTGGTTAGATTGAAATTGCAACTTGTTTTGGGGCTTTACAAACTTGCTTTCCAAATTGCTGTGTGTATGAGCTAGCCAAATGTTTCTGGAGTCACACAAACAAACGAAATACAAAGCAACGCCAGACCTAAGTGCAAGATGTTGAAAGTGGACCTGTCTCCTACAAGTAGTGGAGGAATCCGCTTTGTGGGCGGACCCAGCTCACTATCCGTTTGCTAGTAGTTAATGGTGTCACTAAGGCAATATCTGATTAATACCTGGCTTCTGTTCCCTATATACTAGCTCCTAGTAAATTGATCGCATTCTCAAGAATATAATTTCATCCCACAAATGGATGCCTTCACTGTGTTCTAGTGACAGGTCCACTTTAAGGATGTATGAAGGGGAGGGTTGGCCATAGACCTCACTAGGAGTTTTCCTGATAGGTCAGCCGGTTATGGGGTATTAAGTTATTATTATTTCTTTTAAATGTTCTTTTTCCTTGTTTCCATGTTTTTTAAGGAAGGGATTTGGCACTAGTCAGGGCTGGTTTTTGCTTATTGTGGGACCAGCAACCCTATTACATTTGCTGCTACTCCTAACTCCACACTCGCCCCCCAGATGGTGTGTGCATCATGGCACATGAGCACCAATACGGGTTACTTCAGGACTACTGCTATGTTAGTGTTATTGGGTGGGCCCTGTGTGCTTGGCTGGCTGCCACAGAAGGCTCCACAACAGACCAAGCTCCAGCAGTCCATCCTTCAGGAACCGTGGAATTTGGAATTAGTGCAGGAGGCAAGCAGAGAATGTGAGCTCTGTTATACACTTCTAAGGAGAATTTGGACCATAGCAGGGGCTCCTCCATATGTCCAAGTGGCAGAGCTTCACAAGCAGTTCCTAGAGTCAGGGTAAACTCATATGGAAGCAACAGATGCATAGCCTGCAAAACCGTCAATAAAGAAAAGCACTAAACTAATCACTGAATTCACTTCCACCACCAAATAACAGAAACATGACATTAAGTAATAATAAAGTGAAACTATAAGAGTTGTATACCTCTTACAATGCCCATGTGGCCTTCAGTACATCGACCAGACAATAAAGAATCTGAAGATGAGCATTGCAGAGCATCTCAGAAACATAGAAAATACAGTTCAAACACATAGTGTATCAAAGCACTTCAGGAAACATCAAAATCATGATCCCATAGCTATAAAGAAAGTTGTAAAATTTCAGAGAGAAGGGGACTAAATCTTCCAGATCTCAAGAAAAGAAGAAAGATGGATGCACAATGTAGGCACCCTCACACCCAAAGGCCTCAACATACACTTCGACCTGAGGATAGTTCTCTATAAGTTCTAAGAAATAATTCTACGTCCCAGAGTGTCATTAGCACATATTGCAAACACCAAATAATATCTTAATTCTTCAAAACAACATATGACTCCCTCTCAAAGAGAAGGAAGAAATAGAGGGTGGAATAAGAAGAAGATCTCTAGTATGCTCTCAGAATTGTATATAAGTCCCTGGAATGATCTCTATATTGTATATTGGTCACTGGGATGCTCTTGGTATTATAACGACCCATTTGCTGTTTTTTCATGCGCCTTTCAATCAGACACGAGTCATTGTGAATGAGTGTTTGCATATTGACCTCTTCATTCTCTTTGCGGCTCTTCAATGAGCAAGTAGCGTCCTTCCCTTAGCGCTGCGGACGCCTTGTGGCGCCTTATAAATAAATATTAATAATTAATAATTCCCTTATAGTTTATATTTCTAATCACTGTGGACAACTTCAGGAAAGACGAATGACATTTCCTACTAATTCAGATCTAATAAAGAGGTAAATGAGGGCTTTCGGGAAGGATTGATTTGATTTGAAAATGTTCAAAAATAGTGTCTGTATTTCTTATTTAGTTAAAATTGTGGAATGTGGCATGTTTCAGCAGGACCTCTCTGTTTATTTATTTCTCATTAGTATAAGGCAAATTCTTATATATGCTCATTTGCAGGAGTATGATTGTTTTATTGGAAAAAAAACGAGGATTTTTTGAATTGTTGATGCTAGTGTTTACAAGTAATTACAGTTGTATTTAAAAGTATGTGTTTTTTATGTTTGAATGTTTGACAGCCAACCCTGCCCACAAGAAGAGGTACAGAGGGCATTGGGAGGGCGGAATCTCTTCTAGGGGCAGGGTTAGCTTTCAAACATTCAAACATAACAAACAAAATACTTTAAAATATGTATGTTTGGGGTCAAGGCATTCCCACCACCATGACTGGGGCACCCAACAATGTTGGGTGTCTGAGACAGACAGAAGCAATGTGATCTGAGTTTTATACTGTTAGGAATAATTTGGACCTTAATAAGAGGGCTCTGCCATATATCCAAGTGGCAGGACTTCATGCAACAGGAAGCCACTCCTAGAGTCAGGGCAAACTCACATGGTGGCGCAAGTTGCATAGTCTGCAAAAACGGCAATGAAGAAAAGCACTAAACCAATAATCAGATTTACTTCCACCACCAAACAACAGAAACACAACATTAAGGATAAATAAAGTAATAGGAATTGTATACTTCCTACAATGCCCATGTGAACTTCAGTTTGTGGGCTGAACAGTAAGGAATTTGAATATGAGAATTGCAGACAAAGTCAGATAGCAATAGAAGTACAAACACATAGACCGTTGTCTACCCATGGGTTGTTCGATTTCCTACGTATAATTGAGAGGCTTAGTTCATTCCTATATTGTTGCATCCAAGCAGGGAGTAGGCACCACTGGTTAGCCCATTATTTAGCCATTTTTTTTTATAGTAGGCTTAATGTGAAGAGACCTTAATAGCGGCTAAGCTTTATTTTCAGTTTTAAAGGTTTAAATTACACACAACAAAACAGAGGGTCTTAAATCCTGCCTGTCATTTTTGGGAATTGAAATTGGCATAAAGGCGGGCTGTTGTTGTCTCTCCCTGGATAAAGTGCATAGAAAGGAAGAAGACATTATCTTCATTCAAGGAGTCCCTTCTGCCCCTTTGTGTAAAGTTCAATCACTTCTAGGTTTATTTAATTTTGGGCAGGTTTTCTGTCAAACACTGCAACAGGCCACTACAGGCCTCATACTGTAGTTAGATTATCGGAGGAAATCAGATCTGATCCCGGAGTTTGGTCCAAAAACATACGGATAGGTTAATTGGCTGCTAACAAAATTGACCCTAGTCTGTGTCTGTCTGTCTCAGTGTATCTATATGTGTGTGTGTGTGTCTGTGTGTGTCTGTGTGTGTATATTAGGGAATTTAGACTGTAAGCTCCAATGGGGCAGGGACTGATATGACTGAGTTCTTTGTACAGCGCTGCGGAATTAGTGGCGCTATATAAATTAATGATGATGATGATGATGGTTGAGTTTTCCAGCTTGCAGTTAGATTTACATAAGGATGTCTTGGGTTGCAAGGTTTTGAGGCCTATTTAAATGGCCAGTGGTGCACCGCTCATTGGCCCAATGCCTGGCATGAGGCTGTGCTCGTGTCCAACCTTCTGGTTTTGGAACATTTTCCCCTTATTGTGGACATAGAGCTTTGGGTTTCGAGATTATGTGGGTGCCACATTATTTTTTTGGAGCAACAATCTGGGTGTTTTTTCAATCGATCAACAAACAGAGCGCATAGTCCCCACCCGCAATTGCGCTGCTAAGGTCTTACATTGCCTGGAAAATGATATCCCCTTCAATGTGCAGCATGTCCCGGGGGTAGACAATAGCCTGGCCGACTCTCTATGACGCTTTCAGTGGCATAAGCATATTGGGCAGCGTAGCAGCAATGGATTCAATTATTGCTTTCTCAAGATCATTGGGATAGAGGTCACAGTGACAAAATGCTCGCTTTTATGTCCCAACATAAGGCGGGTACCTCGAAGGTATCCATGCCTGGTATGCTAGTGAGAATTTTATTTATGGTGCAATTAAATGGAGAAGAGGATCTAACAAAGAGCATCTTGATCTGCAAGGTCCTTAGAGGTTGGGCGCATGACAGACCTGTTCCCCAGGATTATAGGAGGCCTTTACACTTTCATTTGTTGCACCCTTTAGTTGATTCCCTTAAGTGTGTTATCTTTGATAGTTACGGGTTACTTTTGTTTAGCACTGCCTTTGTTTTGGCCTTTTGCGATGCATTTAGGATCTGCGAATTAGTGGCACAATCTAAGCAAAATGCAGGCTTGAGTTTGATAGCTCGACATGTGCTGATTCATGAGGCCCATTTATCTTGTAAAATAGCCAGGTCTAAGACTGATCAAGTGTAAGGGTTGCCGGATTAACATTTCACCTCTATTTGAGAAGACAATATGCCCAGTGGCTTTGGCCAGACAGTTCACAGGGGTTAGACTCTCCGTACGTGAATTATTCTTGGTGCATCTTGATGGTTTCTCTCTTGCAAAATACCAATTCAATGCAATATTTAAGAGAACACTAAAGTCTCTGGGTTTATATCTGTCTATATGCCACCCACTATGTTCGAACTGGGGCGGCTACGTCCGCTGCCTTGGCTGGTTCTTCCGTTGCCGCTATTAAATTCCTAGGCAAATATAAGTCTGAAGCCTACAAAAATATACACTAGACCAAATAAATAACTGGCTATTTCTAAACCCTCGGTAACCCAGGGCTTAGCTGCTTATCGCTTTTAGCAAAGACAGTTTTTCCTGTTTCTCCTTTGATCAAGGCCTGATTAGCTATTGTGTCTCCAGGGTTTTCAGTTTTTTTATCCTTCATATGGGTTACCGTCCCCCGCCCCCTCCCCTATCCCTTGTTCAGATTCAGTCAGCAGATGGCCTGCTTTGATTATACTTGATTTCCCTCAAGATCACACTGACGTTGGATAATTTTGTTTGCAGGTATTCCGAAGCGGAAGATACAAATTTGGGTGGTTAGCCACTCCTATGTGTTCAGGGTGTCCTCCTCCCCCTGACCTGTAGACATGCATTGGTTGGGTAGAAGGGGTCTCTGTTGGCCGGCTTTTCTTACCTTTTTGAATCGGGAAATCGTAAAATGGTGCCCTCCAGACATAATGGTAATACATCTGTGTGGGAATCATTTGGGAAAGGGAAAATCACTATATCTCATTAACAGAATTAGAGAAGATTTCAGGACGGTAAAGTCTAGATGGCCGGCCATTCATTTGTTCTGGTCTGAAGTTGTTCCACACATCCTTTGGAAAAGGATGTGTGGAAAATGTCTTTAAATGAACTGTGACCTAGTTTTTGCCAAGTTAATACGGGTCCAAGTCGTTATTTCATATTTACAGTGCTAAATTATAATTGTGGAGGGTATTTTTAAGGGGGAAAGGGTGCATCAACGATAAGCAGTTTATCTGCACTCTACCTTCATCAGAGTTAGCCCTAATTTGCAGAGACAGTCCCAGGTCAGTTGTCGCTATGGTATACTGAAGTAAAAATACAAGCATTTCATAAGTGTCAAAGGCTTTTATTGACAATTACATTATGTTTATGCAAAGAGTCAATATTTGCAGTGTTGAATAAATACCAATGTAAAGTAATTAAATGTAAAAATTAATTAAAAAATCAAAAGAGGGTCTCTTATCCAATTGCAATTTAATAACTATATAAATAAAACATATCAATCAATAACAATACATATAAATCCTAATGTCGAAGTCGTATAATTGGATGAACATGAGTATATTGGTTAATATTGTGGCATACACGTGGCATACTGCGATCGCACGGTAAAATACGTACGTACACACTCGCATTACAACATTTAGTTATTTATATAATTCATATTCATATTGAATCTATTCTAAGTGATTTATGAGCAGATAGCATTTAGTTTATTATTAGTTTATATATTATGATTATATGTACACCTCAGTGTTATTTAAGGTTCAGGTTAAAGGAAATGTGTCATGTCTGATATCATATTAATCCCCTTTACATCAGCAGCTGTCCGGTGCATTCGGCAAAGATATCGCACATTGCATACTCTAGTTATTGATGTTAGGGAATAAACCTTTAATATGATGCTGACTATAAAATGCTAATAGACTAGTTGTAACTGGAGTCGTGGCGGGAACAAAGGAGCACATCCCCTGGAGAGATGACCCCCACCTTTGGATTCTTTAGTTTGAACTAGCCTATGACCTGTTTACCCTGGACCCACCCGAAGTCTGGACCTATAGAAGCAAGCCACCTCATCTGCATTGTTCACTCTGTAACACTGAATGTATATATATCATAGCTGCGCTCCTACTAGCTTCAGTCTACTCTGACCACAGTATTCAAAGGTGAACTACTGTTCACTGGTACCCGTGGGAACGCAGTGTGAGCACATGCGAATGCAGCGGTATGTATGTATCTTTTGGTATTGGCTGTACTGTAATGTATTATATTATAATCATGTATTGAACTGTTAACTTTTACATCTGCTAAAATAAATCACTTAATTCTTCCAATAGAAAGTAAAGTGCGAGTGCACCTTACCAAGGTCCAGTTAATGGCCAACCCTTCAGAGGGACATTTATTTTAGCATGTATGCAAAATCTTCACGGCCATAATAAATAAAGAGTTACCGTCTTGGTAGCGATAGCAGGTATGTGCACTACTTGAATCCTCCATTAATAGGACACGGACCACAAACACTAGAGTTCCATCTGGAATAATGATGTTTAAAAAAGAAGCTGGTTCGAAGCACCTGAAGTCTGTCTGTCCCTGATGTTTTTCCTGGAGAGAAGTGGCTTCTTTGCTGACCTTCTTGACACCAGGCCATCCTCCAAAAGTATTTGCCTCACTGTGCGTGAAGATGTACTCACACTTGCCTGCTGCCATTTCTGAGCAAGCTCTGCACTGGTGGTGACCCGATCCCACAGCTGAATCAACTTTAGGAGACGGTCCTGGCGCTTGCTGGATGTTCTTGAATGCCCTGAAGCCTTCTTCACAAATATTGAACCTCTCTCCTTAATGTTCTTGATGATCCGATAAATTATTGATTTAGGTGCAATCTTACTAGCAGCAATATCCTTGCCTGTGAAGCCCTTTTTGTGCAAACCAATGATGACTACACATGTTTCCTTGCAGCTAACCATGGTTAATAGAGGAAGAACAATCATTTCAAGCACCACCCTCCTTTTAAAGCTTCCAGTCTGTTATTCTAAATCAATTAGCATGACAACACTCTCACCTTTGTTAACGAGAGAATCACTGACCTGATGCCAGCTGGTCCTTTTGTGGCAGGGCTGAAATGCAGTTGAAATGTTGTTTTTTGGATAAAGTTCTTTACAATGGCAAAGAGGGACTTTGAAATTAATTTCAGTTCATCTGATCACTTTTCATGACATTCTGGAGTATATGCAAATTGCCATCATAAAAACTGAGGCAGCAGACTTTGTGAAAAATAATATTTGTGTCATTCTCAAAACTTTTGGCCATGACTGTAATCAAGGAAATGTCCGTATTCCTCATTATTGACATATTGCACAATCATTGTTTTTAGCTATGTATCTTTATGTCGTTTTTTATATTTTTACTGAGGTTTATAATTTAACATTCATTGTCGAGGAGGATTTCAATTTTAAAAACATTGCACTCTAAATAAATTGATTAAAATTGTCATCCTGGGAGTTCTAGTGCACTCAGGGCCAGTGCTAGCATTTCTAGCATCCCCCCTGCAAAAATTAAATGTGTGCCCTTCTCTTTTATAAATTATTTGTTCATTCAATAATCCTTTTCTTCTCTTAATGCAAATTATATAACATACTTTAATAAAGAGAGTAATACAAATATATACATTAAACGGCAAACATGTATTGTTGTATGAATAATATAAATGAAGAGTATGTATTCTTTGTAATAAAATTCCAAATTGTTTGCAAATTAGTTTGGTGGGAAGCATAGAAGAGAAAAAAATGTTCCCTCCATAACACTGTGCCCTCCTTCATCACACTTTTGCCCCTTCATCACACTGTGGCCCCCCTCATCATACTGTGCCCCTTCATCGTCACACATTTCCCCTTATCATCACACTGTGCCCCCTTCATCTCATTGTGCCCTCTTTCATCACATTCTGTGCTTCTTCATCACACTGTGCTTTCTTCTTCATCACACCATGCCCCCTCCATCACACTGTGCCCCCTTCAGCATACTGTGAGCCCTCCTTCATCACACTTTTGCCCCATCATCACACTGTATGATTCCTTCATCACCCTGTTATAGCTTAATCACACTGTGCCCCCTCATTCATCACACTGTGACCTCCTTCATCACACTGTGTCCTCATTCATCATACCATGCCTCCTCTTTCATCATGCTGTGTCTCTCCTTCATCACAGTGTTCCTCCTTCATCACATTGTGCCCCCTCATTCATCACACTGTGACCTCCTTCATCACACTGTGTCCTCATTCATCATACCATGCCTCCTCTTTATTCATGCTGTGTCTCTCTTTCATCACACTGTTCCTCCTTCATCACATTGTGCCCCCTCCTTCATCACACTGTGACCTCCTTCATCAAACTGTGCCTTCCTTCATCACACCATGCCTCCTCTTTCATCATGCTGTGTCTCTCCTTCATCACACTGTTCCTCCTTCATCACATTGTGCCCCCTCATTCATCACACTGTGACCTCCTTCATCACACTGTGTCCTCATTCATCATACCATGCCTCCTCTTTAATCATGCTGTGTCTCTCCTTCATCACACTGTTCCTCCTTCATCACATTGTGCCCCCTCCTTCATCACACTGTTCCTCCTTCATCACATTGTGCCCCCTCCTTCATCACACTGTGTCCTGCTTCATTTTACCATGCTTCCTCTTTCATCATGCTGTGTCCCTCCTTCATCACACTGTTCCCACTTCATCACACTGTGCCCCTCTCCTTCACCATACTGTGACCTCCTTCATCACATTGTGCCCCTTCCTTCATCACAGTGTGCCTCATACTTCATTACACAGGGCCCCTCCTTCATCATAGTGTGTCCTCTACTTCATCACACTATGCCCCTTCTTTGATAACATGTGCCCTCTTTCATCACACTTTTTTTCATTCATCGCACTGTACCCCCCTTATCACCCTTTTCCCCCTCCTTCATCACACTGTGCCCCTTTATCATGCTCTCCTGCTCTGTTCTTTACTTACCTTTCTATGACTTTATTTTTTTCTGTTTTTTTCTCTCGTGAAGATGTCACGCTCGATAGTCAGTGAGAAGGGAGCAGGGAGGAGGGAGCCGCCGCAGCTGGATGCAGCAAGTAGTTTCTTGACTGGGCCAGTGGACAAGAGGAGAAGGCAGGTAGAGCAGAACGTCTCTCAGTCATAGCGCCCCCCCACCTTGCTTACCTTGCTTACTGCGTTTCGCCAGCCTTGAGTGCACTAAGGTCTATCTAGACAGCACAGGACATGACATGTTTAGATACATCTGCTCAGCAGCAAAGTTTCACTCACTTTTACAATGTTTCAGCTATATATGTGTCATGAACACGCTCCCAGCTGCCGTGACTTTGGGAGTGTTTGCTGTATGAGGTCACAGGATTCCAGCCCGCATTCTCTCTCTACCTATCACACAGGTTATAGACCTACTGAATTGCTCCCAAACTGCGCTCACACCTCACACACTTCAGGTTTGCCACCACCTATTGAATATGGGCAATAGAACCCCAATATAGTGTCCCACACTGGCACACAAGGCTTCTAGTTATCCACAGACTAGCAAGACCCACACCAGCAAGCAAAGGGTTATCTCCTTACGCCTCCAGACTGTTACACAAATGTAAATGCAAGCACACACAGCTTGTTAATCAAATGTATCAAAAATAACTAACTGCCATTCAAAGGTTTAACTTGGTTGAGCTATTTCTTCTTAACAGGCTAATGGTTAGCGTATCAAGGACACAACATATTAAATTCTAGATTTAATATACAAAAGTACAGGGCATGCAGATATAAAAAATAATAATGAACAATTAATAGATTGAGATAACATACACAAGTAAAACAGTTTAAATAAAAAGCATTAGATTCAGAGTGTCACTTACATGAATGGCATACTCTGTGCACTGGGAAATTGGCAAGGAAGATGGACAGCTTATCAATGTGAATTGATTTCCCAAAAAGTCTGACAATTTGCTATACCTGGTCTCAGCCTTTTAAGGACACTTCCACACAACTTTCTACCACCAGGGGGTTGTGGCCTGTGACACTTTTTTCAATCACCATTTGCATGTTGCCTGATTTACTAACCAATTCTACTATTTGACCTAACATTTATGTAAAGCGTCACCCAGAAACAATTTTATCATTAATAAATCCCCTATGACTTTGATCATCTTTTGATACCAAACATGATGAAATTTTGACACTGTGACATATCTTTTCCAAAGATATGTGATTTTAGTTGTTTCCGGATACCACCCATACCTGTCATTCACAAGCCTGGTGTGATTTCAGCTGCTCAGTATGGAGTGACACCCAGATTCCACAAATTATGAAGTATGAAGGCATTTTCCTTGGAAGCTCATATTTCTATATACCTGTATAGGCTTTCAAAATGCTGCCTTGGGCTGCAAGGATGTCCAGCTGTGATCGTCCCCACAATGTCTATTCAGGAGTCCAAAAACTAACTTGTGGCAGGATTTATCTGACAGCAAGAGCCCTTTGAAGCTGCTATAGGTGAAACTCGTATCTTCTCACACTGGAATGTGCAAAGCCATCAAATACATTTACATCAGACTTTCTGTCCTCACATTTTACACTTTAGTAGCTGAACTTATCAATGGATTCATTTGATATAACATATTTACACTGCAGTTATGCCTTATAAATAACAGTATGTTCTCTATGTTCATGACAATATGCACTTTCTCTCTTTGAATAAATCTGAAATGTTGTCTATCTTTACTACAAGTATATACAATATAAGATCTAAAGTAGATATTGCTGTTCTCCCATAGCACCTTAACATCAACATGTTATGTTGGATCTATGCACCATAGTGAACAGCACTATGACGATTGTTCCCCTTTGTTCCTTTTGTCTCTCATTATCCTCTCATTTTAGAATGTAAGCTCTCAACCTTATGTCTCATGTCTGTACATTATGTCTCATGTCTGCCCACTCTCTGTCCTTGTTTTGTCTTATGCTGTATTGTTTTTGTATGCCATGCGATTTGTTCTGATAATTGCATCCATGCATTTATTATTCTGCTCACCTGTACCCATTGTTCTTCTCTGAATGTACTTATGTACTTTTGTTGTATGTTGTAACCTCCTTTGTACGGCGCTGCGGAAATCTTGTGGCATCTTATAAATAAAAGATAATAAATAATTATAGGACATTTTTTCAGCAGCACATATAATTGAGGGTAAAAAACATATTGAAAAGTCATAAAATCTTTGCAGGCATGATTTCATTTTGAACAGAACACCACTGCCTTTAAATCATAGTGAGTATCGAACCACAGCCAATGCCATTCATAAACAAGCTGCCAGCATGATGGAATAATTGGCTGTTATTGATGTGACTGAAGCACGTAGTGTTTAATCAATGTCTGCAGCGTATCTGCTTTAAGAATGATGGGATTTAAAGGACGGGAAGCATGCACAGATGTTGTATGCTTGTTAGTCTATTATGTTTTGTTGTACAAGTGAGGGATATTCTAAGTCGTTAATTGTTACTTTGAAAGTCCACTCCTGAGTGTCAGGAGATTAATTTGACTAATACCCCATTCATACTGCACCAAAAACCCGGGTTTTTGCAGGGGCACACTGAAAAACCCGGGTCTTGGTGCAGTATGAATAGTCCAACCCCAAAATCCCGGGTCTAAAATCCCAGGGATTTTGCGAGGGGTAATTCCCGGGTCTCACCATTCATACTGTAAAAAAAAAAATGTCAATGTAAAAAAAAATGATTTTAATTAATAAAAAATACATAACAAATGTTTACTTTACTTATTTTCAGCCAGCGGTGTCTCCGGTGCGTTGCCGGCTGTCAGGGGGACCTCTGGGTACTAAAATGACATCATTTCTAATGGACGGGAATCTTCTTATCTATACTGCCCTGTGCCCCGGCAATATCCCGGGTTAACAACCCGGGATATTGCCGCGGCGGCAGTATGAAAGTGATATTATTAAGTCAATCTCCTTAATAGTCAAGGATTAATATTACCCTGATTCCCATGTTTATTTCAACATTAAAATCAACACCTGTTAGTGAATAAGCAACATTCTACGTGAATTATAAATCACTCAAACACATTACTAAGGATCTGTTTGGCAATATAGATGGATATATACAATTATTGGTGCTTTTGAAAATGCCACACATCACCAGCGTTTTTCACCTCCAAGTAGCATAATTTACTATCCAGCAGTTTCCTAGGTGTAAACTCAATCCACCAGTGATGTGTGGTGATGCATGTTGGTTTCAAAACTCCAAAACCACCAGCCTTTTTATGTAAAAAGACCATGGGGTAAATGTATCAAGTTGAGAGTTTTTCGGCGGGTTTGAAAAGTGGAGATGTTGCCTATAGCAACCAATCAGATTCTAGCTGTCATTTTGTAGAATGTACTAAATAAATAATAGCTAGAATCTGATTGGTTTTTCAAACCCGCCGGAAACCTCTCAGCTTGATACATTTACCCCATGTGTGCTTCATTACGTCATGGGTCATTTAAGAGAAGAAGGCAAGCTGGCGGAGGCAGCGTGATGTGAAGTGTGGGCAATGCTCTGCTCAGAAACCTTGGCATTCGTGTGGATGTTACTTTGACATGTACCACCTACCTAAACATTGCTGCAGACCAAGTACACCCCTTCATAGCAACATTGTTCCCAGATGGCAGAGGCCTCTTTCAGCAGAATAATGCGCCCTGCCACACTGCAAAAATTATCCAAGAGTGGTTTAAGGAACATGACAAAGAGTTCAAGGTGTTGACTTGGCCTCCAAATTCCCCAGATCTCAATCCAATCGAGTGTTTGTGGGATGTGCTGGAAAAAAAAGTCATGGAGGCCCCACCTAGCAACTTACAGGACTTAAAGGGTCATCTACTAACGTCTTTGTACCAGGTACCACAGGACATCTTCAGAGGTCTTGTGGAGTCCATGCCTCGATGGGTCAGAGCTGTTTTGGCAGCACGACGGGGACCTACACAATATTAGGCAGGTTGTTTTAATGTTGTGGCTGATCAGTGTATATATATTCAAGCACACATTGCTACATATCAGTGGTGGAACTACCATTGGTACAGCAGGTGTGGTGCACCAGAGCCCATGGAGGTAATGGGGCCCACTACACAGGGAACTAGCGAGCTGTGGGCCCCAGTTCCCGCTTCCCTGCACCAAGGCCCACAGCTCACTAGTTCCGACTCTGATGCATATATATCTAATATATAAATGTCTAGTGGCGTGTGTTAGTCTGTCTGTCTGCAGCGCCACCTGCTGGGCGGAGTTATACACTGACCTACTAAATTCTTAGTGTGTGTGGGGAAAAAAATTCAGAAAGGGCTGAAATTTGGTATACTAAGATGTTTTTAATTTGTTAATTTAATTTGTTAATTGTTAAAAGTGTTTATAAAGATTTAAAAAAAAGATATATATATTTCTTGAAGGAGAAGTGACAATTGGGAGTGGTTGGTGGTTGCCGGGGGTGACAGTGGGGAGCGGTTGGTGGTTGAGGCCTGGGCTATGGCCCAAATGCATGACAAGAACCTTTTTAACACCTTAAGTAGCTTGATTTGACTAGAATGCATGAGTATCATGCACGGGTTAACTTGTATGTATATATATATATATATATATATATATGCAACAAAAAAACAAGCAGGGCGCCTCTCAGTGATATATCAAATATACAACGTGGAATAGAGCAATACCATGCGTACCGTGAGGTAAACAATGATGTGTCTTGTAGGAGATAGTGGAGTAGTCTTAGCTGTACTTGTAGTCCTCCAGATCTCCACCGATCAGTACCAAAATGTAGAAAAAACAACCATAGTATAACTCTGTATTATTATAGTGAGGGCAATATCCCCAAAATCCTATGGGGTGTGTGGGATTGGTATCCCAAGGTTATACATTAGATGACACCCATATAAGTGCAATAAAAGATTTCTAAATCAGCGTACCAGATGTCATGGAGTATCCCACTTCTGGAGAATATTAAAACATGTGCAACACCAATGACTTCACAGTCACAACAAGATTTAAAAAGCTGTTTCCACTCAGCAAACAGACAGGGTGTAACTGAAAGTCTAAAAAATATATATATATAATCCTGTACATACAAAAGACACATTTATATAAACTTATTACGTTTCGATATAACTAATACTGAGCTTTACTCTTTTATTCACAAACGTTCTATCTCTTTAATTTTAATTATAGCAATTGTTATTGGGGCTAAGTAATCATACAGATTATCGAATAGTTAATCAGTAATTAAGATATAGCAATAGATATTTCAAGCAATAGTTTAAGCAATAATTATTAAATAACACTACTAAACAAATTTTTAAATATTCTCTGCCTTTGGCATTTGAATATGTGTTTTTATCTAATTTAGGGATGCTGAATTCAGTGGAAAAATCAGATTATCTCTATAATGTCACATTTATTAGCTACACAGAAAGAACAAAAGCACTGATAACTATATCTGAAAAAAGTAAGATAAGTGAAAATTTCAAATAATGTAGAATTGAAATATTCTCATCGTAATCATTTATAAAATACTAATAAAACTACAGAAATGCTTAAAAACTACAGAAACTACAATTCAAAAACTCATAACAATCTAAATGAGCCACAATTAATTGTTAATAAAAGATAAAATGTAAAGTCACTTTGCTTTAGGCAAATAGGATGTTGGCGCTTTCTGTTTGCACAGTGTCTCATTGGTCTCTCTAAAGAGGAATCAACAGTAGTCCTCCATCATTGCAGGGGTCCAGCTTCCTTGGTAGCGATGCCCCACTGTTCATCATTTACCCAGGTTTTCAGGGAAAAGGTCTAGATGAGAACATTAACAGTGAATTTTAAGTGATATTCTACACATATTCCCCTCCCCATTCTACCCATGAAATCATAGGTTGTAGTAAGGGTCCTCTGCACTTGAAGATGAATTGCATGTTGCTATGTTCACTGGTGTATAGTCCAGTTCTGTGCATGAACGTTTTTATGCAAAATACAGAACTATCGGCATTTATATTCCTTAATAAATTTCCCACCTTATATTTACAGGATCAAATCACCAACTTGAAAAGCAGACTGTACAGCAGGAATCTGCTGAAGAATGTGTGGATGCACCTGCAGAGGGAAAGGAAGACACTATGATCAATCTTGAATTTGTGTACGTTGACTTTTCCCCAAATGCGCCTGCAGAAGGCCTGGTATGAGAACACTCCTCCCCACCACATGACCTTCTAATCGACATGGCAGCTGCTGAAGCCGATTTTAGAAAAGCCCAAAACCATGCAGACCCAAAGTGAACAGATGATTCAAATTAATAAATAAATTAAAAGGGCAGTAAAATAGCTAACTATACAAACCACTCCCCACGATAGGCATACAAATGCCCTGGAAAGCATCGATAATAGGTTCACACAGATGACCGTGGCATTAGATGCTTTCACAGCTTCAGACAGGAAGCTTAAATCTAATGTAAAAAAGTAGATTTACAATTACACCAAGATTTGCTTTCACGCTGGTTTGCCTCCATTTCAACTGAAGGCCGTACGGCCAGAACACCATCCACTTCTGCCACGACTAATCCAACAAGGCATAACGTACACACTAGGGGTGGCAGAGAAAGAGGCTTCAGTTGTAAAAGCACAGAAGAGCCAATCTCTAAAATAAAATAAGAGAAGTATTATATTATCTTATTGAACAACATATGTTTCTACAATTATTTTCTATGCATTATCTAATATATATAAGCCTAGTGGCGTGTGTTAGTCTGGGTGTGGAAAAAAAAACCAAGCTGCAGCGCCACCTGCTGGGCGGAGTTATACACTGACCTACTAAATTCTTAGCATTATCTAATATATATAAAAGTAAAAGCCTAGCGACGTGTGTTAGTGTGTGTCTGTGTGTGTGTGTGTGTGTGTAAAAACTATTTTCTCAGAAAGGGCTCATCCAATTGACCTGAAATTTGGTATACTGACATCATTTGACAAAAAAATTAGAATAGTGAAGTCAGTTAACTTCCATCATCCCCCCTTCCCCCGTGGGAGAAGTAGTAAACGCTAAATTTCCGAGTTGAGGGGTCAAACTCATTTTCGTGAGGTAATTTTACCTCATGAACACACATTAAAAAGGGCGCTTGCATCGGGAAGTAACGCTCTTCCCCTGAGGAGGCCTGGGCTAGGCCCAAATGCATGACAAAAACCTTTTTAAAACCTTAAGCAGCTTGATTTGACTAGAATGTATGAGTATCATGCACGGGTTAACTTGTTAATAATAACATTTTAACATAAGCATTACAAATTCATCTTTTTCTGTCTTCTGTTAACCATAACTATTTTATGCTACATCTCCTTTAGCAATTGTTTACTTAATAGTATTGTGGTTTTCGTTCAAGGACAATTAGAGAGACCAATAATATTTTTTGGGGGTAATAATGATGGTAAGAGCAGACAGACTTCCACACTGTTCATCGCTACTGCTATAGGTAAAGCCCTATATTGATTGAAAGCCAAATTATGCAGTAGACAGCAAGATGTTGTATCATGGAGAGCTTTGGATTTAGGAAAAATTATTTTAATTAAAATAATTATTTTTCTACTGGAGATAGGCTGCATCCCAATAGGGAAGATACAACTAAGGTAAAAGCTGGTTAGATTTTAGAATCACCATGCGCCTCAACGCACCTGTAGGGGAGAAGACCGGGCAATGCATAGAAGTAAAATAAAACTATATGCAGTGTTCACTTATTAGCGTGCTCATATGAGTCATGTTACTGAGCACAGTAATGGATACACGTGTCTGGTCCCTTATGTGTGGCCATAATTATATGTCATGAAAAATGCATAGCAAAATCAATATACATATTGGCAGATTTTTCAATGGTACGTGCACGAGTACTGGCAATTAGTTTTTCCAAAAGGACAAAAAGTTTCTTTTAAAGTCATGTCAAGAATATATTGCTCTTCTTGGAACCAAATGACCTCTCTCATTTCTGAGGCAAGACACATCAATATTAAAAATGTGAATAATTTAAAGTGTGTCTTGTTAATCAATGTGTAGCACAGTTACTTGTTGAGTGACATGCAAGCAATCATGGGGTTCACCTTCACAATGGAGGGGTAAGAGGTACAGAGTTAAACACAGGACATCTGGCAATAATAATTAATAATAATGATTAAAGCAAAACAATTCCACATTTAGTAAGTCTTGCATTTGACAAGAGTTGAGTTTTTCGCAATAGTGCAGCTACTGCATGTCGTACAGCAACAATAACTTGTGATCCTAGATTAAGGATAGATTAAACTTTTAAAGCTATGGCAGCAACATATATTGGTCGCAGACAAGGAGTTAAACTAGCTCCCACAGGATCTAGTGAGATATTGTAATATGCAACTAGGTAGTTGTTATCTCCGTGCTGTTAAGGGGGCAGTTGGAGAATACCTTAAGGCTACAATATGTAAGCCTTACTTATTAACATTGAAGAGGCGGCGCCTCTTACACCTGCCCCCTTAACTGTAGAAAGATTACTGTCGGCATGCACAGTACGTCATTCTGTGCTGCCGCCTTCTTCACTAATCGCATTTCCTCGGAATCAGTATAGTAAACGGTCATTGTGAAGAATAAGTCACGCTCCTCAATATTTGTACTAAAGATGTTGTCGTCATTCGTCGCCGTTGTCAGCATCGGGTATTAGTACCCAACCCACATCCTGATTGTATTATAAAGTGAAGCAGAATAAAAAGCAGTTAAGTGATTAGGAAATACAGTGAGTGATTCACATATCACAAGTCTTGTATTTCTGACTTTCAAAAATAATTTACTGACCTTATGCTGCAATTTTTACATCGTATGCTGAAAACTTAAAAATAATGAATACAAATCAGTAATAGAAACATCAAAATAATTAAATTATGAAATCCCCACCGATAACATCTATTAGGATCAAGCTAAATACTGATGAGGCTTTGCACAAGAATTAATACAATATAAAGTATATGTAATAAAAAATGAGCGTAGAGGGATATCAGAAGAATTATGGGGCATTCTTACCTCTTTGTTTTTAATCTATATTACATAGTTTTTCTATACACTTTTTATATTTTGGTGTGGGATATATAGAACTATACTATCTAGAATGGTTAATTTTAACTTGTGATATAGAGATTAATTTTACAGTACTAACAATTGAAAAAATATTTTTCTGCATGCTCATATAAATAGTATATAGACAGAATGTGCCTCTATTATTAAATATGAATGTGCACCTTCTCTTACCTTCTCTATTTTTGCCTTGATTTTGATTTCTTGCATCCTATTTAAATCTCAAACAGAATGATGCTGCTGTTTCTTAAAAGTTCAAAGCCATGGAGCTCTGTATGAAGTAACTGGATATGGATGTCCGGAGCGGCGTGTCACAGATTCCTGGGTTTTGTAGGTTGGTTGGTGAGGAAAAAGAGAATGATATGTTAGCTGCTAAGAGGTATGAACTAGGGTTGTTCACTCACTGACCCCGTATTTTGGTTTTGGTTTTGGATCTGTTTTACCTTGGTATTGCCAAAACCATCCTCACATGTTTTGGTTTTCAGTTCCTACATTATTATTAACCTCAATAACATTAATTTCCAGTCATTTCCAGTCAATTTTCTCCACCTCACAGGTCACAATGTTATTTTCATCCAGTTTAATCCAAAGACTGCAGAAAGCTGGCTGGTTACTAAGCAATAGAGCAATGGCACAAACACACGGATGGGATTGTCCTTGGGCCCTCCCACCCAGCCTTATGTTGAATCTTAAATAGGACATGCACACTTTAACAAACCAAGCACTTCAGCGACAAGGAGTGCCACTTTGATGCTGATGTGCTTGGTTTGTTTGGGCCCTCACAAAACAAGCTAACAATGGGCTCAAGGCAGCTAAGCTAACAGTGCTTTCAATTAACTCTACAGTGGTAAGATGTTGTTGTCATCATCCTCACCCTCATCAGTGTGTACATCATCCTCACACAATATTAATTCATCCCAGCTGGAATCAACCATTACAGAAGTCTCTGTACTTTGATGTAATTGCCGGTAAAGGCCTTCCTCATGGAATTTGTAGTTCATTTTGATGAACATCATCTTTTCCTCATTTTTAGGAAGTTGCCTCTTACCCCGATCACTGACAAGATTCCTGGCTGTGCTGGAAATTGTTTCTGAGTAAACACTGGAGGGTGGTCAGCTTAGGAATTGCAAAGCGAGTTTGTACATGGATCTCCAAATTGCCTTTTTTTCCTCCCAGTATGTAAAGGGACTGTCTGATGTGTCTACTTGTACACTATTATTAAAATAATCCTCCACCTTTCTTTGAATGTTGATAGTAGGATCAGGTGGAGTTACTGCAGAGGTGTCACAAATTTTTGGCAATTCTTTTAGGTCAGACCAGGGGGTAAATGTATCAAGCTGAGAGTTTTCTGGCGGGTTTGAAAAACCAATCAGATTCTAGCTATCATTTATTTAGTACATTCTACAAAAGGATAGCTAGAATCTGATTGGTTGCTATAGGCAACATCTCCACTTTTTCAAACCTGCCGGAAAACTCTCAGCTTGATACATTAACCCCCAGATGTCAAAATGTTGTGCTGACTCACGTGCATCACCACTGGGTCTCTTGGGAAAGCTAAGTTTTTTCCTAGCAGCAGTTGCCTGAGAAAATGAAGGAGGAGATGTCATTGTGTCATGAACCACTTGAGCTGTCAACTTGCTCACCAGGAGCTCATTGCATATCTAGAGATCTGGGTCAGTTGGAAAGAAAGAGAAGACATAGCTCTTAAACCTAGGATCAAAATGTAGTGATCCGATTTCAAGATGTTGATAACTTTTGGATCCTGGCGAAGTACTTAATCTACAAGTCTGACATTCTTAGCGTAATTGCTTTGTTTCACTTCCTTCTTCAATTTTTCAAGTCTAATTAGGGGAATCATTTGACTGGGTGAAGAAGGGTTTTCCGGCTCAGACAAACCCGACACAGTAGAGAGCGACAAAAATATACCGATGACAACAACAGCGGTCATGTACAAATTGGCGGCTTTAAAACGGCAATGGCTGGACCCACAGCCTGGATTACATTATACATGCTGTGTGTCCAGCCATTGCCTCATTGTCAGATCCGAGGAAGCAGGAGAGTACCGAGCTGGTGTGGCTCAGTACTCGGATTTACAAAGTTCAGGAGGGCTTGGTTTTCTAAAAACCGAGTTTGCGCATCTCTAGTATGAACCATATGATTTAATTAACATTTTATGAGCAGTAATAGAAGAACATACAGTATATATAGTACTTTATATGATGAAATGGCTAGCAAGTGGTGTCCAAATTAGAGACAGTGAAGTCGTGCAGGAGTGTGGTGCATTGTTGCAACACTTTACGCTGCCTTATTGCAGTTCTGTCTCCTCCACCCTAGAAATATTGCCAGAATACAGAATATGCCCCTTTCTTACCCATGATGCTACCAAAACTCTTATCCATTCTCTCATCTCCCACCTTGACTACTGCAACCCCTGCTCTCTGACTTTCCCCTTACCCATCTATCCGCACTTCAATTCATCCTAAATGCCGCTGCAAGACTGATTTTCCTCTCCCACAGCCCCATATGTGCTGCATTGCTTTTCAGATCTCTACACTGGCTCCCTGTGTCCTATGGAATCCAATTCCAATTACTCAACCTTACCTACAAAGCCCTCAACAACACCACCCCTTCATACATCTCAAATATCCTATCAAAATATATGTCCTCTTAAAGGTACCTTTGAAATGCGTGTCACTTCATCTCTGGTAACCACCTGTCATTCCTGCCTGCAAGACTTCTCCTGTGCTGCTACCCACTTATGGAATTCCCTACCAATCAGACTATCTCACATCCTTCAAATCTTTAGATACGCTCTGAAATCCCATCTCTTTATTAGAGCTTAACCTACTCCCACCAATATTATATACATTAATGTGCCCTCACAACTGTCCCAATCTCCACTGTAAGCTACACTATGATGATGCTAATAATAATAATAATAACAATAATAATCATCATCTTTTACTAACATAAACAATAAGTCATAACTTAAGAGGATGATAAGAGTATCAACTGTTAGGCAGTTTAAAGACAAAAGGAAGAGAGAGAAAGAAGGTGAAATATATGAGGATGGGAGAGTGAAGTTGGGAGAGTATAGGAAAATATTATGTCAATTAGTGGATTTGTGTAGTAGTCATAAAGAAAGGTGAGAAATGTTGAGTAGTTGGATAAATAAAGTTTAAGATTGTCGGTATCAGATTGCATAGATAATGGATATGGAGGTGGAGTATAAAACAATATGACTAATTGGAATGAAAAAACTGAGTAAAACAAAAAGGTTTTGCGGTAGAAATATTTGATGGGTGAGCAAGTGTTTTCAGGGTGGATGAGACAGAAAGATAGCAAGGATATAAAACAGATTGGAAGTGTGAATAAAAATAAAACAACACATAGTAATAATAAGGATAGCTACAATATAATTGGAGTAAAGGGATGAATAAATGCAGGGTAGAGTGATAATCACAAGGGATAATGATGCACATAATAATGTAGAGTATAGAAATGAGATAAATAAATTAAATCTTTATTTAAATTCTTTGTGAAGTATTGCTCATTCTAAGATTTGAATGTAAGCAGATAAGCAATCAATAAGATGTTGGAATAGAATATAATAACATTAATTGGGAGTCATTCCATTCACATTTCACCACCGGTAGTAACTTCCTCAGTGGATTCAACAATCATATTCTTTTACCTCTCCTGTATACTATCCCTCAATTCCATTGGAGTCTTACAAACATGATGTTGTTCATCTTATTAGTTACTGAGATTAAAATAAGTATTCTATTGGAAATGCAGATTGTTACTGGCAGACAACCCCATGAAGAGATTTTTCAAAACAGTCTATACCTTTGCTAGGTTCTAAAGTCAGGATGATCTCCAGTTATATTCATCTCACATCTCAAGAATAGATTTCCCTATCTGTTTTGCTGTCTTTATAATACACAGTATGCTGAACAGCTAAAGGCAATATAAAGGAGTTTAAAGGTTAGTAAAATATGGTGACTGTTTAAATTAGCAAAAAAAAATATTTTAATACAGTGCTAGATTATAAAGTGCTAGATTTGCATTATTAATTTAAAATGAATTCTTGTTTTACAAAATAAAACAAATACAAATCTATTTATTTTTACAATTTAGAATTTATACTGTACCCAATATCATACTGGGAACTTTCAGTTATTTTAAAACTAATAATAGCAGAACTTACTCCAACCATTTGCATAGAGCCTAAACATTTGATATCACTTGATTTTTTTTACCATCAATCTTGGCATATCTGAAACCCTATTGCAGGCACTGTGGTCCTTCTCCTGGTTCTCCTGTTTCAATTACATTCTCTACCTGAAATCTAAGTGTAACCCTCTCACAGATGATAGAACTGAATCATTCTACCCTTTACAACCAAAGTGGCTAGCAAAACCAACATTCCCCATTCCATTAGTCAGGTAGTGTTCACTTGATTAAGATGATGCTATCACCTAAATTATTCAATCCGTTGCAATCTTTTCTTATTCTCGTGAGGCCACATTAGTATTTGGTCCTTCAATTGGCATTAAATAAAAAAAGACAGGCTGATTGGTCGTAACACATTTTATACAGCATCAGTTATCCCCAGACTAGGGATTTAGTCCAATGACTTTCCTAAGGTTGGCTCTTAAGGTTTGTAAGCAAAAAAAATATTTTCTGTGTGAGCTGGTAGAGAATATGAGGTTGTTGTATCCTTGTGTGATATAAAAATTTTTATATAGGAATGATTTCTTTTACTGGCTAACTGAAAACCAAGAAAACTGACATTTTCAGCTTTCGGGGGTCCAGTAAATGTTCACAAACTAGCGTGAAATGGCAGAGCACATAATATTTTTATACAACGGAAAAGCTTTTGGTGCCCCTATCTAGGTGAAGGTCAATTTAATCCTAACCTTTCTCTAATAACTGTTGTACTCTTTTCAAGATGAAGAGTAATTGCTTATTGTAAGATTTTGCAGATGATTCCTGGAATATATTAACTTAAATTCAATATTTCTTTTATCTGTTTTCCTTTTTCCCCCCTTAAAGCTCTACTTGTGTTTTTTTGTGTGGGTTGGTCAATTTATCTCTGAAAATAATTTTTACATTGTAAACTGCTTTGACATGATAATAGTGGTCTTTTTATATTTTTCAAGCCAGAACTTATCTTTGTACATCCGTTTTGTGTAATGGAGTTTGAAATAATGTTTTTGAAAATGTACATTTTACTCCCATGTTACTGTGACATAGGACTACATGTGATTACTGGTCTATCAGGTCTAGTTTGTATTATTATATGGAAATTACAGGGAACACTTAATGTTTATCTCATGTTCCCCTGGTATTCAGAAATGAAATCCTAAAAACTTTGGTGGACTCACAAGTTTTTACCATCAGCTGTGTATTACTTTTAAAGATTACTCAGTGTTCCTAGAGGTCAATACACAGGCAATAAACATTTCATGTAGATCATTGGACCCTAACTACATTCACAAACAGATTTATTCCAATATATTTTTTTCTGTCTTTGGCAAGCTATACAAAGTTTTTGGAAGGCTGATGATAAATTTGCCTTGGATCATTTAATGACGTATACCCTCTTAGATCTCCTCCCCTACCTATCCAAGCAAAAAAACCCCAGCTAGATCTAGTGAACATTCTGATTCAGAGTCTGATGAAGACAACTGTTCTCCCATCACCCACCGGGACTTCTTGTACCTCCTCAAAGAGGTGAAAGTGTCAAAGCCTCAGTACAGGCCCTTCATTCACTAAGGACAGATGTCGCTGATATTGGGAACAGAACAGACCACCTCGAAGATCAAGTCGAAGAGGTGGTGACGTATTAACAATCACTCGATACAGAACGCGACCAAATGCGTCAAGACATTCTCCAGCTGCAGGAGGGCCAGGAAGATCAAGACAACAGAGCTAGGCGCAACAATATGAGATTTCGGTAAATACCTGAACACGTTGAGCCTGTGCACTTGGAACTCTATCTCAAGAAACTTTTCATCCTGCTCTCCCCCCTAACCCCTGAGGACCATCTTCTTCTGGGATCTTCTTCTCAGATCCTGCTCCCAGGATCCATCCCAACCTAGGGACAATATCCTTAGAATGCACTACTTCACGGCGAATGAAGCCATCATGAAGGAGGTACGCTGTCTTCACTCAATCACCACTTTACAAATCTTACAGGACCTTACCCCAATCACTCTGGCCAAGCGGAGAGTTCAAACCTATTGTCACACTCCTCCGTCAACAGGAAATTAAGTATGGCCTGGGGCTTCCCTTTCCACATCCTAACTTGGCATCAGGGCTCTATGCTTATGGCCAGAACTCTGCCTGAAGCCCAAGCACTACTTCCCAAGCTTGGCATTACCACAGGACTTCCTGATCTCCCTGAAGCATCTCCTCTTCCTCAGAGAACATCTAAACTGTCGTCGCCCCAGGACTGAATGGACCACAATCCAGACATCATCATCATCCTCTTCGCAATCCATTGTACCTTCTGGGATTTGATTTGCTATGCCAGGTTTAATCTCTGTCTTATTCTTCTATTCTTCCTTTTCTTTCTATCTTGTTCTTTCGCTGGGGTCCAGTCTTAAGCTATGTCCCTATTGAAAATTCAATCATTTGTTTGGGCCATCACCTCTTGTGGGACCCTTCTCTCAATTTACAGGTGACAGGTATAACTGCTGCCGGAGATACAGTACATCTAAATAATGGTATGTAGATATTTATTCACTGTTGCATTGATGGTCATCGTGATTTTTATGTCGCTGTCATTCTTGTCACTATTGTAGTTATTGGGAAACTGACTACCATTGATATACCTTACCTTCGGCCAAAGTATTGATCAATAGTACACCCTCAAATTCGGTATCCATCCAAATTGGTACGAGACAAGGCTGCCTCTTGTCCCCCCTTATTTTCGCTCTGGTGATTGAGCCCCTGGCCTCTCAAATTCGATCTAATCCTAACTTTCGGGGTGTGCAGGTGGGTGACATCAATCCTAAAGTGTCACTTTTCGCGGACGATGTCCTGCTTTCACTTTCCCAACCAGCGATCTCCCTCCCTAACCTCTACAATGTCTTCCAGGCTTACAGTGCCATATCCGGCTATAAAATAAACTATACAAAATCAGAGACTATGTTGCTCTCCGTCTCCCCTTAGGAAGCCGATCTGCTGTGGACCTCGTTTAATTTTAAATGGCAGACCAGGAAAAGCAAACATTTAGGTGTTTCTTTCACAACCCGCTACAATCTCCTTTATCAAGTAAACTTCCTACCCCTCTTTTCCAAAACACAATCTGATCTGGCCTCCTGGAACCGCCTTATTATCTCGTAGCTGGGCAGGATCATAGCTGTCAAAATGAATATCATACTAAAATGGCTATATCTCTTCCAAACTCTACCAGTTGCTGTCTCCGCTTCCCTCCTATCTAATGTCCATAAAGCCATTACTCGTTTTATTTGAAATCACAGGCCCCCTAGGGTCTCAGCCAATGTTTTGAAAAAAAAAAACATTCCTGGAGGCAGTAGGGGTTTTCCTGACATCTAGCTATATTATCTGGCTACCCACTTCTCCCAAATTGTTGCATAATATGCCCCCTCAGGCTCCACCTCATGGCCCTCCTTCCTCCAACTTACTCCCCACCATTAAATTTGACATTAAAATTTTGGACTCCTACTCTTTCAAATTAAAACTCACCACAGCCCTATCCCCCCTGACTCTCATCTGGTATAACCCTATATTTCCTCCTGGCCTGTCTAAGGTGAGACACTCCCTCTGGACTCAAATTTCTGACAGATTTCTTGAAATAAGGCCAATGGCTTCCATTAGTGGAGCTCCAGACTTGCTCCCCATCCCAGACGCTAAGCCCTTTTGAGTTCTTTAAAATCATCCACTTCTTGCGTTCCTTGCCACCTAAGTATGTATTACGCACCCTCACTCCTTTCAAGAACCTTTGTAAACACCACCCCATGGCCAAGGGCATGATATCACAACTCTACAGTATCTTTCTTGACACCACTCCCCCCCTTAGAACTCCCAAACTGACCTGGAGAGGGACCTTAGTCCCCGTCCACATAATTAGGCCTGAGTGGACGTGAGACAGGGGGTAGCCAAAAGTTCTATATCGACTAGATTAAAAGAAATATCCTATAAAATTTACTACCGTTGGTATTATACCCCCACCCAACTCCATACAATATTCCCCTCCTCGTCACGCATCTGCTGGCGGGGATGTGGTCACAGGGGCTCCCCGTAAAGACCCATGATGTTGCTCCCGCTCTTCCACTCTACGATCCTTCAAAACCCACACACTATCTCCTTTATGAACACACTCCCGCCTTAACCTTCGTGGTCCCCCCCATCTAATTTGACTCAAACCCCTCTCTGCCCCCACACTTTACTCTTGTATTATTGCTTGTAATATTTAAAGAAAAGTAAAAACAACGAAAATCCAGTCAATTTATGTTCCATGTTTCATTTGGAAGCTTTATCCTGATTCCACCACAATGTTGATGTCTATTTATGTACACACTATAACTTCAATACTTTGTATCTTGTATGCCTTTAATTTGACTATTTAAAATAAAGAATTATAAAAAAAAAGAAAAGTAACCTATTAGACTACATAGCGACAACGCGACAATGCTACAAAGCAACAGAGCAACAAATATTGGAAACATAATTTTTTGGTTGTAAACAATTTTTGACTGCTGGAAGGAAGCCTCGCAACAACACAACATAACGACAATGCTATTACTTTGTTATAAAATAATTATTGTAATAAGAAAAGTATAAGCTAATAAACGTAGTTATTATCGCAATAAAATTAATTTAAATTTCCTGAAATAAAATTTTGTTTAGTTACAATTTTATTTCTCTAATCAGAGCTTGTGAATATATTATAAATAGCATTTTTTGTTTATTTATCAATTAATTTGCTAATATATAAAAACTGCTACACATTGCAAAATAGACCAACACCGGGTGACTCTGCTTGTATCCTTTATTTTGACAAATGCTGGCAAAACAATGCTGTGGCGGGGATGTGGTCACAGGCGTTCTCTGCTACACATCTGGTGATAATATTGTATTATTATTATTATTATTATTATTATTATTAAATTTTAAAAGCAATATTTATAAAATAAATATATAAAAGATATTGAGTGTTTTCAACATTCTATATGGTATTTTATCCTGTGATAATCCAATGTTTTTACTTATTTGTACTGTTTCTTGCATTGACCATATGTACTATATATTATACCAATTATATCCATGAGCAATTACTCATAGGGGCATATGCAATTGTTGGCGTTTTCTGCCGCAGAAAAAGTATTACCGTTATTACGTTAATACTAAGCCGGATTTCAGCTCACAGCCCCCTGAGCCGCGAGCTGAAATCCAGCATGAAATGTACCGTAATAACGGTATTTACAAGCACTATTACCGTAATGATGGTAATAGTGTGCACGCCGTGTTACTTTAGGCAGTAACGCCAACAATTGAATATGCCCCATAGTATCACAATAGCTTGAAAAAAATAAATAAGAATCAATTGCTTTATGCAGCCAAGTAAGAGTTAGACTGCACAGAGGGAAGAGCTTATAGATAAGTTGTTAAAGAAAAATCTAGGAATAGGAGACAAAGGGGGAGAGTCAATTGCCTGTGATGTGGTGCAAAAAAATCACAACGATGTCCGGCAGCGCACATTGCCGGCAATTATAGTAGAAATCTCTGCTCATTTTTCCTCGCACCCCATAGAGGTGGAGACTCCAGTCATAACATTGGTGCGAGGTGTCGCCACGGACAATCTGGAGACACCTTGCGTCGAACAATCTCCCTGAAAGAAAATCAGCATCTAATTCCACCAGGTTTAAGCAACTGCTTGTCCAAAATCTGCACTTGCTCAAAAGAGCCATGAGCGATTGCAGATATTACTACACTATATGATACCAGCATTTAGAATTCTACAAGCTTGACTTTTTTAATGTTTATATAAGAACACAAATTTACATTTCATTTGTATTTGTGTGCTGATGTTATCCTTTAGAATTAATTTTGCTCCAAAAAAAAAATAAACCAAGGAAAACGTTATTAAAAAAAAACCATTATATAGTTAACAGATGAGCAGTTATTACATATACTCTGCAGTTAGTGAGATGATCCTTTTAGCTATAAAGCCTTTTTTCCCATATGGAACATTAAATTCATTTTGTAAATAATATAACAAAAATGACTTGTTTACTACTTGCGCTTGCTTCATGAAAATAAATGTTCTCGGATAAGTCATATCATCCATACTAATTATATCCAAGGTCCTTAACGACAGCAATAAGTCATAGGGAATTCTAGTACTCATCAATCACAAATAGACCAGCCTGGTTTTGCTGCTGTCTATGAGTAAACATTAGATATGAGTGAACCTTTCAAAATTCATAGCTGATCACAAAATTCGTAAATCGGTTCATGGATCCACAATTTAAAGCCTTTCCCACAGGAGGTGCCTATTCAGACTTCTCCACTTATGGGGGCATCTTTCTTTTTAGTATTATTAATGTAAATGGGAGCTAGGGAAGATGGCTAACATTGTTTTTCAGTTGTTGCTGTTTACATTTGTACTTCTTTGGTTTCTAGTGACAGACTGAGCTGGTTACCCGATAACAGGGAGACGCGTAGTGTAGGGAATCCCTGCCGTAGTGGGACACAGCTCCAGTCTGTTCAGCAATTCCTACGGGAATTGGGGGCCGCAAAAAAATGAGGCACCCCCCTAGGGAAATAAAAGTCCTGTGCTGACAGCACTGGGGCTCATACCAACACCCATGCAAGAAACATAAGCTAGGGTAAGTGTGTAGTAGCACAGTGACATCAAAACACCTTTGATGAAGGAGCAATGAATACACAGGCCCCCTGCTACCAGACAGACCACACATAACACACAGGCTTAGTACCAGTAGTATTGGAACTACTGGTACTAAGCCACCTCAGACACCAAAAAATGCAATACCTTCTACAACAACTGGGGAAACACTGAAAATCAGCAAACGTATAAACTATTAGTCCATAAATGTGGTGTACCTTACTACCTAACCCTACAACCCACAATTTGTAGGCTGAACAGTAAGACCACTAAAGAGAAAGATGCTTGAACACATGAACAACATACAAAATAAAGGAATAACAGAAAATCTAGATAAACGCTTCGAAACAGCACATAACTGCAGGAATGACAACTTCTGATTCAGAGGAATAGACAAATTTTCAGCCCGTAAATACAAATGCAACATATAAAAAGCACTATTCAGACTGGAAAGCAAATGGATTTACAAGTAGCCTCACTGAGTAATTATTGACCCACTCATATATGATTAGTATACTTTACTTTCTGTCTTCTCCTGTGCTTTAACTCCCACTAGATCTTAATACACATATCTCTGCTTCCACTTCACCTATATAATTACATCCAACAGTTTGTTTTATTCCAATATATTCCATTATCATCATTATCTAATAAAAATAATATCCCCAACACTTTCTTCCTATTTTCCCTTTTCTTCCACAGAAACCCAATTGCTACACATCCCATCCTCCTTCTCACAGTCACATGATGATAATCAGATTTTTACACGTCAAGCCGTTCTTGCAAAAGAAACAACTAAGGAACAACTGAGGAAGCCACACACAAGTAGCGAAATGCATTTGGTACTGTTCCTGCACTTCAAACAGTTTGAATAATGCTATAATTGTTATCATTTCTATACTTTATATTTTACATTATTATACTTTACATATTCCTAATACTATTGTTACTTTATCACTACCATCACTCGTTATCTGCCTTGGCATTTAACTTCACTGGCGACTGCTATCGATCTATACATATCACACAGCTGTATAACTATTCTTATGATCTCCTTAAAATGCATTCTTTTTTGTATTCCTTTATCACATCTTATCAGTTTTCATTTTTATATTTTTATCTTTTTACTTTATTTCTATTTTCATTTAAATTTAATTTTTTACTTTTATTTATATTATTATGCTATATAATCTATAGCATTCCATTTAACCCACTACCTCCACAACACTGAGAAAATATCCCCATATTATCTATATACTCCTACACATTTTATATCCACTACCTCTTTCTTATATCAACATTACACACATCCTGTATAATATGTTATAATATTATACAACTCTTTATAGTGCACTTGTATGTTTCTTATTACTTCGTATGATTGTTACATTTTATACAATCAGTCATTGTTGCTAGTCAATAACTGTCATCACTTACTGCACCCTCCCCTATCCACTACTACTAATTTTCAGCATCTCCCTACAATTGCATACTTCTACCATCACACTTACATGTACTATTCTCCATTATTACTAATATCACATTAAACTAAGCATAACTACTTATAGTTTATATTTGCCCTATTGACTTAGATCCAACCCTAACTCGCCACCCCCTCCCGCCAAAAAACCTCTCAACACATTCCTGCCTAGTCCGTTAATGAACATGCCCCACCTATTTTTATCCACATCCTATCCAACTGACTCTATACATAGCTTATTTTGCTTCCCTGCTCACATTCACTATCTATCTACATTGAAAGCCGTGAATTAGAGCTCTTTCCTAATATTAGTACTTTCTACATTGCCCCCCTGGTTCTGCATACTACCATGCTCCCTAAACCAGTGGTTGAAGTGGGGGTGTATATGGTGGTATGTCATACCGCCACTTCTTCTGCTGCCTTTGTTGTAAACCTATCAAACTCCTTTGACTTACATTCCCCTTACATTTTTCATACCGTCACTTCTAAATTTCCATACTGCCATTTCAAAATGTCCACTTCGACCACTGCCCTAAACCATAATATATAGACATTAGATGTATCCACCATCTATAGACCCAGCTTCTGTACCACACTACCAGAATTAACACTCACAAGCAGCTCTTCACAGCCACAGACAGATAAAAGGGAATAAGAAGGGCTACCAATCTTTTAGAGAGAACTGCAGGTCTCACAGATAGAACTGTACGTTTCACAGAAAGAGCTGACAAACTTACAGTGAAAGATGTGTGTGTTGCCGAAAGAGTCCATGGGAAAGATTTACTAAAGCTTCTAAATAGGATAAGTGAAAGTGTTGTCGATAGCAACAAATCAGATTCTACCTATCAATTACCTAGTATATCTTTTTTAGAAGCTTTAGTAAATTCAACCCAGGTCTAATCCAGAGGGAGTCAATGTCCAATCTGGTGGTCCACAGAGAGTCTACATCTAGTGTAGAGAGAACCTGGAATTGTTCCAGTCATTTGCAGAATATCATGTTCTATTTCTATTGTTCCGGGTGCATACTGCTGCTATTGCTAATACTACTACCACATTACAGACTATAGAGGACAGTCATTGGTGAACCATGCAGGCCTTTGGTCTGTGTTTAAAGAGTCCTTTAGTCTTCCAGAACTGGTCAGTGTCCATGGCAAGTGTGATAACCTTGCTCTATACTGCACAGTGTCACACAGGGCTAATCACCGGTACTGCTGCCTAATGGAGAAATAGACTCGGCCCCCACAGTCACGACTATTAGCCATTTTAGTTTGTGCGTCCATAGGATTTATTGAGAGTATCAGCCCTCTTCAAGCCCACACCCAAGCCTGTGATCATAGGAAAGAATAAGACATTTAGCGTTGTACTACTACACAGCTACATTCTGAGAAGTTAGTCAACTGTTTCAGCTCAACCATAAGTGCTATTAGGAGTATTGCAATTGAAAACCTGCCAATTCCTCTAGGTTATTACTAGTTTATTTGCAGCATGTTATTGCCATATTGTGTAAATAATCCTTGCTTGTCTTATTCCATACATATGTCTAATGCCTTTGCTCAGTTAATCTTTACTGCATAGATATTGTATAATAGTCACTGCATGTCACTCAATGTCATGGTTTACCAACTATTTATCAGGTTAGAGGCCTTTAATTGTCAGTGTGTAAATTAGCACCAGTCATTTATATGGAGTTAGGGAAGGGATTTCCCAAAGCAAATCCAGGTACATCATGGTAAGGTCTGCAACTCAAAGACAGAGCACAACACAGGTGATGGTACTGCATTTGAGAAATTACATATACCCTTTGATACACACTACACATCATCACATCATAGGGACAATGATACTTATATCGGGAAAAATTATTCACTGCTGTATCCTCACTTGAAATGTTAAAATATTTTATATATATATATATATATATATATATATATATATATATATATATATATATATAAAAACATCATCATCACCATTGATTTATATAGCGCCACTGATTCCGCAGCGCTGTACAGAGAACTCACATCAGTCCCTGCCCCATTTGAGCTTACAGTCTAAATTCCCTAACATACACACAGACAGACACACAGACTAGGGTCAATTTGTTAGCAGCCAATTTACCTACCAGTATGTTTTTTGGAGTGTGGGAGGAAACTGGAGCACCTGGAGGAAACCCACACAAACACGGGGCGAACTTACAAACTCCACACAGATAAGTCAGGAATTGAACTCATGACCCCAGCGCTGTGAGGCAGAAGTGCTAACCACTTAGCCACCTTGCTAAGACCAAGAAAAGACATAGATCCTCTGCACTCTCCATGTACAGAATGGGGTGCAAGAGGGGGTTGCCCACAATGTATAGACAGAAAACAGGGATCCTCAATAACAATTTTGCACATAATATAAAACAGTATGGCTCAGATGATACAATACATCATCAAGCCTCCTTTATTATGATTTGTTTACCTGTTTTAGATATGTATATACATATCTTGATCATGTACTGTTTGTATGTGTTTGTATGTGTATCCCAGATTTCATTACTACTCCCAATACAATTCATTGAGTGTTTGTACAGTTCCGTATATATTCCAATATATCTCTTTAGGAGAGATGTTACTCTATAATATGTGCTCTTACTGTATGTACACTGAGAAATGCTTGCACTAAAGATACAGTATTGTCAGTATTGCTGTAACTCTGATCAAATAGCAGCGCTGTATAAGACAGTCAAAATGAACTATACATACACTAACAACATGCAATGAGCCATGCCTACGTATATTCATACCTCCATTGTGCATGAGGACACCCTTTTGTCCTAATGGTTTTCCTCATCCTTTGCAACCACACACAACTGATTGAATTCCTGATTCACATAAGTGCAGAAATTAATATGAACATCTTTTATGGTCTAAAAAAATAGATTTGTGACACTTTCAAGTTCTCTCCATCCTCATCACCCTATAATTTGTTATTATACTT